>NW_011888805.1:3819444-3824352 GCF_000151845.1 Pteropus vampyrus
ATCCGGCAGCATTCCCAGCAGCTGGAGAAGAAGTTTCGTCATTCCTAAAATGCATCTGGGCAGCCAAGCACACCATCCATCACAGCCTATCCTTGCACCATACGAATTCACGTCTTCCTGTAGGTGTAATTTTCTGCTTCAAATGGCATATTCTTCCTCCCATGCCTGTGGACCTGCATTGTGGTTTCCCCCAAGCAGGGAGTTACCATACATATCACCAATCTCCCTTACACCACAGGGCCCCCCAGGTCATCCAGCCCATGTGTCAGGGCAGTGGCACTGCAGCCTGGCCTGCCTCGAAGGTGGCAGCCTTTTGTGTCATCCAGTCTATAGGCAAGAGCGATATTCCCAGGGGAGGAATATGCTGCATCGAGAACTGAAAAAGGCCTACCAAGCTTTGGGTTTTCTTTTCTATGATAGAAGTTGCAAAATGAATATGTTGCCCTTTACTTTGGAGAGATGTGAAGAGTCCCTGAATGTTTGTTGGCTTTCTTTCCCATAAGTGCATGAGACCTGATCAAGTTCTCCAACAGGCTGGCCCTTTCTTGCTTATTCATCCTGTTTATCATGATATTATCAATATAGTGCACTAGTGTAACATTCCGTGGGATGTTCATTAGGTCTATATTATGACACCGAAAGGAGAATTAACATAACACTAGAACAAAATGGTAAATACTACTGTCCAGTCAAAGTGAATACAAACTCTTTGTTCCTCTTTTTACACAGAGATGGAAATAATGTATATGTCTGATCAATGGCCAGATACTATGTACTTAAAACTATATTAATTCTTTCTGACAAAGATGCCACTTTAAGTACAGTGGCTGCAACTGATCTGTTACTCAGTTGAGTTTGCAATAATTTATTGTCATCCCGTAGGACTCTTCTGGTATTTGCAAGGTCCAGATTGGTAAATTAGATGGAGATATGACGGAATGTACACAACTTAATTCTTTAGGGCCTTAAGAATGGCACTAATTTCTGCCATTTACCCCAATACATGATTTTTTTTGTCATATTTATTATTGTAAGGGAAACTAGGGAGAAATTTTCGGGGCTTTCACCTGGCTATACCTACTGCAATATTTTTTACCTTATATGTCAAGAACCCAATATGGTCCTTAGGCAGGGAGGGCATTGGGTTGGGTAGGGGTTGTGCCAATTACCAAGTGTATCTATTATAAATTTGAATACAAATTTATAAACAAATTTATATCACCAGAAAAATGAACAACGTGTTGTTCCAAGGATGCACTGAACCCAGTATAAGCTAGAACAGATCCCCATAATACCCCCAATTTAACAGGAAAGGAGGTAGGATTATGTTTTGGGTCTCTAGAAATCATCTCAGATCTTTGTTCAATAAACCTCAAAATATTTAGACATTCCTCTTTCCTCAGTTTAAAATTACTCTCACAGTGCCTTTCTTCAGTGAGGAAGCACCAGGAAAATTATTACTAGGTATATTTGGCCAGTGTTGCATTGTCTGTCCTCTGGGGACCCAGACTTTCTTCCAGTCAAGAGTTTTGGATCTGAAAACTTTCTCAAGTCCAGAAACTAGTAAAAGAGTGTGACATTTTATTGAATCAACTGCTCACAGTCTACTGATCACCCAACTTAATTTCTGTTGACCGTACAAATTCAAGTATAAGGGGTCCTTGAAAAACATCATTTTGTTCAACATCATTTTTTTGCGATACTGTTGATGAGATGATGCAAGAACTTAACTCTTGTTCTGACAATTAGCTTCTGATAAAATTGAATTTTGTTATATATCGTTTCACTTGAAGTCTAGAACTACTTCCTAATAATGTTAAGTGAGGACTTACTTAACATTATATCTGTTGGCTGTCTATCTCTGTTGCCCCTTGGTGTGTTATGTTTTCTTAATCATCTTGGTAACTCTCTGTGAGTCAGACTCCCATGGTGGTCACTCCGACCTTGCCACTAATTATGATAATCGGGTCCACTGGGCTTGAGATGGATAAGTGCTGCTATCTGGCCTCAGTGATTTTCCAGGATCCTTTGATTCCATTGCCATTATACAGCCCAGATCTGCCTATTGTCAGTCCTTGCCTTCTCAGTAATGCTGCCTATATTCTCACCAATGCATTCTTTATTGCTATGGCAAATGGCATGTCCTTCAGACCCTCCTATGGAAAATAGCCATCTAGTGGAATTTCCAGAATTACATCATCTCTAACAAGCCGAGGTTTTTAACTTTTAATTCCTTCTTTCACTATTTGCTATCACAATTCTGGCATCTCTGCCTCACTTGGAGTGGGCCATAGCCTTTCCATGCTTCTGGGAGCCATCTTAGCATAACAGTCATAGCATCTCTCAGGTGCTTACAAGGTATTAAATGATGTATCCTGGGAGAGTGCTCTCATTAATGATAAGTTCTCTTAAGTTTATGGTCTGCCACCTCTTGGCCAATTGCCCTTAAAATACAGTCCCACATGTACTCTTCCAGCTCCTGCCAGTCTATATTGTCTAGGTCCTATAATTCATTCAGGGCATATAGTTCCTTTCCACCCCTAGATGGCCTTTATATATCCCCAGCCTTGACTGTAGTTATTGCCTTAGTGGCCAGGAGGGGCATGTTCTGATAAGACATTCCTCCTTGCATGTTCTTGCAAAAGACAGGCCTCTGAATGCTCCTTCAACAAAGCAAGCATGCTTTCACATCTGTAGGTTCAGGGAAATCTGAGGATGCAAGGTTTACAGGCATATTCAACTCAGATGTTTCCGTTCCATATTCAGGATCCCATTCTCTTCCAACCAGGGCTGTAATCTTGGTATGGCAGACCAGCCTTCATCTGGAGTTTAACCTTCTATAAAACTCAATATCTTTATAATTAAATCCTGGGGCTAGGCTTCTGCTTTCTCTGCCCTTCCACTGACGGAAATGTGAGTCTTTCTATATATTACCAAATAAGTGCCTCTGGCTTTCCCACTGGGCTTTTATTGCCAATTTATCACTCTCAGCTCTCAGTATCCTTTTTAAGAGTGTAATCTTATCAATAGCTGTCCAATTCTACTGTTCTTATAGTTACCATTTCCCAAATGCCTGATATAGGCATCGAGTAATGGTGCAATTCTCTTTCATAAGTATACCATACCCGTTCACCACTAGTAAACATTTAAATAACTGCACTGTTGGTGCCAAGATTTCTTTTTTAGGTACCAACAGTTTCACATCCCAACTAGGCAGTAGGTGGCCCAACGCCAAAATCCCATCTAAGCACCTGTTTTCTTGAAATTGGCACTCAAATTTGCACTTTGGGGCCCTGGAATATAGATTTTAACATGAAGACTAGTGCGTAGGATGTTTATAAAAGAAGAGTTTGGGGATCAACATCTGTGCAAGGGAATAGAAGGAAACAGGATTGGCCTGAGAAGAGGTTGAGCTGCGATGCAGTTCCAATGAATGATGCACTAGCCAACCTCAATAGGAGTTCTAGTGTTTAGATAGCCTTTTAGAGTTGTCTCATGTTGTGGCAAGGGGGCCAATCATTTATACCAGAGGTCCCCAACCACAGGGCCGTGGACCTGTACCAGTTCATCTCCTGTTAGGAACCGGGCTGTACAGCAGGAGGTGAGCAGCTGGTGAGCAGGGGAAGCTTCATCTGTATTTGCGGTCACTCCCCAGTGCTAGCATCACCACCTCAGCTCCACCTCAGATCATCAGACACTAGAGTCTCATAGCAGCACCGGTCCCTGGTGCCAAAAAGGTTGGAAACCACTGATTTATACCACTATATTAATTAGTCATCGGATGTGGCCTGTCCCTGGAAAGAGGTACGACTTTGAGTCAGGTGTGACCTCAACTGCAATGATTCACAAGGAAGACTGGTGGCTGAGGGTCATCTTCTATGAGCCCTTCCACCAGCTTTAGTCTTGGAGAAAGTTTCTGGACAGGATCACAAAACATGTGTACTACACAAATATTAAGTATTCTAAGAATTATTGTTATCATTAAAACTATTTTAATGAAATAATATGACTATGGGATACTTTACTACTCATGAAGTAGTTTGAAAAAATACATTTTTCTCACAACAACTCTGTGGAGTTGTTAGGTTGAGTATTATTATCTTTAATATACAGATTTCAAAAACCCTGAGGCTCCAGGAATTTAAACTAATTCCTCATATTAGCAAAATTATCACTCATTTGATGTTTGATGTATTCACAAATATCAAACATTTCATATTAATATAATTATGAAGTGTTTAAAAAAAAAAACACACACAATCTGATTTCAAGAGTGCTTTCCATTCTCCCACTGAGAATTTTCATGTGATAAATAAAATGAGAAATTTGATAATAAGTGTATAACATCAAGATTGTATGAGTGAATTTTTTAAAACTTTTCATTACAGCTCTGATCTTTTACACCGATGAATAATTATAAGAGTTGACACTCAAGAAACAGGTCAATCAGTGAATAAGAAAAGAGATTATTTTTAAACTAAGAGTTCTTGACAGTTCTTGTGGGCTGGAAGGAGGCATCTCTTCAAACTGTGGAATAAAATAAATATCTTCTCTGAGAGTTAAAAAAAATCAATACTTAAAGGATTAGAAAAGAATTTTTAAAATTCAGAAAAAAATACTTGTACCCAAACCCACAAATTTTAACTATAATCAGTATAAAAATACAGTTATATCGAAAGCGGAATATCTTGCAATATTAAAGGGATTAGTTAACCACGAAAGGAGAGAATGAGTAGCTTCAGTAGATGCAATGGCTTTATCAAGCCAGTCTTGTCCCTACTAGAGTGTGTCTAGCCCAGGCATTGACTTCCCAGGCACAGAAGGCGGCACATTCAAAAGGTGAAAATGGATGCATTAGGACATCTTTTCAAATCATCAAACATCTTTACAAAAATAAATCCTAAGTTG
>NW_011888805.1:3824402-3834270 GCF_000151845.1 Pteropus vampyrus
GGAGTTCTAGTGTTTAGATAGCCTTTTAGAGTTGTCTCATGTTGTGGCAAGGGGGCCAATCATTTATACCAGAGGTCCCCAACCACAGGGCCGTGGACCTGTACCAGTTCATCTCCTGTTAGGAACCGGGCTGTACAGCAGGAGGTGAGCAGCTGGTGAGCAGGGGAAGCTTCATCTGTATTTGCGGTCACTCCCCAGTGCTAGCATCACCACCTCAGCTCCACCTCAGATCATCAGACACTAGAGTCTCATAGCAGCACCGGTCCCTGGTGCCAAAAAGGTTGGAAACCACTGATTTATACCACTATATTAATTAGTCATCGGATGTGGCCTGTCCCTGGAAAGAGGTACGACTTTGAGTCAGGTGTGACCTCAACTGCAATGATTCACAAGGAAGACTGGTGGCTGAGGGTCATCTTCTATGAGCCCTTCCACCAGCTTTAGTCTTGGAGAAAGTTTCTGGACAGGATCACAAAACATGTGTACTACACAAATATTAAGTATTCTAAGAATTATTGTTATCATTAAAACTATTTTAATGAAATAATATGACTATGGGATACTTTACTACTCATGAAGTAGTTTGAAAAAATACATTTTTCTCACAACAACTCTGTGGAGTTGTTAGGTTGAGTATTATTATCTTTAATATACAGATTTCAAAAACCCTGAGGCTCCAGGAATTTAAACTAATTCCTCATATTAGCAAAATTATCACTCATTTGATGTTTGATGTATTCACAAATATCAAACATTTCATATTAATATAATTATGAAGTGTTTAAAAAAAAAAACACACACAATCTGATTTCAAGAGTGCTTTCCATTCTCCCACTGAGAATTTTCATGTGATAAATAAAATGAGAAATTTGATAATAAGTGTATAACATCAAGATTGTATGAGTGAATTTTTTAAAACTTTTCATTACAGCTCTGATCTTTTACACCGATGAATAATTATAAGAGTTGACACTCAAGAAACAGGTCAATCAGTGAATAAGAAAAGAGATTATTTTTAAACTAAGAGTTCTTGACAGTTCTTGTGGGCTGGAAGGAGGCATCTCTTCAAACTGTGGAATAAAATAAATATCTTCTCTGAGAGTTAAAAAAAATCAATACTTAAAGGATTAGAAAAGAATTTTTAAAATTCAGAAAAAAATACTTGTACCCAAACCCACAAATTTTAACTATAATCAGTATAAAAATACAGTTATATCGAAAGCGGAATATCTTGCAATATTAAAGGGATTAGTTAACCACAAAAGGAGAGAATGAGTAGCTTCAGTAGATGCAATGGCTTTATCAAGCCAGTCTTGTCCCTACTAGAGTGTGTCTAGCCCAGGCATTGACTTCCCAGGCACAGAAGGCGGCACATTCAAAAAGGTGAAAATGGATGCATTAGGACATCTTTTCAAATCATCAAACATCTTTACAAAAATAAATCCTAAGTTGATGGTGGCGATGATAGTGCTAAACTTCTACTACTAGCAAAAATTTACTGCTAAAATTCTATTACTAGGGTTCCTTGTGCATCGCCCAACTCCCCCAAAAAGATTATCTAGCCATCATACCTTTATGCATGGCAGCCAAAACATATAGTGGAAAATCCCCAGCCACTGAAATTTTTAGACTCTCAATTTTTACACTCAGTTTGTACTTGGCACCTAGAGAGGAGGGACAATAGCTATCATGAGGCCCAAATGGCAGAAAAGGGCCATTTGCTTTGCATGGACTGATGGATAGGTTTATTCTAGAAAGTATCAATTTCCAGGAGGAATGAAAAGCCAAAATCTGTATCATTCTCTTCTGATATAGACAGGATTTCTTTAACAACACACAAGCTACACAAAAACCCTATTGTAGGAAGATTGTGTGCTCACCGTGGACTGGACCTAAGAAGAATAAGTCTACAGAAAAACCTCTCCCTCAGAAGGTCTGCCTGTCATTGCAGACCCATCAATGATTCTCCTACCTAGAACCATAACTGTACAACATCCTAACTGTATAGTTCGTCCAGCTCAGCATACACTCGTGCTCCATTACCAACCAGATCCTGGCAGGAGTGCTGTATTTAAGCTATTTCAGCGTTACGTGGCCATGGACATTTTGGTGGCTGTAATGTCCTTTACTGCTTTATACATTCAGGCTAAGTAGTATCAGGGGTCATGCTCCAGCAGCTCTATCTGATGATAATTGGGTGCCATCCACAGTCCATGGCTTCCCCAGCTGCAATTTAACATAAGCCTCCTGAAGAATTCACCAGAATCCTCAGGCTAGTCCAACATCCTTCACCAAAAGTAAAGAAAAATGATACAACAGAATAAGCAAATCGAGAAAAAAAAATATTTATTACTTCCTTTTTGCTGCTTCCTCTATACCTTTTAGTATATAATTCTATTGCTTTGCCTACATTCGTGTATTATAATTATATGTTTAATACTCTCCCTGCTAGGCTGCGAGCTCCTTGAGGAACAGTGGAAATAAACAAGATCCACTCAAATGAGAACAAGCAAGGATTATTTATTCAGAGCTTGCTATAGCAAGAGAGTCAGCAACTATCACTTTTTTATTTTTTATTTTTTTGGAAGAAATTCAAATGCAGGCAAAGGAAGTGGGAAAGCTGTATATAGCCAAAAATGGAAAGCCCCAGGTATGCTCCGATTGGAGGTTGTTGGCATGAGGAAACAGAAGGCAGGCTAAATGGAAGTGGTGCATCTGATGCGACTGATCTGGGGAGCATATTTGGCTTTCTGGTTCATCTTGAATTGGAAAAAGGAAAAAAAAAAAAAAAAAAAAGCCATAGAGAAGCTTGTAGTCATTTATTATTTTCTGGCCATTCTGAGCCAACTGCTGCAGAGATTGTGGGTCAGGATTTCATGTTACATTAGTGTGATCATTGTCTGTGTGTATATCAGTTTCTCAGTCTCCTCATTTTATTATTATCTCTCTTGCAGAAAGCTAACCAATTAAGGAAAGAGTAGATATCTTCACTGCCTGGGGATTGTTTTGTTGTCTCCATAGTCAATAGCATCACAAAACCTTTTTGTTGTTATATCATGTCACAATCATCTGAGTAGGCTGTGCAGAAGCAGTTAAGACTCTGGATAAAATAGAACAAATCAGCCTTATGACCACTCTGACAGAAACAAGAATAATTAATTGTCCCTGTAAGATGACTCAGAACTAGGAATCCCAGTTGCCTAACTCAGGTAAAGACAATAGATTCTAATGCCATAAAGATAAGCCTTAGAGAGCCAGGTAGATTTTTTTCCTTAAGCTTTTTCCTTAAGGCTGTTCTACCTTTCTTGTACCCATTTCGTGATCCAAGTACAGCAAAAAGCATTAGCAAAATTAAAGATGCTCCCAGAACTATTGGAGATCTAGCCAATAAGAAACAGCAATATAAGTGTGTATCACTACTCATGCTGATAAGTTGACACTGATCTGTTTTCCATCTAAGGTAGAGGTGATATTGTTAATCAAGGTGACCGAGTAAGTTTCTTATAGTCTTTTCCATTTGCTTGATTCCCACCACTGTGAATATGGCTCTAACTTTTTGCAAAAATAATGAGTCAGTAATTCTCCCAGGTAGAAAGCTTGAGTAATTATGCATGCCTATATTTAAGAACTTGCATCTGATTTATGGAATTATATTCATTATTTATAGAATTATAATAATAAAATAACTTCTTTCCAATCTTGATGATTTACTATTCCTAAGGCAAATGAGATGTTAGTGTGATGCAAACAGGATTGGTGTCCTGGCCACAAAGAAAATAGTATCCTGTAGGGGCACGTGGAGATCCAGGGAAAAAGAATTCACTTATGACATAAAGTTGAAATCAAGGCATTACATTAGCAGGGTTATATATTTACATCTCTATTAGTCTTCTTCAGATAACAAGTATTTAGCCCTTTGCCCTTTAAAGGTTGTTGATTAAAATTTAGAATTACTTAGGATCTGATCATGAGATTATAATAATTAGTTCTTTTTCTAGAAAGAAGGGCACTAGCAAAGTTGTCAGGATGATTTTTTTAAAGTCGTCTGTTCATGTAGGCACAAGTGGAAAGATCACCAGCTGTAATTCCCTGTTTTATTTGATGAAACCAAAATTACCCAAAGGTTTTGATTATGGGGGTTCTAGTGATAGATGACATATTTATCAATCAGTAAGATTGAAGGGAGTAGACAGTGTTTGGGATAATCTAAGAATTGTATTACAGTATGCTCTAACAATTATTAGAAGAAAAAAGAAAGAAAAACTGCAGGTAGTCAAAATCCAGGGATCTTTAAAAAATGAAAAAAGAATAAAGATATACAACAAGCACATCAAAAACAAAGCAAGAATTAGATAGGTGCTTGGTCCACTGTCTTGGGCAGAATCTGTCAACTATCTGAGGTCATCTGCTTATTCCAAAGTTCATGGGTTAGTGTCTGAAGGTAGGCTATTCTAGAGGATTTCTGAGAATCCTAAATTTAAGGTATCTTATTTGAGTTGGCTTCCAATTGTATGTGATTCTGGATTTCCTCTTTAGTTGTGAAATGTGAACCCAAAAATTGATTCCTTGGAATTTCACTGACCTATTTGTCACTTCCAGGGATGTTCAAGAGCAGTTTTTCTTTAATTTTTCTTCCAGTAGATATTCCTGGCTGAATATCAGAAAGAAGCTATTCAGAAAAATGTTGTAGGAAGGAGGCTATCATCAGTTGGTGATAGAAATGGGTATAGGACACTAGTCCCTGGAAATATTTTGTTGTATCTGCATGTGGTTGGGAAGAGTTTAACATCAAAGATGAAATCACTAAATGTATGAGCCTTCCAGTGACCAATGTGTCCCTGAGGGAGTGGACCATATGACCATAAAAACTAGTGAGAGTACCTTTGGCCAAGGGACCTCAAAGGTTTCTGAAGTTTCTTCTAATTTTAATTTAAGGAAGCCCTCGTTTCTTTCCATCTTTCCAGAAGATTGTAGGTAGTAAGGGCAGTAGAGATTTTGAGGAAGGATAACACTGTACAAGCTCTTTTATACTATTTCTCACATAGCATGTGACATAAAAGTTATGTCACTGACATAAAAGTTGATATACTACAGGTTGAAAACATAAAATCCAGCAGTTTTTTTAGCAACTGTAGGAACTATAGTTTTTCAGGAAGGAAATGCTTCAACCCTTCCTGAAAACAGATATACAGTAACTAAAACTTATTCAAATCCCATGGAGGTAGATGCTAGATAAAATGAATTTGAGGATGGTCAAAAAATTCTTGAAGCTTTGGTTTCTGCCCATGTCCTATCTTTATCAGTTTTTCCAGGATCATGTTGTTGGCAGGTGACACACAACTCAAAAATAACCTTAGCTGTCTTTTAAAAATTTCCCCACCAACGTTGATTTAAGATAGTAACCAATTTGTCTGTCAATGATGAGTAGCTACAGGCCATTTGGGGAGCACCAGAGAATATCTGAATGAGGGATGCAACCAAATTTTCCCTACTCTTTCTTTACAAATTAGAGCCTAAAGTTTGGTATTTTATAATAGCCTCTTTGCATTCTTCCAGAGATTAGTTCTTTCAGGGATTAGATAGGATCATAACCTTGGGTGAGATTGCTTGTCTGGCATAATAATCTGCTAGAGCATCTCCTTCAGCTTTCCTATTAGGAGGTTTTGCATAGGCCTCAACCTTTATAACTGCCAGCTCTCTAGGAAGTAAGAGTGCATCTAAGAGTTCCTTAACTTTTTTTTTTCACCCCAATAACTCTAATGCCCATCTAGCACCATATATGGTTACTACAATATTATTGACTATATTCCCTACGCTATACTTTACATCCCTGTGACTACTTTTATAACTGGAAATTTGTATTTCTTAAACCTTTTTACCTTGTTTTCCATTTTTGATGGGGATTCTAGCAAAAGTGAGAGACTCCTTTGTTCCCAAACCATCCCAAGGCCATGTTTTACTCCCAAAGCATATCTTCCATCTGTACATATATTTACTCTCTGGACTTTGGTTAATTGACCAGTAGTACTAAGTGATATAAGTTCTGACATCTGGGCTGGTTTACCTATGGCAGAGAGATATATCTACCTCTGATGAGGACTATGTTCTAAATGAGAACTTGAATTAGTGATAGCACATCCTGTTGGATAATATTCAGTTTCAGCTTTGAGGTATGACCCATCAATAAGGAATTAAGTGAGTGACCTCAATGTGAGTCTCCAATAAATCTGAACAGGGTACAGAGGTAAGTACCCCATGGTAAGACAATCATGAAGCTTCCCGTTTTTTGGTAGGAAAATGAGAGAGGTGGGATTCAGGGTGTGGCAATGGCAAATAATAATGTGAGAGGGAGAGAGTCAAAGACTTGCATAAGAAGTTAATTGGCCAGCTGGAAGGTGTTGTGTGTTCCCAACCAGCAGTAACGTCTGTACTGCACGAGGAACCATGAGGTCAAGCAGGGAACCTAAATCTAATTAGACAGAAACACTGACAAGTTTTGCAGCAGCAGCTACCACATCAAAAGTGAAGTTGTAGTCAGCAATGGGTTTTGGGGGGTTGCCATGAAGCTGAGTTACAACTCCAAAAGCCTGCCCGGATTGCTCATGGACAAGTCTACAAAAGATGGTGCCTAAGGAAGGCTGTAGAAGAGCCCTTTTCAGGTTACAGAAGGTTTGGTAATATTTGGGCTCCCTGAAGAATGTGTCTCTTACTGGGGATTTAGTCATTCCTAAAGAGGTGTTGAACTTCAGAAAAAGTTGGCACTCATTGTCTACAATATCCAGTTAAACCTAGAAATTCTCTCAGCAGTTATTTTTTAAAAGGTCCAAGATAAGTTTAGATTATCTTTAGTCTATCAGGAGAGACTGTTTTTCTCCCTCATTATATAGGTAGTACCCTAAATAATGCACTGTATTTTAGCAAATTATAATTTGTTTTTTAAAAACATGTCCCTTTTCTGCTAAGATTGAGATAACTACTATGGAAAATAGTATGGAGTTTCCTCAAAAAAACTAAGAATAGATCTACCATGTGATTCAGCAATCCCTCTACTGGGTAGTTAGCCCAAAGACTTGAAAACCTATATCCGAAAAGATATTTGCACAACGGTGTTCGTAGTGGCATTATTCACAGTGGCCAGGACTTGGAAGCAACCGAAGCGTCCTACGATAGATGATTGGCTAAAGAAGCTGTGGTACCTATATACAATGGAATATTACTCAGCCATAAGAAGAGATGAAATACTGCCATTTGCAACAACATGGATGGACCTCGAGATAATCATGCTAAGTGAAATATGCCAGACAGAAAAAGTTGAAAATCACATATCACTTATATATGAGATATAAATCTAAAAGCAATAAATGAACATGACAAACAAACAAAGACTCATGGACATGGACTATAGACTAGTGGTTACCAGGGGGTAGGGGGTGGGGAGAGGGAGGAGATGGATGGGGTAAAGGGGGTCAAAAATATGGTGACAAAAATAAATCTAACTATAGGAGGTGAATACACAGTGTAAATGTGTGTGTGTGTGTGTGTGTGTGTGTGTATAAGACATATATATATGTCTTACTGTTAAAGTGTACAGTTAAAACTTATTGGATTTCATTAACCAATGTCAACATAAAAAATAAAATAAATAATTTTTTTTTAAATTGAGATACAGTAAATTAAATCTTTTTTTACAGGCTTCCTTGTTCTCTGAACTAAGTAAGAAATCATCCACATAGTTTATGAGAACTGAATCACAAAGGAAATTTTGTCTTTAAGTATTGCTTTGAGGAAAAACCTTGGTGTACAGCTGTCCAGGTGTATTGTCCTTCTCTTCAGGTAAAGGCAAAAAGGAGTTGACTATTATGGTCTAAAGGCATACCAAAAAAGGTGGAGCAAAGATCCAGTACAGTAAAGCAAGTGGCTCTGTGCAGAATTGATGACAGGATGGAATCTATATTAGGTACCACCAGGAACCAAAGGACAACAATTTTGTTGATAGCCCTAAGGTATGGACAAACGATACCTTCATCTGCTTTGTTTCTTTACTGAAAGGATAGGAGCATTACAAAGGCTAGTGCTTGCAATGAGAAGACCTTTGGATATAAAGCTTTCGACTACAGGTTTGATTCCTTCCTTTGCTTCTGGCTTCAAGGGATATTGGGGAAGTTTGGATAATAGTTTGGAAAGACCTGCCTGAACTTTAATAGGTTCTGTTCCAATTCTTTTTCCTATGTCTGTTGAAATTATAGCTCATAGTGTCAGGTATGATGTAAAGATCTTTATCTGGACTATACATCAAATATGATGGAGAAGGCAGAGGTATATCCAAAGAACACACAACTTGATTATAAATAGAGGCATTCTCTGAAACCTCAAGAAATAGTCCCTCTGGTATGCGCTTAATATTATAATCTCGTTTGCCAAGTAAATCTCTCCCTATTTGTTTGAAGAGTAGTATCATGAAACAAGAAGAGATTATAATAATTAGTTTGATTATGGGGGATTTTTCTCTCAAGGGCCCAAAGTTACAGTTAAGGGCTGGGAGATAGGAAAAATCTGTGGTTATTTGAAATAATTACTGGTATGTTAACTCCAAGGAACAAGTTGAACAAACATGGAAAAGCTTAATGTAGAAAGTGTTTATATCTACCAGTAATTATGAGGTTGATCATCTATACTTATATTTAAATAACCTTAAGGGTTTAAGGGTAAGGTAGGAGATGGGGCTCATTTTCCTTCCTTGAAACATCCTTTATTCATCCGAATCAAATGATTTTTCTCTGCCTTGATTTTTTGTTGTATAATGGAACTGTCTTTTCTCCAGTGTCATTTCTGTTTATAAGTGTTTACAAATATCCTTGTTAGTAGATGGTTAGTTGGGAAGTGAGCCACCTAACTATTTAATCTATAGGGCCTTATGGTTATTTTAGGTTCCATCTTGTTTTTGTTGTAAAGCCCTTTCAAAACGTTCTGTCAGGTGTAATTCAGATAAAGGGACTATTTACCATTCCAATTTCTGTTTTTGAATTAGATTTCTAATTTCGCATTTAACATCATTGACAAAATGAGATGAAAGTACTGTATCTTTTAAACCCTGAAATATCTTTGAAAGTATTGTGTAACCTTTCAAAAAATCTATCTTTTCATCTTTTTGCTATTTGCATGATTAAATTATGATAAGATTAATTTTTTGGATTAAAAAATTGTTTTTAATTGTGGTAAAAATATGTAACATAAAATTTATCATCTTAACTATTTTTAACTGTACAGTTCAATAGTGTTAACTATATTTGCACAAAAGATCTCCAGTCAATTTTCATTAGAAATATTTTGGGTATAGCTTTAGGAGACTTTGCCTTATCTGGGGGGGCCTCTCAAGTTTATCGTGTAAAATTATCCCGTAGTTCCCTTTCTGAGTCCGTCAAATTAGCTTTTGCCATCCATAATGCAGCATCTGAGGTCAGATAACCCTGGGCCTTTCGTGCCCGAAAGAATTCAAAATTTTTCTGTAAATATTTGCTTATTTTGCCTGTCATTTAGCGAAATCCTCAGTTACAGCTCTTAATTTAGCTTGGTTCCAAGGTTTAAATTCTGTAATTGCCTACATACTGGACTTATGAGAGGAATGGATCTTTAAAGGAAACTGGCATTTTGGATTCATAAGAGAATTGAGGGACTAAGGAAAGTGATCTGGACAAGAGGAAAGGAAGGAAGGAACAAACAAGGTACAGAAGCAGAGATCAGAAGGGTAAATGAAAAGAGGAAGAGCTGGACATATGGAGGCAACGGAAAGGCACGGACGGGAGGATTTACCTGGAAATGAGTCTAAGTTTTCATTGCATGAGTTTGTCAAATTGCTCATCATTTTGGC
>NW_011888805.1:3835860-3850233 GCF_000151845.1 Pteropus vampyrus
TTTTTCTCTCAAGGGCCCAAAGTTACAGTTAAGGGCTGGGAGATAGGAAAAATCTGTGGTTATTTGAAATAATTACTGGTATGTTAACTCCAAGGAACAAGTTGAACAAACATGGAAAAGCTTAATGTAGAAAGTGTTTATATCTACCAGGAATTATGAGGTTGATCATCTATACTTATATTTAAATAACCTTAAGGGTTTAAGGGTAAGGTAGGAGATGGGGCTCATTTTCCTTCCTTGAAACATCCTTTATTCATCCGAATCAAATGATTTTTCTCTGCCTTGATTTTTTGTTGTATAATGGAACTGTCTTTTCTCCAGTGTCATTTCTGTTTATAAGTGTTTACAAATATCCTTGTTAGTAGATGGTTAGTTGGGAAGTGAGCCACCTAACTATTTAATCTATAGGGCCTTATGGTTATTTTAGGTTCCATCTTGTTTTTGTTGTAAAGCCCTTTCAAAACGTTCTGTCAGGTGTAATTCAGATAAAGGGACTATTTACCATTCCAATTTCTGTTTTTGAATTAGATTTCTAATTTCGCATTTAACATCATTGACAAAATGAGATGAAAGTACTGTATCTTTTAAACCCTGAAATATCTTTGAAAGTATTGTGTAACCTTTCAAAAAATCTATCTTTTCATCTTTTTGCTATTTGCATGATTAAATTATGATAAGATTAATTTTTTGGATTAAAAAATTGTTTTTAATTGTGGTAAAAATATGTAACATAAAATTTATCATCTTAACTATTTTTAACTGTACAGTTCAATAGTGTTAACTATATTTGCACAAAAGATCTCCAGTCAATTTTCATTAGAAATATTTTGGGTATAGCTTTAGGAGACTTTGCCTTATCTGGGGGGGCCTCTCAAGTTTATCGTGTAAAATTATCCCGTAGTTCCCTTTCTGAGTCCGTCAAATTAGCTTTTGCCATCCATAATGCAGCATCTGAGGTCAGATAACCCTGGGCCTTTCGTGCCCGAAAGAATTCAAAATTTTTCTGTAAATATTTGCTTATTTTGCCTGTCATTTAGCGAAATCCTCAGTTACAGCTCTTAATTTAGCTTGGTTCCAAGGTTTAAATTCTGTAATTGCCTACATACTGGACTTATGAGAGGAATGGATCTTTAAAGGAAACTGGCATTTTGGATTCATAAGAGAATTGGGGGACTAAGGAAAGTGATCTGGACAAGAGGAAAGGAAGGAAGGAACAAACAAGGTACAGAAGCAGAGATCAGAAGGGTAAATGAAAAGAGGAAGAGCTGGACATATGGAGGCAACGGAAAGGCACGGACGGGAGGATTTACCTGGAAATGAGTCTAAGTTTTCATTGCATGAGTTTGTCAAATTGCTCATCATTTTGGCCACAGAATCTCTTAGTGAAGCAACTTTTGATGAGAATTTTGTTTAGGAGCCTCTGCTATCGATCAAAAAATGCTGCCCGTTGGCCCTGAAGAATATTATTCCCTTTCTTTTTTAAGGCATCTCTCGATGATCAATTGCGTTAAAGTCAAATGTTTCCCAGAGTGGCCACTGAAGTCCAAATTACCCTCAGTGAATTTATGTCATTAGATAGGCACAAGAATTAAGAGAACACATAAAAAAACAGGAATTTTTCCAAGATTAAAAGGATTTAGGCTTAAACAACCCCATGAGAGCTAGCAAGTTTTACTCAAAAGTAATGATTGTGCACCTCATACCTCCAAAGATAGACCTGACAGTCAGCACTCCACAGCAGGCAGAGAACTTAAAACTCTCAAAGCCAAGCCCCCAGATAAAAAATTAACGATGGAAGAAAAACCTTTTCCAGTTTTATTGTTGACACATACAACATTTACCAAACAGTTTTTGGCCCAGTGATAACCATAAACTTACTGGCCTGTGAAGCTGCCTTTTGAACAACAAACTTATAGGATCTATGCTTATGTCCTATTCGGTGATTCTCCTTATCACAAATAATACTTTTAGATACACGTCACAAAATGGAAGTACAAAAGAGAGCCAAAGGGACAAAAAGAAACACCTTGATTCTGCCAAGGATGCCAAACAGGTGAGAACGAATAACAAAACCCAGGTTCCAAAATGAGAATGAACGGCAAAAAATCTCAATGTAAGAAGAGCCAAGCTTAGGCCTGGTACTGACTTACCGTGTTGGCATGGACTCAACAAGCCTCAAGCAGCAGAGCACCGGGGCTTCCGTGAATAGCACACCTGGTCAAAGGCTGGTGTCTACAGGGACGGTCAGTGCACAGTGAATCTCAGTGGAACCTCAGGGAAAACTGTGGACATAAACAAAAACCACCCAAATAAGAACAAACCAGGCTATTTATTCAGAGCTTGTTATAACACAAGGCAGTCAGCCACCATCACATGTGCTTGTAAGATGCTCAAAAGCAGGCAGAGGAGTGGCAAAAAAGGGAGGGCTTCAAGTGTGCTCTGATTGAAGATTTTGTTGACATGGGAAAGCAGGAGATGGGTTAACTAGAAGCAAGAGATCTTATATGATTGGTTTGAGGAACATGGTTGGCTTTCTCTGGTTGGTCCTGAGTTGGAAGCAGGAACAAAAAATAGGAAAGCTGGCACTCAGAGAGCAAGTCCTGACTGTTCTTGGCTGACTGCTTCAGAAGTGGTGATTGGACTATTTGGGCCAGTTGACACAGAGTTTCTGGGCCAGAGTTCTACTGGCACATATAGCCTATCCTTTGCTTGTTCGTACAATAAATTCTCACTTAACATCAGTAAGTTCTGTGACTTTAAGTGAAATGGAGTATAACTAAACCAATTTTACCATAAACCAATTTCTATAAACGAGAGTTAAGTTTCTACTGCATCTCATCAACCTTATAAGGAAACAACATTGAATGAAATGTTATTTGAGGACCTGCTATATACGCAGCCTTTCAGGGAAAATTCTACATCTTGTTTGAATTTTCCTCACAGGGTTCTAGCCCCGGTCCTGGTAAAAATAGAAGTTCAATAAATATTTGAGAAGATGAAAGGGAGGGAGAGAGAGAAATAAAAGGCCCAAATAGCAGTGAACCCTGATTAGGTATGGTAAGCTAAGGGAAGTGTCCGTGTAAGAAGAAATGCCATGAAGTCCCTCCACAAGGTCATAGGAAGCGTGCCTTCAGGTCACATTGCTTAGCTGTGGTTCACGTGGAAACAGCAGCAGAAAACTTATCGACACGGTGTGCAGCAGTCCAAAAAGAGGTCACTTAATCAGAACAAAGCTACCTGGCAGCCATACAAAAACTGAAAAGTGTTGCTATGACTGCCAAAAAATATTACCCTCCCAGGCAAAAGGGATGGTCTTTGTGGTAGAGTCCTGAGGGATCACCTGCTCGAGCATCTTTTTAATCACTTCTTCCTGAAGAAATGTAGTGATAAGTAGAGATGACTGTTTACTTCCAGATGAAACTTAATGTTGCTTTCACAGATTCCTGAGGTAGACAGGATCTTATTGGACAGTAGTTCAATTTCTTTGCTTTGCAGAGGCACCTGCACATATGTACACCCTCTATTATTTACACATACATGCACATTCACAAGACAGAGAATTTAATAAGTTTTAATATCACTCGAAGAAAAATACTCTTGGGCTCTATAAAAAGGAAGTAAATGGGTGCCTAAGGTATGTGTGAGAGGCCAAGTTAAGAAGTTGGAAGTAAACCAGGGGGAGGTTAGCAGAGAAATAAATTGTATGTTAATTTCAAATTAGCATTTACACCAGTTTCAGGCTTCAAAGGGAAAGGATCTGAGGAAGAGGAAGTAGTCAGAGAAGGAAATTATTCATCCTAATTGACAAAGGACAGTACCGAAGGATTTATAGGAGAGGAAAGCTCTCCGGATTGTCGTAATCTGTCCCTGTTTTTAGCTGAACTGTGTGGAGCAAAAAGCCATTTCTCCTGGGCAAAAACTAAGAACCTCAGTAGCAATTCAAAACAAGTGATGGTCAAAGGCATCAAGAGATTTTAGGTTTTAATTCAGAGCCAAAGGAAATCAAGGTAATTTTAACACCTGGCACAGTCAAGCACTATCTCAAGGTATTGGAGTTATAGCAATAACTGAGAACATCTGAAAAGATATGGAGAGTAGGGGAGAAAAAATAATTCTCCCTCTACCCTTCTGAGTTTTTGGCTGAGTCTCCTATAACAGAAGAGATTAACAAGAGAAAAACAAACAGAAGTTTTTAAACATGTATACCTCATGTACACAGGGGACATACCCAGAAAAAAACTAACAAAGTGGCGGCTTAAAACTCTGGCTTGTATATTGTTCACAAAAGCACAATAAATTTGTGGAGAAATGACAGGACAAGGGAAAGCAGCTTTTGGCTTCCAAGGGCAGAAAACTGTGGGACGTTAAATAGATGGGAGGAAACTAATAGTACATCAAGGCTAGTTATTGAAGTTTGTTATGTAGATTCCTCTGGCCGGTCTCCAAACTGATAGGATCTAAAGTTGTTTCTTGTGATTAACTTTTGTCCTTTCTAGTAGAAAGGAGACGAGGAACACGTTTATGTCCTGCAAAATTTATTTAGGCAGATGGGAGGAGGGCAGGGAGATTTCTTTATATCTATCTGCTTCTTTTCAATTGCCTTCAGCTCAAAAGAATTCTTATGCCAAAGTGGCGTATTTTGGGGAATGGCATATTCTGCTATCCTTCAGGGGTGAAGAATTCTTTATGCATTATACTAGGTGAAATAGTGATACCCAAAATTCATGTCTATCTACGACCTTTGAATGTGACCTTATTTGAAAATCGAATCTTTGCAAATACAAACAAGTTTAGATGACATTGTACGGGATAAGGCTGGACCTTAATCCAATGACGCAGTATCCTTTTAAGAAGAAGAAATTTGACACAGACATAGGGAAGAAGGCCATGCGAAGACAGAGGCAGAAATTGTAGTGAGGCAAGCCAAAGAATAATAAGGATTGCCAGCAAGCACCAGAAGCTGGGAAGGTAAAGGACAACTTCCCCCAGGGGGTTCTAAAAAAGGATGGCCCTGCTGACACCTTGATGTCAGACTTTTAGCCTCCAGAACTAAGACAAAATAAATTTCTGGGTTTTTTTTTAAGCCATGCAGCTTCTGGGAATTTGTTACAATAGCCCTAGGGAACTAATATAGGCCTGAGGAGAAAATTAAATAAAAAGTTCAAAAACAGATGCCAAAGAAATTCAATAGCTATTTATTGTACACTTATCATGCCCCAAATTTGGGCCGCAGAGAATACAAAGATCCTATGACCAGACTATGCCTTTGAGGAGCTTTAAATCAAATAGGTTTGTAAGACAGGTTCAAAATAAAACCATTTTATGATAATGAAATAGCCATTTTTTTACCCATCAGACTGGTAAAAAATTTAATATTGATAATATACAATGTGGCTAAGTATGTGTGGTAATGGGCAAGATTTGTGGAAATGTAAATTGATACAGCTGATTTTGAGAACCTGGCAATAGCTTTGAAAATTTTTCATTTACCTCCAGAAGATATACCACTAAAAGCACTCATAGGAGTGGACAAGAATATTTTCATTCACTAGCCATATGCCTCCCATTGTGCTAAGAGCTGGAATGAGTATAAAAAATATAGTCTTTAATATGAGTGGTACTTATGTTATAATAAGGAAGATGAGCAAACAACGAATGAATAGACAAATATAAATAAAGGGCTGAAAGATAAAATCAAAGCATTTCCTGTAGTAGTAAAACTTTAGAGACAACCTGAATGGTACTAGAAGAAAAATTGTTTAAATCATGTACATCCATATATGAAATATTATGCAAGAGTTAAAAGAGAATAAGGTATATTTCTCACCGTGAGTTGATTTTTATCGCCCCAAAAGATTTGTTGGTTCATCTGGGGTCAGTTTCCCCAAATGCAGGCATGATGCTGCCCACTGCAAAAATAAGCCCCACCATAAGTCTGTGCAATGCCATATAAATATTTGTTTTCATGCATCTAACTGATTCACGTACACATGCCGGTTCTCAGACTTTGGCATTAATCTACAAGTTGGGAGCATCTTTGCAGGAGTCTGCTTCCAAGTCCTTCTTAACCAGTATCGCTAGGAAAATGGATTTGTGAGGAGGGAGGAGAGGCCTAAGTCAGAGGCAGTGAATTACTTAATGAGAGCCCAGGAAGCCCCTGCACACACACACACACACACACACACACACACACACACACACACGAGCGTGCTCAAATGAGCTGCCACATACTCAACATGCATACCTCTCCGCTGACTTTCGCACACACGCACGCACAGAGGTACACACACTCACAGATTTTCTTTTCCTTTTGATGACCCTGTCAGGTTAGAAATACAAGATGATGGAAGTTGTGAAAACTCAGCAGGTGGCTTTGCTGTGCAATGACTTGTAAATCATCGCAGGGAAAAAAAATAACTTCAGGACAAAAGGTACAATGCAAATCGAGGGGTTCTTTGAGAAGCTCTGTAGAAGAAAGTAAACTTTCTGAAGCTTTTCCCCGCCCTCCCCCAGGATTCCTTTCTCCTCCGTAATTAGGAAGCAAACGTGAAGCAGCAGGAAGAGAAGGGTTAGTGGGGAGGCAATTACTAATGACACCAGTGCAGACACTTGCTGGAAAAAAACTGGCATTTTTACCTATAACAAACTTTCATCAGTGAAGGCACTTAAGAAAGCGTCTTTGCTAGTCTTCCTAACAAACACTAGAAAAATAATTATGGTAGTGTAAAGCATTTAACAAACATTTTGTGAATGAAAAAAGAATGACTCTTCTTTCACCTAATCCCTTCCCAAATTAGTGGTTTATCCCCTGGGGATAGAAACTGACTTCTCTTTTCTCCCACGTATCTAAGTTAGAATAATTCCATGTGAACGCAATCCCTGAAATTAAAAAAATAATAATAATATATAAAGCTGACTGTTCCTAGAATTAATTCCCCATGTGGCCTTTCCACAGCCTCCTGTGCAGATTTCTGCAACATGGTGTGAGTTTGGGATAAGGCAGAAAAAATTGCACTGGGCTGAGTAAAAAAGGCAAGGGAGACTTTATTTATTCAAGGCTGTCACAATCGGTGCCAAGACTATTGCAATAGGAGAGAGAAAGAGGGAATGCATCTCAAATACAAGGGGCAGCAGGGAATTTATAGTCAATGGGCAGGCTGAGGGGGTGGATAAAAAGTTACTGAGGATTTGGTTTGATATTAAGGGTGGAAACTCCTGCTAAACTGGCATAGCAGGATTCTCACTGAACAGGGCTGGCAGGCCGAGGACTAGCCAAGGAGGAGGCTCAGCGGTGGCTGACTCAGGTTAGGTCAAAAGCAAAAGTTCTTTTCAGAAGATATACACACGCAGGAAGCCTTCGCACTAACATCTGGGTTAGCCCAGAATCAGAGAAATGGACCAGATTTACCCTGTGTTTATTTTATTTTTGCTTTTTGGTTTATTGGCCAACTATGCAAAATATTGTACGTCTTAACTTAGAAATTACCTGAGTTGTTTTTACTAATTAATATTTGTGAATTTATGGAAAGGCTACAGTTCAAACAACTGACCGACTTACATCAAAGACAAAACCATTAAAAATTGCTTTCATGGCAAGTAAGTCTGCTTTGTATCTTGTTGTTCTATGTTTGTGATACAGAAAGGAGAAAAGGAAGAAAAGAGCAGACATGAATCAGGGACAGGTACACACACAGCTCTCTCCTGGAGGCCTCCCAATTCCTCTCGTTAGGAGAGCCTCAGACCCATCGTCTGACTTGCTCAAGGACAAGCGTAGAAGCCAGGATTTGAAGCCAGATCTGTCTGACTCCAAAGATAAGGTTCTTTCCATTACACCAGCACTTCCCAAACACCAGGCTTTGGACCTGGGCCAGCTCAAAATTAAGTTATAAGCTGTCAGAGGCAAAATGAAAAATGTAAGGACAATGTAGTAAGTTTTTTACAGAACAAAATGAATTCAATTTAAAGCACTGTTCTTTTTTTTTTTTCAGAGATTATAACCCACTTCTGATATTAAAATATTCTTCTATTATGAAATGATAGTGATAATGAAGGTGATTATTTATTTTGGGGGTTTTTTTTTAGGTCCTTTCTGAACAAAATTTAAAACTTGGCCAAGCTGAAATGACACCTGAATTTTGGTCATTTTCAGATAATTTTGGTCAGATAAGCATAGGCTGCTGAAGAGAGCCTATTGACCAAAGTTGAAGGAAAAACTGAAAATTGGTGTTCACCTGTGTCACTCATGCAATTCCAGAGCCTGGGAACCGAGATTGCAGAAAGATAAATTCCCTCGAAACTTAGAGGGAAAAGCATCTTCGTGTCTCCGTTCAGTTATTTCCCACTTCCGTGTTCACTTCAACCTCTGAAACGTGGAGAGAAGTCACTATGATTTTTTTAAAAGTTAGTATTTCTAGCTGTGATAAGGCCACATGGGAACCAAGGACAGACATCGCGGCACAGCTGGAGGGAAGGAGAATCAAGATGATTCTAAGGAGTAGAATTAAAACAGCTACTCGAGAGGCTAATGGCAGAAGAAGAAGCCAAAGGATAGTGCTTAGCCTGAGAAGAAATATCTACAGTATGGCTCCCTCGGAAAGGACAAGCAGATTCCTCATCCTCTGTAGAATCTGTCTTATTTTTTTTACCTCTCCAGGATTTTACCTGCTGGAGGGACACTTGTTTCCACCTTCCTCAATAAACAGGAAGCAGAAGTGCAGCCAGGTTAGCATTCCTGTATGTGCAGAAAGGTTTTATTGCTCAGGTTTCTTGTGGACTATTTTAAAGGTGACCAGACATCTCTGAAATTAGAGAAAGGGTTCTATTTTTCTTTCACATTTGCCCACTCGCTTATTTGAGTAAAAGAAAAAGAAAAATATCTTATTTCCTATCTAACAAAAAGGAGGCAGTACAGTATCATGTTTAAGAGGCTTACAGTCAAGAAAATTGGGTGTTTAATGGCCCACATTCAGGGTGTAACTCAGGGTAGCTTTCTAAAACCCTTAGTGCCTCTGTTTCTTTGCTTGGAAAATGTGAATAATAACACCCCCACTTAATAAAAGTGGAAAATGCATTTTCAGGATTACCTGAACTTCCACGTATACTCAATGAATGTGGATTATATTTACTGCAAGTAGGATAGCTAAGCATATTCCAATTCAGAAAGATAAGCATAGGCTGCTGAAGAGAGCCTATTGACCAAAGTTGAAGGAAAAACTGAAAATTGGTGTTCACCTGTGTCAGCAACAGACGGAGGGCCCGGCCAGCACTTCTAGCTGTTACTCTGACTCTCCCACTCATGGGCAGCTACACAGGACTAAGAATCCCTCCCGCCCCTTCCCCATTCCTCTTTACCCAGAGATTTGACCTCTAACACAATCTCCCAGGGTGTCTGCATTTGGAATGAGGTGAGTGTGCCTCATGAGGTCTAAGAATGTTGGTCCACTCTAGGTGATGGAAAGCATTGTCCAAAAGTCAAAACCTCTGCCCTTAGATTGACTCAGATTCTGAGAGAGGGAATACTATAAGATCAGAGCTAGGGCATAGGCATTATTCCTGAGACTGGTCAGCTACTTCAATCCCTGTCCTAGGTTGGGCTGGAGCTTTTCGGTTGGACCTTTTTGAGGGCGTCTATTTTTCAAAGCCCTTTCAAATTCTGGCTATCTCTTCCAAGTTTGTTTAAAGCATCAGTGTCCTTTCTTATTGCTTCTGGATTATCTCATGCACAACTTCTATTTCTTTTTAAGGCATCGTCAGAATTCATTATAAGCCAACTTTTATTTTTCTTGTTAATTTTTTTTCCTTTTATTTTAAAGTTGATAATTCTATTAGTGTTAAGAGAGCTCTGAAACAAAATTGT
This sequence comes from Pteropus vampyrus, assembly GCF_000151845.1. Classification (NCBI taxonomy): domain Eukaryota; kingdom Metazoa; phylum Chordata; class Mammalia; order Chiroptera; family Pteropodidae; genus Pteropus; species Pteropus vampyrus. The sequence continues at coordinate 3,845,717 of NW_011888805.1, forward strand.
ATTACTACAGGAAGTCATCTGAAGCCAGATTCCTGAAGTCAGGAGTCAGCAAACTATTGCCAGCTGGCCAAATGGGCCAATAATCTGTTTCTGTCAATATACTTTTATCAGAACACAAGCATATCCATCCATTTACATATTCTCTATAGCTGCTTTCTCTCTAACAGGGCATAATTAAATCCGTGTGAGTGAGAAGCCTGCAAAGCCTCTGAAAATATTAACTATCTGGCCCTTTACAAAAAAAAAAAAAAAAAAAGGGTGCTGTTTTCTTGCCTTATGCAGTCAGACCAGTATGAGAAAAGTTAGTCATCTCTGAAAAAAGTCAGCTACCGTCATGATAATTAAAATTCAGTTTCGTCCAAATTTTTCCACTAAGATAGTAAAACATGTCATAAGGAGATTTGACACTTGAAAACATGTTCTATTTTGATGGTTCAAATGGGACCAATATTACTATCTTCAAATGAGAATCACTCAAATTCTTCTATATGTAGCATCCTATCCCAGCAACTGTCTGCAGTCAGAGGTGAACCCTAAAAGCCACATTGGGGGTAATTATGATGGGAAAATAAGATGTGACACTATATCTAGACTGAATTTATTAACTGAGACAAAACTCCATATTTGAAAATTTTTGGAATTAAATAGAACAGTCTAGTTAAAAATAAGTAAATAAAGTTTCTGTACCTTTTCCCTCAGAAGAAGCCAACTATACATCACAGTGGCATCAACAGCAATATTTCTGAGCTAAATCTGAAACTATGTAATACGTATTTGGTATTAATTTGCATCAGTTAAAAAAAATACTCTTAATTGTTTGCTCTATTTCCTGAATAAGAGACAAAGTTTGAGAATATATTTTTTTTAAACTTTAAAGTAAAAAAGATTGACTTCATTTAAAGAATCAGAGAGAATCATGTTGTTAAAAACAAAGCTTTCTAATATTGTTTTTTTATTTGTCTCATACTCTCTAACCACATTTTTCCTTTCTATGTGTGGATTGTGTAGAGCTAAGGCACACACATTCTGAATGATATTTAGCTTTCACTGACTTTCCTTAATTCAATCATCAATAAAATTTGCCACCCGGTTAAAATCATCATGTCCCTTGTGGAAAACATTTTGGAAAAACATTTTAAGAGATGCAGAATGTTCACAGTCTTTGACCCAGTTATCTCACTGCTGGGAATTTATCTTAAAGAAATAATTCAGAAGAAGGAAAATAACTCTCATTAACTAAAAAATTATTTATAATAGCAAAAAAAAAAATCTTTTCATCCAAAAATAAGAGAATTAAATTAATTATGATACATCTAGAAGAACTGCTATACAGCCATTAAAATAATTATGGAAATTATGTACATTACAGAAAGTATTTATGGCATAATGTTAAGGGAGGAAAATAGAATGTAAAATTATATCTGCATTATGATTACAATATAAAAATGATGTCTGCATATGAACTAGAACTGGAAAAAAAACAGAAAAAAATGATTTGTTGATGAATTGAAATAGGATTTCTAAGGTTGATAGAATGGAGGGTGTATTTCTTTCTTTAACAAATGTTTGTTTTTATGATGTTCTTTATAAGCTTAAAAATGGAGGAGAAATTTCATTTCTTCTCTTTTCTCTTCACTATTTAAAATAATGTGGGAACTGTCAGCCATGGTCTAGTCACAAAGGAAAACTAGTTCAAGCAGAATGGCATGTATTATAAGATCAAGGCAATGGTTAAAGAAACAGACTCTAGAATGAGTTTCCAGGGATGATTCTCAAGGCTAAATCATAGAACTGGGCCCCCTAAAAAAGCTGCTTCTCCAGCCACAACCAGGATGCAGCTCGCAAACTGAAAAGCTCTGCTGGTATCTGTTAGCTTTGAAGAACATTACCTCTGTATGATCTGTTCTGAATTTGTCTTAGAGCATGCATCAGATCTATCATACCTGAATCATATGCAAAATGCTTTACTGCTTCCATGGCTTTCATGTTATGAGGCACTAAAAGGAAGTTGAACTAGGTAGTGAACAAGCCAGTCTCTAGAACCTTCCACAAAGGACCGCACAGTGGTAAAATACAAGACACTCAGTTAAATTAGAATTTCAGATAAACAACAAATAATTTATAGTGTATTTTTAGACTATACAAAGGATACGCTATACTGATACTGAATATCGATTCATTGCTTACCTGAAATTCAGAATTAACTGGGCATCCTGTATTTTTGTTTTCTAAATATGGTAACCCTACTGCCATGGAAACCAATAGAAATCGAAGTTATTCCAACAAAAAGCCTTGGTAATATTTATTCTCAGATAAGGATTCGTGAAATAGAGTGATCCCAAATATCTAATGAAAGCATTTTCTTCTTTTAAAACCAATAAACATTCTTTATATATATATATATAGTTTTTCCCAAAATAGAAAGCAAATAGGTATATGTTAGTTAGACTCTTGTAACCAATCAGAAGGTATCAGTGCTGGATGGGATCCCAGAGAAAATCTATTCTTTAGAGATAATGTTTTTCTAACTCTTTTATTTAACAGACAAGAAGTTAAGTTAGAATAGAGTCAGAGTTAGGATCCAGGGCTTCTAGACTTGACCCTTTCCAGTTAGGTGCCTCTAAAAAGATTACATTTCCTTTTTCAGTTGTGATTTAGACTCAAACTTAAGTTGCTCCCACAAAAACATTGAGTCCTGATTAACTTCTCATGCTCATTGAGTGCCAAAGAAAGCATGAGTTGCCACTCAAGAATTATAATATAAAAATCTCTGGACCAGGGATGGCCCAGATTTTAGCCCTGGATGTGTTACTGCTGTACTTGGTAATCTTGGGCATATGATCATTCTTTTGAGTCACAGTTTCCTCATCCCTAAAATAAGGTCATTAGTAATTTTCCTCTTTCCTTTACAAATTTTCCATAAGGATCAAATAATTTCATATCTGCAAATTTTTCTGAACTGTAAGAAGTGTCATATAAGAAGCTTCATATAGTCTCATGATTAAAATTTTCTAAAATTTAAAATATTAAATATTCCAACCATTATCTATTTCTGGGGGGGCGGGGGGGGGATTGTTATATGCAATAATTTCCATTCTTACTTGTTTTACTCTTGAGAAGAGTAGGTTTAAGTAGTGATAGAAATCCCAAAGTGGAAATGATTTAAATAAGATAAATATTTATTTCTTGCTCATGAACTCTGGAGGTAAGTGGTTCATGGGATTCAATCATCCTTAGGGACTATGGTTTCTTCTTCTATGTTCCTCTGTCACTCTCATCAGTTAGATTCCACCTCATTTCCCAACATGGCTGATCGATCTCCAACCATCACATCTGCATTCCAGCCATCAAAAGAGGAAACGTTTTGAAGAAGGCATACAACTTCTTTTTGAGATGAATATGCTTCCTGGAATGTAAATATCATTTTCACTTATATCCTATTGCCATAACTTTATCAAGTGGCTACATTTAATTATAGAAAATAGAGAAATAATATTGTAATTTCAGATAGCCATGTGCTTATCTACAAATTGAGACCTCTATCAATAAGTCAGTCAACATCCTCTGTCATAGTAGGTAAAAAACAAATATATTTCCATATGAATTAGAGAGACTCTTATTTGGGGCTGTTATAACAAAGTACCATAGACTAGATGGCATATAAACAACAGTTCTCATAGTTCTGGAGGCCAGAAGTCCAAGATCAGGGTGCCATCATGGTTGGGTTCTAGCAAGAGTCCTCTTTCAGGTTGCAGATTGCATTTCTCTTATTCTCCCATGGTGGAAAGGGATTGAGGAAGCAATCCGGAGTCCCATTTATCAGGTCACTAATCCCATTCATAAGGGATCCAGTCTCACAGCCAAATTAATTCTGAAAGGCCCCACTTCTTAATAACATTGCTTTGGGGGTTAGGATTTCAGTATATGAATTTTGGTGGACACAAACATTCAGTCCATTGCATAGGGTAATTCAATTAAAATGAGAGTCTTTTCTTTTTAAATACAGACATGACCAGAGAAGCCAAATTACAGTTACTGTAATATAATTAAATCATTGTCTAGAGTATAAGCTCCATGCAACAATAGCACATTGCCTGCCACATATTTGATTATTTATAAATATTTGAAGAAAGAATGGCAAAAACAGCTGTTAGAGAGTAAGAGGGAGGAATAACATATTGTATCTCTGCAGATCAAGGCTGTCAACAATGAAATTATTTTGTATTGAGAACTGAAACAGAAACAATATGAAAAACTGTCCTCTGACTCACAAAACAGGTAAACTATCTATACCAGACCATGACATGCAAAGAAATTATCTAAGCTAATTTCCCACCTTATTCAGACCCATAGTTTCCAAAATACAACCACAATTGGGTTGATCTAACTTTGCCTGGATTCATAAGACTTCTGACTGTTTGAAGAACTCCCTAGTTTACAAATTCTGACCCGTTCTTAAGAAGCTCAGCCCGTGATCATCTCCAGTCTGCGTACCTTTCCCTAACTTTCTCTTTTTT
>NW_011888805.1:3850283-3859771 GCF_000151845.1 Pteropus vampyrus
AAGGTCATTAGTAATTTTCCTCTTTCCTTTACAAATTTTCCATAAGGATCAAATAATTTCATATCTGCAAATTTTTCTGAACTGTAAGAAGTGTCATATAAGAAGCTTCATATAGTCTCATGATTAAAATTTTCTAAAATTTAAAATATTAAATATTCCAACCATTATCTATTTCTGGGGGGGCGGGGGGGGGATTGTTATATGCAATAATTTCCATTCTTACTTGTTTTACTCTTGAGAAGAGTAGGTTTAAGTAGTGATAGAAATCCCAAAGTGGAAATGATTTAAATAAGATAAATATTTATTTCTTGCTCATGAACTCTGGAGGTAAGTGGTTCATGGGATTCAATCATCCTTAGGGACTATGGTTTCTTCTTCTATGTTCCTCTGTCACTCTCATCAGTTAGATTCCACCTCATTTCCCAACATGGCTGATCGATCTCCAACCATCACATCTGCATTCCAGCCATCAAAAGAGGAAACGTTTTGAAGAAGGCATACAACTTCTTTTTGAGATGAATATGCTTCCTGGAATGTAAATATCATTTTCACTTATATCCTATTGCCATAACTTTATCAAGTGGCTACATTTAATTATAGAAAATAGAGAAATAATATTGTAATTTCAGATAGCCATGTGCTTATCTACAAATTGAGACCTCTATCAATAAGTCAGTCAACATCCTCTGTCATAGTAGGTAAAAAACAAATATATTTCCATATGAATTAGAGAGACTCTTATTTGGGGCTGTTATAACAAAGTACCATAGACTAGATGGCATATAAACAACAGTTCTCATAGTTCTGGAGGCCAGAAGTCCAAGATCAGGGTGCCATCATGGTTGGGTTCTAGCAAGAGTCCTCTTTCAGGTTGCAGATTGCATTTCTCTTATTCTCCCATGGTGGAAAGGGATTGAGGAAGCAATCCGGAGTCCCATTTATCAGGTCACTAATCCCATTCATAAGGGATCCAGTCTCACAGCCAAATTAATTCTGAAAGGCCCCACTTCTTAATAACATTGCTTTGGGGGTTAGGATTTCAGTATATGAATTTTGGTGGACACAAACATTCAGTCCATTGCATAGGGTAATTCAATTAAAATGAGAGTCTTTTCTTTTTAAATACAGACATGACCAGAGAAGCCAAATTACAGTTACTGTAATATAATTAAATCATTGTCTAGAGTATAAGCTCCATGCAACAATAGCACATTGCCTGCCACATATTTGATTATTTATAAATATTTGAAGAAAGAATGGCAAAAACAGCTGTTAGAGAGTAAGAGGGAGGAATAACATATTGTATCTCTGCAGATCAAGGCTGTCAACAATGAAATTATTTTGTATTGAGAACTGAAACAGAAACAATATGCAAAACTGTCCTCTGACTCACAAAACAGGTAAACTATCTATACCAGACCATGACATGCAAAGAAATTATCTAAGCTAATTTCCCACCTTATTCAGACCCATAGTTTCCAAAATACAACCACAATTGGGTTGATCTAACTTTGCCTGGATTCATAAGACTTCTGACTGTTTGAAGAACTCCCTAGTTTACAAATTCTGACCCGTTCTTAAGAAGCTCAGCCCGTGATCATCTCCAGTCTGCGTACCTTTCCCTAACTTTCTCTTTTTTAAAACACTCCATAGTTATTACTTTGGTCTATATCAATAGTAACACTAATGAGTTTAACTTGGTCTGATACAGGTGTTTTTAGTGTTCTTTGGTCAGTAGCAATAGATGATATTTTATTAAATCTCATGCTCGTTAATGTCTGTTTTCAAAGGTTTTTCTTGAGCAGTAGACAGGTTTTCATGTTGTATACTGGACGACTCAAATCTTTTCTGAAACAAGATAGTGTATGCGCATGGGAGATAATCAGTGTGAGAATGAAAGGAGTTTTTTTTTTTTTAAATACAAATTATGTCATATGTTATTTAAATTCTCCCTGATAAAGGAGAGAAGAAATGAGCTGACTTGGTATCTGTTCAAATAGATATGATTGTGAGAGGGAAGAGTTACAAGGAAGAAATAATTTGGAATCACTAAACTAGTAAACAAATACCAGTACTGAAAAACAGAAGTCAGAAAATTTCTATCTTATTGGAAAATATTGCATTTCAATGCATTTGGTCTTTTCTACAAGCCTTAAAGTCTTATAACTAGGCAGCAATTGATACCATTTGGATTCAGAATATATTAGTATACAATTTAATTTTGCTCCTTTTAACATATGACATGGGACATGTATTATCTGTTTTAATTATCTCATTTGTAAAGCAGAGATATTATGTTACATTTAACTTTTGATATTCAACCACATGGTTCTCTTTTACATAATTAGAAAACACTGTAAAATTACATTTTTATATCTGTCTACTTTATTATATACAATCATACTGATTTCATTGTGTACTGGTGGTATTCATATTACTATGTATGTTTACTATACTTTATGAGCAATTCCAATAATTTTTCTTACATAGTTTTGACTATATACAGTATTTGACCAATGCACTGATTCTAGAAATGAACCAAGTAATTTTTTATTCCACTGCAATACCTACAACACAGATGGGTTGGTATGAATATTAAAAAAAAAAATGGTAAAACTATTAGCACACAGTCAGTTCTCAGTTTTGTTGACCAAAACTGAATTTTTATTCCTTAAACCTAAGACGAGCATATTTTAATGATATAATCAATAATAGAGTAATCGATATAGCAAAGAAAATGACTATATTTGTGACAGTTACCTAACTACATAGAAGGCCACCAGATGATGGCAGTGTCATTTCTTTAAGGAGCAGGATGACTAAGAAATGATTGGGATACAGGATGACGGAGTGTGAAAGAGTACATTGCTCAGGTCACTGCTGGCTACTATCAGCATAATTCTTTCCCCAGGTAAGGCCAACGAACTCTCTTTGCAGGAAGTGCCAAAACCAAAGATCTTGACTTTCAATGCTATGGATTTTGCCATGAAAGATTATACATGTAAGGAGAGTAAGAAAGAGTTCACAGTTCATCTGAAACTTCTCACCACTGGCTTTTTCTCACCTCTCTTGGAATATTCCTTTTCCATGCTTTGTCAGCATATAAGAATGCCAAAATGAAACCTAGGGCATTCGTCTGCTCTTTTTTCCTAGACTTGTTGATTTAAAGAGAAAACAGATTTACTGTGGCCAAGAGCTGACGCTGAAACCAATTATCCAGCAATATCCATGTCCTTCGAATAAGGTATACCACCCTAAAATACATCTAAATGCAAAAAATATACATTGATTAACCTCCTTCCCAAGCCCGAGGAGTTAAGCATTAAGGCAACAAATTGGGCCTTCATGCTGTGGATCTTCTAAAACCCTGTCATATTGATTTTTGTGACTATTCAATGCACCACCATGAGTAATAGCCCGAATACAAAGAATTCAAAAATTCCAAATTGAAGTTCTATAATAGTTACCCTGCTCTTTTTCCCTCTGTCATTTTGATAAGCTGATTCCCTCCAACCTATGCATATAGAACGGAAAAAATTCGCCCTTGAAGAATCTGTCCCCCACCAAAAAGGAACAGCGGCATTAGTCACGTTTTCCCAATGCGGATTCATTAATGCTATTTTCTTCAGTTCCATTTCAAAAGATTGGAGAGCGGTGAAGCTTACATTAATAAGCATAACCATTTAATTTCCAAAATTAATGAGTGGAGCTCAACATATTGAATGCATTGTATATGACTATCTGATTCCTTTGAAATTACTCTGAAACTCAAAGAGGGTATGATGACTAAATGGTGCTAAACTAATGACATTTTCATATAAGGATATAAAAAGAGAGAAACAAATATTGTAACATGCATAGAAAATAATTTTGATTTGTTGATGACAAAACACATTTCATCTCTATTAGCAAGTAGACTTTGTATGAAATGCTAACCAGACTGCTAATAATTAAAAACTTAATGTGTCTACAGTCATTATTACATGACAGTAATGAGGGATTGTAAAAATTATTTGAAATTTTGTTTGTAATATTTATTTAGGGAAAGGAAAAAAATCCCTAACTTTATAATGATGAAATAGTACATACGATTATTCTGGGTCTTGAGAATGGTTTCAATATCATTTCTCAGTGTTTGCCAGTGATGAAACTCCAATTCAGAAATGGTCCTCAGAGAATCTCAGACCAGTCCAGATACCCTTCCCCAAACAAGTAACTCCCTAGCACTTGTTCCAAGTTCCTATCTCCCAGTATCTTTATAATAAATCACTTTTAAAATAATAATTGAGAATTTACTTATAAGTGTGTGCTTTCCTTTGGGTAACTGACCCAAATGACCAGTTTTAGTGTTTGTTTTGATGGGGCAATCTAATTGTTCTAGCATCTTGTGCTGAGATTACTTTTGTCACCCATTTCCTCTTTCTTTTCCTGCATCTTGGGCATGTGGGCACAATTCTATGCATTCAAATTATCACTGGCATCAGTTTTCTAAATGCAAATCAGTTTAAGATCTGAAGATGTCTGTTTTCAATATATCTTATGCTGAAGTCAACTGCTAATGATTCTCGATATTTATTGCAAAACTTCCTCACCCTGATATTTTTAAATGTTGAGCTTCTGCCCTGTAGCAATATTTGCCATATCAAAGCCCATGTTATGTATAGCTGTTTCATATCTTTTGACTGAGTTTCTATTCACCATCACTGTAACAGAGAAAATGCATGAGATCTACACATGTTGCCTACCACACCAGGTGCTATGCACAAAAAGTTAAAAGATGTGCTTTTACCCCTCAGGGCTTTCTTTTTTTAGATTAATTAGATCTCAAGTAGGATTAGGATATGATCATTCCCGGCAGAAAAATGCACACTGGATTTTCTGGCACAAATATGCCTTAAATTTATTTTGTTTTATGCTGATCCAGAGTTCATCCTCTTACCAAAAAAAAATGAAGAGATCAGCAAATGTTAAGGATATTTTTTTATCAGAGTCAGACAGCCATTCTATTTAATATCCTTTCACATAATACACACTGCATTATCCATTTAATCTCAAACACACAGAAGATTTGCCAATGAGTGATTCTAGTTGACAAGAATAGTAAGACTTGGTTTTCAATACAATTGGGTTAATAATTCAGGTCATAAAATTTAAAACTTTAATAATCATCACAGTTCAATTCATATGAAATTTCATTTAAAGGGTCCAAATTATTTTCCTATATTTTATTTATTTTCTTCAATCTCTTACAATGTAGTAAGGAAAACACAATTGATTTTGATTTGCATTTTTCTGACTGGTCTTGCATGGTACAAATTAGTTTAGTTGACTTGCAATGGTCATGCATTCACAACATGTTATGCAATCAGTATATACTAAATACTTACTTTGTGCTGAGGATGGTGCTACATGCTGGGGACTGAACACTAAACAGAATGGACCTAGTCCCTACGCTTGAGGAGCTTTCAGATACTTTTAAAGCCAACTGGGAATAACTTCTAGAGTTTTAATTCCTTAATTTCCTGATCATTTCTTTATTCAGTAAGCTATGAATACCTAATAGATTTAACTATTAAATTAAATGTAATTATCTGACAGTTCTTCAACTCCCAGTAGGCTATTTGGTAAAATTCTTCAGGTATCATTAATTCAGTAGCAAAACTGCTATGAACTGTGATCATTTTGTGAAAGTACAATTCTTAATCTTAGTTATAGAGTTTAATTATTTTTACTGGATCTTAATTGAACAAATAAAAGTCAGAAAATTTTAATTTTAATTTTCTTGCAGGAAAATTAGCTCAGAAACTGTTCTTTTGTTTTTTGACATGCAGATGGTATCATCTTGGTTCTGGTCAAGATGGAGGGTTGTCCCCGAAGGAGATTCCACTGATCTGGGCCAGCCAGTTCAATGTGGGATCTATAGAAAATGGGTAAAATAAGGTCAATGTAATGAGTGGTGTGTGTTTGTGTATGTGTGTGTGTGTGTGCATGTATGTACTTTTCAATTTACTTTCTTAGGAAGGATTGTCCTTTTTTCCTTATTTTCCTGCTATTTTTTGGTGTTAAAATAGTCATACTTTTGTCATACTTTTACTAAAACAATGGTATTGCAGGTGATCAGTTTTTGTTTTATTTTAAGCATCATAACTTGGCAAAATAAAAAGTTGCATTAAAAAAGAAATATCTTACACATGATAGACAGTTAGCAAATGACTTTTTGAATGAATGTAAAATCCATGTTTTCCTTCACTTCTTTATTTCTAGCACATAGAACAGTGCCTGCAGCATATTAGGCACTCAATAAATATTTTCTTAATGGATTAAGTTGGCTTCATTGATAGGAGAAGACTAACTCTTACTGTTTACATGAAAAGAAAAAAAATCACATGAAATGCCTCAGTGAAGCAAATTTTTGTGATAGTCTTAGGCTATGAACTTTTAATATTAGTACCGATGTTTTGAATTATTTCAACCAGTTTATTTGAGTTCTATACTCTGTTTTTATGTTCCCAAAATTTTCCCCTATGTTCTCCTATTGTTGTTGAGAAGTCTGTCGTCAAAGAGTAGCTTCATTGTAGGTAATCTCTCTTTTCTTTCTGGTTGCTTTTAAGGTCTCGGATGTTCTACAGTTTTATTACAATGCATTTATGCTGAGATTTCTTAAGAAGAAATGTATCCTAATTAGAACTACCTTTACCTTACAGATTCATATCCTTCTTCAATTCTGGAAAATTCTCACTCATTATCTCTTTGAACATAACCTCTCATTTTCTCTTTGTCATTTTTCTGGATGCAAGTTAAATATACATGAGAGCTTCTTATTCTGCTCACCATCATTTAATCACCCTATCGCATTTTATCTTTTTATCTCTTTTTCCTATATTCTGATGAATTTCATTATTTCTAGCTTTCAGTTCACAAATTCTTTCTTTGCTGTGTCTAATCTTACCTTGCACGTATCTATTAAGTGTTTCATTATAACAATTATGTTATTCATCTTCAAAAATTGTATTTTGATTCTTTTCCAAACCTATCAACTTTGTTCTATCTTATTAATTTACTATATTTTTTTCATCTTTCTGTAACTATTTATAATACACCTTAAAGAAAATAATACAAATCTCAATATTCCATTATTTGGAGTTCTTGGGGGACCTAAATTTGCTTTTCGTTATTTCCAATGACACTTGCTTGTGGCCTTTGTAGATAGAGCAGGACCCCACTGAAAGGATTTGCATTTACTTCTGTTTAGCGCCCCCTGGGGGCTATGTTAATATGCAATTTGACCTCAAAGATTCTCAACAACTGAATTGTATCTTTTCAAAACGCTGAATGAGATGTGGCCAGGTCTAGGGTTACAAATTCTGAAGTGATGTTTTTCCTTCCATGCACCACTAAGGTAGTTTTTCTTATAATCTGCCTTTGCTGGTAAGTATATATATCTTTCTTAGCCCGTCTTTTTACTAAGAGTTAGGATCCTGGTTTTAATTAATTTCCCATCTTATAGAACTAAAGTCTTTGTCTCCGGCCCCAAAGGGCAATTAAAATCTGGTCACTAAATCCAGCAAATGCCTCTAAGACAGCTCAACTCTCTGTCAGCTTCTTTTTGTGGAGATTTTCCCTTTCTGTCTTTTCAAGCTCAGCCATGCAAAGTGTCTCGTTAAATTTTGCCTAGCAACATTTTTGTGTGTGGGAGTGAGTGTGTCGGGGGGTAGGGGATAGGTAGCAGGATACCAGGTAGGTCATATTGCTACAAATAAAAGTCATACAAGCTACTTTTAACACTCCTTTGTTATTTTGCTTTTGGTCCTAGCACACAGGGATTGAAAACTGCCATTTTCATCTGAGTCGAAGACAAAGAAAAGATGATAGGTAAACTTTTCTCTTCCCAGGTACTGAGACATCTGTACTCCTGCCAGGAAAGACTTCCGCAACCAGAGACTCCCCTCCAAAAGGTACTGCTCCCCAATTGCAGGGTGCAGTGAAGTCTCTGCCCAACTGTAGGTTAACAAAGCTCATCAGTGAAGTCTCTGCCCAAGTGTAGGTTAACAAAGCTCATCAGTCGATGTGAATGTTACCGAATCTTTGGTTCTTCTCTTTTTACCTTTCTGCCTGCCTTTCTTGTGTGCCCTTGACTTGCATTCCTCTTTGGGTCAAGGATGTTTTTTCTTGAGAAAAAGGATCACATCTCATCCAATCTGAGTAGCACAGAAACACTCATCTTATGACCATACCCACAGACAAGGAGGACAGAGAGCTAAGTCTTTCAAAGACAGACAATACATTCCTATTTTCAAACACTTATTTTTCCCCAACCAATTTCCGGTTAAGAAGCATGTGGTGGTGTTTAAGTGGAAGCTATGTGTTTTAAAGATAGAAACAGCAGTGAAAATGAGAAAAAACAGCCCTTAAAAACACCTTCCCAAATGGAAGTCTCCCACAGCATTCGGAAGTCATTCAGTGATCTTGACAAGTTAAATCGGTGTCCTAATTATTTTTGCAGAGAAAAGAGAAAAGATGTCTTAGAAAAAACATGAAGAATACTTAGAGAAATATGCACATTTCTCTTATTTTTAAGCCCACTCTTTTCAACTCCTACTCTCATCGTATTTATGGACAAAGAAAAAGGTGAAAAGAGAATTTAAAAGGCCACATGATGTGCTGGCTGATTAAAAGTGAAAGCCAGATGTGCTGACAATTGACAAAAGATCAGGTAGTCATTTATTTAATTGGACTCTGAGTGACAAGAAGGTGAGATGATTATCAAAGAGATGAGTCCTTTGTTCCAGCCTCACTGTTTTAGTCATTTCAAATAGAAAGGGAACTTTTTCAATTTCCCTAGAACACCAGCCTGAAGAGGTTTTTCAATATTAATCCAGGTAATCGGGATCAAGAAGACTATTTGCCTCCCTCACAGAAAGAAAAAGATTTGGGGCCACTGAAATAGCAGGGCTAGGAGTGCCGAAGGTATTAACTCAGCCTCATGTCAATGAGATACAGGGAAGTGAATAGCAGTTCATGCAGCTTGGCTCTTCTAGTTTTGTTCAGTGGTATAAAAATATGGTTCAAGAGGGAAACCCCTAACTTTCTCCTTATCATCAGTATAACCTACAGAAGAATTTAATGTACACTGTACAACCGCTAGATTTCTGACCCAGGTGCATGTAGGGCTCTGGCACAGAAAAACAGGATGCTGAAAGAGAGCCTACAAACATATTTCCATTTTCTTTGTATTAGATTGATGAGAGAGAAAATAATTAAAATTTACTGAGAAGAATAGTTCAGGTAATTAACATGCATCAACACTCTTTAGCACAGAATTGTAGTTACATTAATGTTATGAGCTGGGTTCTTTATAAGTAAGTCAGAACATATAATTTTTCAAAGAAGGACCGATGATTGAATAAAAATCACTTACATTTCAGAGTGAAAGGGTGAATGACCATAAAAATAACATAACTCTAGCTGATTTAAAAATTACTGCTTCT
>NW_011888805.1:3859821-3867871 GCF_000151845.1 Pteropus vampyrus
GGAACTTTTTCAATTTCCCTAGAACACCAGCCTGAAGAGGTTTTTCAATATTAATCCAGGTAATCGGGATCAAGAAGACTATTTGCCTCCCTCACAGAAAGAAAAAGATTTGGGGCCACTGAAATAGCAGGGCTAGGAGTGCCGAAGGTATTAACTCAGCCTCATGTCAATGAGATACAGGGAAGTGAATAGCAGTTCATGCAGCTTGGCTCTTCTAGTTTTGTTCAGTGGTATAAAAATATGGTTCAAGAGGGAAACCCCTAACTTTCTCCTTATCATCAGTATAACCTACAGAAGAATTTAATGTACACTGTACAACCGCTAGATTTCTGACCCAGGTGCATGTAGGGCTCTGGCACAGAAAAACAGGATGCTGAAAGAGAGCCTACAAACATATTTCCATTTTCTTTGTATTAGATTGATGAGAGAGAAAATAATTAAAATTTACTGAGAAGAATAGTTCAGGTAATTAACATGCATCAACACTCTTTAGCACAGAATTGTAGTTACATTAATGTTATGAGCTGGGTTCTTTATAAGTAAGTCAGAACATATAATTTTTCAAAGAAGGACCGATGATTGAATAAAAATCACTTACATTTCAGAGTGAAAGGGTGAATGACCATAAAAATAACATAACTCTAGCTGATTTAAAAATTACTGCTTCTAGGGAAATTAAGACAAAGACCAAAACAATAAAACAATAGAGGAGGCAATTTAATAATGATAGCATTTAACTTTAAACTAAGAAAACTCTAAAAAGAGTTTTAAACTCTTTAAACTCTGACAATTAAACTCTTTCTCCAAGGACTCCCTCATAGGACAAGTGCTTTGAAGCGCGGTCAGACTGTGCTGCACCACTGTCGAACAAGACATTTTGTTAGACTCATTTGCTTGGCCTCCACTTTGTAGAGCACAGCTTTCTCAGATCCTCTGGATAAAAGAAACCTGAGAAAGCTTTTTGGATTCTTTTGAATAGACCACCATCTCCCTAGAAGGGTGTTTTGTAACACAGCTGTCACCTACAAATGTTCAACTACCTCCTGGAAGAGAAGGCTTTGTAAAACAAGGCAGACAAGCAATGCATTTGAAAATGGCATTGACTGGCTCTGAACAGGAGAGCCTGAAGAGGTTTGGTGCATTCGGTGTTTTGTCATTGTTGACTTCTTTTTAGACTTCCCCAAAATTCACTGTAACTCACAGGTAAGAAAACAAACAGAGATTTGGGGCCATGAATAAAGCCTATGCAAATGGCTACACCTAAGCAGGAGCAGATCGATGGCGAGAGGAGACACAGACAAGGCCATGGAAACAACAGCCGTGTTCATGACACCTTCGATACCAAGCTGAGAAATCCACAGCCAATTATTGTGACATTTCTCCTCGGCCAAGTAACTGAGTGAGCAATCAGAGAATAAATGAACACTTAGGGGAAAAGATGTCTAATAATTAACAAGCCATTCTGCCATATTAGAATAAAACTATACCAACTGATTAAAAGTGCTGTCATTTTGAAATAATTCTGATAAATATCCTAGGTCTGGAGCTTATTTTTTTGAGGATGATGATGTGTGTGTACGCCTGCATGTGAATGTATGGATGCATATTTGTATAAATTATAAATAAAATTATATATTCTAATGATCTCTTGGACTAGGTATTGTGGTATTCCATGTGGCTGGATGAACATATGATCTTTATATGTTTTTGTACCACTTTACCCCTTAATCTTATGAGATTTATGATGTTAGTTAGAACTCAGATGTAGAATTTCAAATGCATTCATGTCTTGGGAGGCTAGGAATGCCTGAGTACTTGCTTAACAGTCTTCTGTCCTCCCCACAATACCTCTTTATATATATATATGTTGAGCCATAACCCCCAGATCAAGGCTGCCTGTTTAAAATCAATGTTGAGCACAAAACTCAGGCCTTGAGGAATGATTGTGGTCTTTTACTAACTCCCTCCAAATCTACTCTTAGATCTACCAAGTTCATTTATTTCTGCAAAGAGAGAAAGAGAGAAGAGCCGGCCAGCCCAAGGCAAGCCTGGCTCTGACTCCTCCTCTAACTTCTTGAAGAGAGGAAGCAGGAGGCGCTGGCCCTGGAGAGAAGTAGAAAACCTTCATGTATTTTTTAGCGTATGATCACTCCCACCACCATTTAAAAGGAGGCTTGGAATGCTGGCCTTTGGCGTACCTAACGTTTTTTCATTAAGAATAAGTGTATGTTGCTTACACAGAAAAAGGACAGGAAATATTCACAAACAAAATGTTAAAAGTGACTCTCTTTTGGTGGTGAGATTATATCTACATTTTCAATTTTTTGTGCTTTTCTGTATTTTTTCCCGTGGACTTACATTATGTCTAAAAATCAGGTAACAACTTTTAAAAATTCTATTTTTTCATACTGACTTTGAGTTTTGATTTATGGTCATGTTAAAATAATATTACATAACATTATGGCTTTTTAATTGGAGTTTCTTCTTTTGATCAGGCAGAGAAACAAACAATGATGCATTTTTTAGTTCCACATTGTTAATATAAATGTTTCATAGGTACAGGATTCTGATTCTTCTGTCTTGTCTCTAGTGTCTGGTTATGTTAACCAAGAGTAGTCTATTTTAAAAAGATATTTTCCTGGAAAGAAGGAAAATATTTCAAAATTTTTTTTTTTAATTTTTTTTAGTCATTTAATTCATTTATTGACTGCTACATACTTGGTTTACAGAAATGAGCAAAAGAAGCAAAAAAACTCTCAAAGAGTTAACAATCCAGAGGGAAAGGCTAATAAATTGACAATTGTAAATAATTATATACATATACAATACGCCTATATACATCTATATGTATATACACATACAGGCGTGTGCGTGCACACACACACACACACACACACACACACAAGGTTAGGACAAAGTAAAAAGACCTCTTTCCATAGGAGATGATGTTTAAGCTGAGTCTTGAAAAATGAGAGTTAACTCAGGGTTCTAGAAGAGAGTAGAGGGGATTATCTGACCAGCAATAGTAATGGTATTTGCAAAGCTATCAAAGTGTAAATACTTTGGAGCATTTTGGAACTAATTTCCACTAATTAAGAATGATCAAAATATGTAGCATATGTGAGCATGACAGAAGATAAGTCTGGGATTAGGTCACAAATATTTTAAAAATCCATTTTGGAGAGATTTGCTTTAACTCTCCAGGTGATGGGAAGATTAATTTAAACACTTTTAAACTTAGAAATCTCAAAGTCACTTTAAACTCAATGCATCCAAACTCAACATATTTAGTTTCTCTCCCAAACTACCTCTCATGTGGCGCTCCACATTCCACTAACTGTCACCATCATCTGTGCTGATTCATAAGCCAGAATTATGTGCAGCATCCTTGATATTAAATCTTCTTTAGCCCATAGTCATCTTGTCACCAAATTACTAGTAAAATGTCTCTCCAATCCATCAATGTCCCTTCTCTTCCACTGTCGCCACTCTAGTCCATATTGTCATTATCTCTCATCTGGCTATGGTGGCAAAGAACTATCCAGTCTTCCCCAAAGCACTGGTTCTCCTCCAGAGTGATATTCACATCAAAGCTAGATCCATTCAAAACACAAATCTTATTCTGTCTTCACCATGTTTAGAACATTACTTCGCAATGTTCTTACGATGAAAACCAAAAACTTTAAAAGAACCAGCATAGCTTGGCCTTTGCTACCTCTCCCAACTCTCTTCATCACCCTCTCTGGACTACAGCGATTCTGGCCTTCTCTCAGCTTTTCAATCATGTCATGTCTCCCCTTCCCCACGCTTATTGTACATGCTGTTTCCTCTGTCTAAATTAACCTACTTTTTCCCCTCTCTCCTTCTCACTCCTCTGTTTCATCTTTACCTCCTCAGGATAGCCTTCCCTGACACCCTTGTGTAGGTCAGGTTCTTTTTCCATCATTGTGATTACTGGGTTGTTTATATTTCCCACTGGACTCTTTTTTATCTATTGTGCTTCTGGCATCTAATGTAGCATCTGAGAAATAGTTCGTGTTCAAAAAATCTTTTTGAATAAATGAATGAAAAACATGAGCAATTTATGTTTTAAAAACTATTCTAATAGCAATATGAAAAAACAAATTCGCATGAACAAGATTAGAGGAGATGAGAGGGTTAAGAGATAAGTCTTATACTCAAACTAGACATGAAGGTTGTTTGAGCCACACATGGCAGAGAAAATGGAGAGGAGAGGGCTTTATCGAGAAGTTAAAGTCATCTTATGTGACTAAAATTTTAATTTGAAAATAGAAAAATACCTACAAGCTCATAAGAACTGCTATCGCCGAAATATTTAGATGCCTCTAGGTCTTTAGATCAGAAAATTTCCTCAAAGCAGAAAGTTTGGTTTATTATAAATGTATTAGTTCTTTTTAACAATTATAAAGAATTATCCTAAAGAAAACAAGTTAGTTGTATTTTGGGAAGGATGCAGTAGAATAGAGGGAGATATCCCAGAGCACATGTATTTCAGAGAGTTTCTTATGCGATATTGATCTAACCCCTACTCCTGCCTCCACCCCCCTTATTGGCCCCTGATCTAAGCAATTTGATTTTACCTCACTGGAGATGGGAGATGACTATTAACAGAGTGCTTCCTACAGCTTCACGGGTGTGTCAACTCAAGGAACTAGAGCTTTTTATGTTGTACAGAGCTTATTCTAGATGAATGGAATAATATTATGTCTCATATATATGTCAGATGTCTTTAAAAAGACTTAGCCACTGTTGTGTAGTCTGAAGCCTCAGTGAATTCCTGTGAGGACATGGCAATGCAGCAATCTACTTGAAAGACTTAGAAAAGTCGTCTTTCTAATTTTCAAGAAAGAATTTGCAAACTATGACAGCTCCTTGTTCTCACCCTCAACCATCCACAAGCATTGATTCATCTTTTGAGTATACATCTCTAAAAATTTTCAGTGGGCTTTGTAATCCGTGAATGTGCCTATTACGAGCCATTTGCAGAAATTTCTCTTTCAGTTAGTGTGCTTTTCTGTGAATGGGCTCATCTTCTTAAATGTGGAAAAACATTAGGGCCATTCAAAGCTCTCTGCAAGATATCTATTAGGGATGCAAATGTGCAGGATACAGACAAAACCAGTATCTTCACTTGTGAAACATTTGGATTAGAGGAATTTAATGTAGAGAAAAGCACTGCCACTTTCCACTTGAGAAAAGGTTTTTAATTTTTCATATCTGCATATTCTCCGACTCCATTTCCTGTCTTATCCACAGATGTGGATGTACATTTAGTCCTAACTTTCTTGTTCTTCGCTGTATCCTCAGAGTTCTCATTTACTTAGCTTTGCTTCCAATACTTTCCTACTGACTTTAAATTTACATCTGCTTCCCTGACATTTAGTCCAGCATCTCCCAACTGCATGATAGACATTTCGAACTCAAACTTAGGATGTCATACAAAAAGCTCGTTATCTTTTACCTACCCCTACCCACAGAAACATTTTCTATCTGTGGCAATAAACTTGGTGTCAGCCTTCACTTAATCAAGTGCTACCGACTCTCCCACCACATCCCACTACTTCTCACACCTACCCTTACCCACCAGTATTCCCTTAAACTTGACAACCAATAATTTCCTCCGCTGACACTCCTGGTTCATAAATTTCTTGCTCTCTAACCTCAACCAGTCTCTCAAAAACGTGTATCAATATCCTGATTCTTTCACTCTCAACGGATAAGATCCTGCCTATGTATCACAAGCTTCTTAAGCTTCCCTACTCTGCATCTTCAAATCTGTTTCTCTGTCTATAAATATCTTTTTATAGTCACTTTCTATTTCAAAGTAAGTATTTTACATCTTCCCCAGTGTATCCACTTCCTTGTATCCTAAACCCTGTTTTTGCTCACTTTCCCCAGCATATTATTCTGTCATTTATTCTCTGAAATTCCTTCATTATCATTCATTCAATATCCATTGGTATTTTTTCCTCATTTACAATTCTGTTTAAATTTTATATTTCTTAAAAACTAAAAAAAGAAACTGTCGATCCCCTTCTACCTACTGTTCCAGCTTTCATTTCTGAGGAAATTTCTATAATCAAATTATCTATATACTTTAATCTCAATTGTTTTCTTCACCTACATAACTATTTGGCAATGTATGATGAGCCATCACATAACTAATAAAACCAAACTTTCAAGATAATCAATAACTTCCTATTCACCAAACTCAATAAATGTATTAACCTTTCTTTTCCCTGATTATATTGTATTACTTAACATTTAACTATTTTTTTCCTTTTTAATATCTTTTACCTGGTTTCCCTGACATTGTCCTCATTTCTAAGCAGATCTTTTCCCTACCTTTATGGCTAAACTTTCTAATCCTTTATTAGTTCCTTAATAGTCTGTTTCTATGGTTTCTCAGGTTTTTCTCCATGACCTTTTATTTACCTTAAGCTTCTACATATTCTTTGTTTTTACTTTTTCCTATTGTTACTGATTCTACTTCAGGACTCAAGATTTGTGGTCCTAGTCCCAATCCTCTTCACATATGTTAGCCAATGATTCACTACCACCATATTTTCCCAAATTCTACATGTCTAAAACCAAACTCATTATCTTCCTCACCCAAATATGTCCACCTCCTACGTTTTTGTTTGTGGTGGCCCTAGAGGTTTTTCAGCTCCCCATTTACTAAGTGTATTCATTCAACAAACATTCATTGGGCTCAAACTGTGACAGTTTAAAGATCCACTTAAAATGACTTAAAATGCTTTAAACTGAGGGAACTTGATACAGGATATTGGTTATACCTATAGCTAATCTTGGCTAAAAGAATGAGGAGAGAAGGTTTCGATAGAAAGCTCAAGATTTAAGGTCACCTAGAAGAATCTGCAACCATGGCAGAAGCTACAGCAATAGAAAAGATGCAGCTGTTGCCCAAGATGCTGCTCCAGACGGAAAGAGACAATGAGAAATACCCTGGATTCTCAGTTCTCATTCCCCAGTCTCCACTAGTGCCTCCCACTGCTCAAACCAAACCGGAAGCCAGTAGTCATTACAACCTGGAAAATGCAATCCGCAGAAGTCACCGCTCCGCCCCACCACCCCAGGGAGATTACACAGAGCAGTCAGAGAAAAGTGAAGAATGGATCTGAGAGCGAAATAGGCCAAAGCTGAGTCACTTTGCATCTATTCTTGCCCTTCTACCACTTTTTGCTCTCATGCAACACCACCAAACATCCACCAAATGTGTTGTGCCTGTTCTTTGTCAAAATCACACTCTCCTCAAAGAAAGGAGACACAAAGTCCCATCAGTCATTATTTCATCTCAATAACTGAAGAACTCTAGGTTTTACGCAGTCATTCATACCTATTTCAGATGTGGTTTCTCATTGGTCTACTGACTTGGGAACTAAATTGTGAAGTAAGCACCACACACTTTCCTTTACAAAAAAGCGTAGAGCAGAAAAGGGGAAGGGGAAGGGGAGATAATACCCATGGCTCCTGAGGTCCCTGTTTCTGTAACTAGTGCCAAAATCATAGCTGATTTTTTTTTTAAATAGCAGCTTTACGGAGATATAATTCACATATTATACAATTCAGCCACTGGAAATGTGTGATTCAATGGTTTCTAGTGTATTCACAGAGATGTGCAACTGTCAGCACAATTTTAGAATATTTTCCTCACTGCCAAAAGAAACCCTATATTCATTTACAGTCACTCCTCATTTCCTCCCATCCATTGTTGAAGATTGCCCCATTTCTTTGAAGATTAATTCAAGGCCCAGCCACCCGAGCTTTCAGGCACTATCGTGGGCTCTAAAATCAGAAACATTTAATGTCTGCACCACTCCCTTGGATTCCCCATAGTACACCCATCTTTTTATGTGTATACTTTGTCTCCCCAATTAGATTATAAACCTCTTAAAAGCAAGCCCCTTGTCTTGATTGAAGAGATGGAAAATATATTTAGAAATGTAGCTGCCTCATTGAATTGAATCTTTTATTATTTTTCCTTTGAGTAACTCATATTACTGAGAAT
>NW_011888805.1:3867921-3874239 GCF_000151845.1 Pteropus vampyrus
TTTTTTTTTTAAATAGCAGCTTTACGGAGATATAATTCACATATTATACAATTCAGCCACTGGAAATGTGTGATTCAATGGTTTCTAGTGTATTCACAGAGATGTGCAACTGTCAGCACAATTTTAGAATATTTTCCTCACTGCCAAAAGAAACCCTATATTCATTTACAGTCACTCCTCATTTCCTCCCATCCATTGTTGAAGATTGCCCCATTTCTTTGAAGATTAATTCAAGGCCCAGCCACCCGAGCTTTCAGGCACTATCGTGGGCTCTAAAATCAGAAACATTTAATGTCTGCACCACTCCCTTGGATTCCCCATAGTACACCCATCTTTTTATGTGTATACTTTGTCTCCCCAATTAGATTATAAACCTCTTAAAAGCAAGCCCCTTGTCTTGATTGAAGAGATGGAAAATATATTTAGAAATGTAGCTGCCTCATTGAATTGAATCTTTTATTATTTTTCCTTTGAGTAACTCATATTACTGAGAATTTTTCCCCTAATAGAGATTATTTTTCTTTAATTATTTCCCACAAGAAAATAATTCAAAACTGATGAAATAGATTTAACCAGTGAAATTAAGAAGTTTGTTAAAATACAAAAATGGAACAGATAAAAAACACATCATAAATTATTATTCTCATCTATTGCCAATATGCATTTAGCTGTGCTGGAAATGCTAATGTTTCTTTTATTCAACATCACAATAGTGTCCCTTCAGTGTAGTATATAATAAAGGGTGATACTAATCAATAAGGAAAATGGAACAGTTTCATTTTTTCTAATAAATGTTAAATTTATGTTAAACATGCTTTTAGAGCCAATACACCTGTTAATCGAATCTTTCACATGCATGAGCATTTCAATATAAGTTTTTAAATATATGTAAGGATACCTTTTGGTCTGTTTTACGAAATAAAACACAAGTAATTAACACTTTTAAATTTTTCCTTATTTTTTGTAAATATCAGAACTTTGGGTGAGTAAATACTCCTTCCCGTACTTGTCTATCATTTTTCTTTCTCTTCGCCTTCTTTCCATTCCTTCATTCTTTTCTCATTATTTCCTTTTCTTTCTTCTGTTACGTTCCCCTTACTCCTTCTATTTCCCTTAGGAAGACACTGATTGTCACAACTTCTTTCATTTGTTAGAAACAATCTGGAAAAACTAAGAGAATTGAATTAAAATAACTGAAGAAGAGGAAGAAAGTCCATATAAAATTAGTATCAAGTTCTTCCAATATCTACATCTTCTGGTCACCATAAAATAGTAAGAGGTCACATATCCTGCTTTGTATTAAGCTCTGAAATAAATCCTTACATTGAACAGTATTTTGAAATATAAACAAACTTCCAAATTAGACAACATCAGGTAACATTTCTACAGTACTTATTTTGTGTCTAGAATGGTGTAAGTGTTGGAGATGTTTCATAATCTAGTAGAGAAAGAGATAGAAATGAAATAATGACAAGGTGGTGAGAAAAATGCTGTATAAAGTGTCCTGGAAGCACTGAGCATGGTCATTCATTTCACAAGTATTTCTTAATGCCAAATTTATGCAACTTACTGTTATAGGTGCTGGGAATACAAAGTATTTTCCCTCAAGCAATTCATGGTTAATACAAAATTACCCTGCAGTATGATAATCAATCGCCACGTTAAAGGTGAATACAGAATATTATGGAAACCAAAGGATTAAACTAGGACAGAGGATGAGATTTCAAGAGTATCAGGAAAAGTTTTGAAAAGCTTTCACTCCAGAGTGGAATCTTAAGTGATGGATAGGAGTAGAATATATTCATTCTCATAAGAAAAAAATGTGTATGAAGATGGGAAGTATAGGAGAAGAACATGGCATGCAGAAAGGATGGCACATGATCTTTATAGAGAAGTAAACAATATGGTGCCCTAAAGGACCAAAAATTGGCAACTCTGACTTTCAAGATCCTCAAGAGGAATTTACAGGAGATGAGAAGGCTAGCAAGAATGAGAAATAAGCAAGAACCAGATCATGAAAACCTCTGTGCTGTGCTAAGGACCTCAGATTTTAGCCTGAAGACAATAGGGAGCCATTGAAGAATTAAAGGAAAAATAACATGATCGGCTTTGCATTTTAGAATAATTAGTCTACTTCTGCTGTCGGTTGAAGGTTGCGGGAAAGGTAAGAGAAATAGAAGGAGACCTACAAAGAGCCTTTCTTGAAGCTCCCCAGAAAAGAAATGATGAAGGCAGTGGCAATTTGAGGTGGAGAAGAGAGTAAGAGACTAGAGAGAGTTTAGAAACAATAGTGCTTGGTTCTAACTGTGTAGAGAGAGTATAGGAGAGAGGAAACTTAAGGTTGATTCTCACATGTCTGCCTTGTGCAACTTATAAGGAATTGGAGAAATATATGTGGGAGGAAGAAATGAGTTAAATTTTGAACATACTATGCTTAACATTCTAAGAGAAGATGAATAAAGAGGTCAATGCTCTGTGTGTGTGTGTGAGAGAGAGAGAGAGAGAGAGAGGAGAGAGAGAGAGAGAGAGAGAGAGAGATTGGAGAGAGGGGAGGGGAGAGAGAAAGAGAGAAACTGATGACACAGAGTAAGAGAAGAAGAGGAGATTTTGACGAAAACAAGACCTCAAGGAATACCAATATTTAAGCATCCTGCAGAGGAAGAGAGAACTGATAAATGGCAGATAAGCAGTTAGAATGAAAACTAGAGAGAGTGCTAGAACCACATGAGGTGTTTCAGGAAGTAATGAGTGATCACATTAAATGCCACGGAGCAATATGTAAATTTGTTCCTTTATGCTTTTCTGTTTTCTACAGTTTTTCTACCCCCAGCCTTTATTTTAATTAATAGTCTCACACATAGCCACCATTACTCCATTTTTATGCTATCCTGAAAATCATTTCATTAGAAAAAGAATTCTCTTGTTAAAACCACGTGAGATGACAAAATTTGTTCTAGAAGTTCGATCTAACTGAAAGAAGTTTAGAGGCTCTAATTATAGTCACAGAAATAATAGAGAGAAGGGAAGGGATTCAAATTATAGGTAACGAGTGAAGAAGATGAAAGAGTCACAGATGTTTAGAGATACCAAGATTGAGTATCTGGAAGAGTGGGATTTGAAAAACAGTGTGGGCCTTGGGTTGGGACGGGGAAGAGTAGAAGATAATGAAAGATGATACAGTACACTCACCTGGCGTATTTCCTTTGCTTTTCATTCTAGACATACTCTGCTAGTGACCGATGCTACTCATCACAGATTGGTAGCTCTCCACCTCCTACCATGTGGTAGAATTGCATTTCTTGTACATACTTGTGGATGAGTGCTCCTCGTGATAAGTTCACCCAATAAATTGTGAGTAAAAGGAACTGGAATCACTTGCAGGCCAGAGCACTTTCTTGCTAATGTAGGCCCTTTAGAGTTCTTCTCCCTCTGACACTGTAACTATCATGTTTGCGCTGGCAGCTGTTCGGCAGCCTGAGAGCTTGAACAATGACAATGAACAGCTGACCTATAACAGACGCATGTCATGAGTGAGAACTAAACTTCTGCTGCTTAAAGCCACTAAGTCTTGGGAATGTTATCTCAGAATAATTAGCCTGTCCTGATGGATATAAACTCTTGGGGTAATTTCATAACCTCCCATATCTTCAGCTGTCATCCATGCACTGATGAGTCCAGGCCACAACGCCAGCTCTCACTTCTGAAATCCAGATTCTCTTTTTCTAGCTGCATTGGGATGTAACAAGCATTTCGAATTGACAATCTGAAACTAAATTAATTAGGAGTGACTGTATTTTTTTCCTGAGCATTTACTCTGTCCCACATGCTTATCATACCTTTTATATAAATTATATCATTTTATTCACATAATAATCCCAAGAGCAGATACTATTTGTATCCCTGACTCAGACTTTAAGTCCCAAGGGGAACAGGAGGCGGTAGAGGAGATGGAGAAGGCACTGTGAGAGAGGCCGAAGGAGGACCAAGAGAGTCAAAACTGAGAGGAGTGAAATCCAATATCGAATGCTCCGGAGAAGTCAAAGGAGGCAGAAATAAGCGATTCCAGTGCTGTGCAATCAGAAGGTTACTGGTGACTTTTGGAGAGACGTCATACTGCAGAGAGGAAAGGAGTAAGGAAGATATGAGGAAGTAGAGAGAGTGAGTATGGAAAACTCAAGGACTTTGAAGAGAATACAGGGAAGAAAGAAGATAAAATATTAGCTGTAGAGGGCTCAAGGTTGATTGGTTTAATTTGGGAATCGTTTTTAAAGAGATGTAAGCATGTTTATGGGCTAAGATGAGAATTCTAAGAGAGACGATGAGAGAAGAGTTGATAATGCAAACTCCAGGAAGAACTAGACAGAAATGACACCATGAGCACGGATGAAGGATTTTGAGTTAGGTAGTGGGAGGAATTAATATTCTCCTGAAGTTAGAGGGGAAAAGATAGGGAGACAGACAGGTTTGAAGGCAGCCAGGCTTTAAGACAATTCATGTTGATGGTCTCCAGAATCCGTGTTAATAGGGCAAGGCCATCTGCTCATAATTTAAGGAAGAAGGAGCAGAAGATACACTTAAAATATTTATTTGAACTTAGAAAAATAATGAGGTTAAAAATAAAATATTAAAGATGCAAGTTAGAAAATGCTTTTTCAGAAACTAGTAAATCCCATAATGAGTTGAGTGAGTGCCTATTCTTGGCCATAACCACCTTCTATTTAATCATTTATGAGGCTATGTATAGTGAGATGACTGGAGTTGACCGGCAATTTTGAACTTTATTGTTATCATAGTTTTCATTTCCTCTAGGAATAAGCCTTTTATTAGAGTTCCTGATTGGTCGCTTATATGTGATTTAAGTAGTTCTCAAATTGGGAAGAAGATCAGTTAGGTAGAAAGATCACTGAACAGGGAATTAGCAGGTCTCTCCCCCAAACTCCATTCTACCACCAGTAGTTATCTCCCAAAAATCTGCTTTACTTCTCTGCCTTCATAAATATCTAAAAGTCCATTCTAGTTCTAATTCCTTCTACTCAACCTCCTCACCTACCCATCTCCATGTATAGTAGAAGGGCTCCTGACTTTCGAAAAGAGGTAAGACTCAAAAGAGCAAAGCATTTTGAGTAAATCTCCAAAGTGCAACATCAGTCTTTGCTAATCAAGAACTCGCTCTGCTAATTGTGAATTTGCACTTACGGGTCCAAAGAGGTGACAGATCTGGAGACTTTCTGACATGTATGCTGGTTCAACACAGAAGTCAGAGAGGCTGCCACTGGAGTGTAAGAAAATGTGTTTGTTTTATAAGTGTATTTGTGGCTGTGAGTAATATATAGTCTATGTGTGTATGTATGTGTGGTGTGTGTATGTGAGGTAGGCATTAATGTGATACTAAATGCTATAATAAATAAATCCTACTGTAGGATTTATTTATTATAGCATTTACAACAGCCCAATGCAGATACTCTTGGTTCATGAACGATTTCCCTTATGCAGTAGTTCAGGGGCCCTTACTCCTGCCATCTTGGGGCTCTTCCAGTTCCTAAGGTCTCAGAGTTCACTGAACCCAGACACAAGGGGAAAGAGAGGGTAGAGAAGACATGAGCACTTATTAAACTAGAAAAGATACACATTATTTGTTTTCACATTTTCTTGGTGAGTACTGATCATATGACTTCATCCTGAAGCAAGTGAAGCTGGTAACAGTGGTCCTTAGCCAGGCACTATTTCCCAGCAACAATAGAGAATGTGAAGCATAAATATTTATAGACCATAAGCAATGTCTGCACAGCCTGCCCCTCTGGGTCACCTTTATCCCCACACATAAAACACACTCACTGCCTCCACAAGGAAGTTAACCCAAAGTCCCATGCAGTCACTGCATCTGTGACCAAGGCCAGGGTCCCTTGGTGCTGTATCGTGTTCTCCACCAGGGACCAGTGCCTCTCCCTATGGGCCAGTGACTCAAGGTCCAATTAAAATTTCCTTTGTGTAAAGGTAAGAATGGAAAAAACTTAGCAGCAGCCAGAGTCCACAGCAATTATAAATCCTTCCAGGAAGAAATAATAAAGACCTGCCCCCCTGCCTTCTCAGTGGAAAAAGTTCCTTGTTTTGACTCTGCTTCTATTCTCTTTGGGGAACTCCCTTGTCCACAGCTCTTTATAGGCCCTGGTTCTGTTTCCTGGGAGTTTTTTCTTATATTTTATCCTCCATGATCACCTTTGACCTGGGCACTGAGAAGTGTCCCCTCTCTGGGGGCTACACAACTTCTTCAGCCCATGTCCTGCTTGTGCAATTTGGGAGCCTTCAGGCTGATTTATA
>NW_011888805.1:3874289-3882045 GCF_000151845.1 Pteropus vampyrus
GTGTTCTCCACCAGGGACCAGTGCCTCTCCCTATGGGCCAGTGACTCAAGGTCCAATTAAAATTTCCTTTGTGTAAAGGTAAGAATGGAAAAAACTTAGCAGCAGCCAGAGTCCACAGCAATTATAAATCCTTCCAGGAAGAAATAATAAAGACCTGGCCCCCTGTCTTCTCAGTGGAAAAAGTTCCTTGTTTTGACTCTGCTTCTATTCTCTTTGGGGAACTCCCTTGTCCACAGCTCTTTATAGGCCCTGATTCTGTTTCCTGGGAGTTTTTTCTTATATTTTATCCTCCATGATCACCTTTGACCTGGGCACTGAGAAGTGTCCCCTCTCTGGGGGCTACACAACTTCTTCAGCCCATGTCCTGCTTGTGCAATTTGGGAGCCTTCAGGCTGATTTATAATCACAGGCTCTTTTTGGTCCAGGCTTGTGATGACTTTGACAATATAATTCCCTCAAACACTTAATAGGCTTCTAATCCGATTTTTTCTATTCGGCTCCATGTCCCAGAAACCTGAGACATATTAGTCAACACTGCTTAATTTCATTGCTTTCTTGCCCCTACATCTTCTCTCATCTTAATGGTGGCTTCTTCAAGGCTACCCAGAAAATAGACTTCATGGGAAGGAAGTATCCTTAATGAGTTCATTGTTGTAAGAGTAAGGTCTCTGTTTAACTAAAAGAAAAAAGATTCAGAGGAGCTTCATTCAAATGTCTTTTCATTCTCATTACTAGTGTTTAGAGTTCAAAAGCGTTGGATTTTTTCAATACTGAAAGTCCTCAAATTTTGAGAATCTTCTCTATTATTTCTGCTTAAAGTCTCCAACTCTTGCTGAAACTCATCTTCTAGCTGTTGGTGGCAACAGCATTCCTTGGCTTGTGGCCACATCACTCCAATCTGTCTCTGTGATCACACTGTGCGTGTGTGTGTGTGTGTGTGTGTGTGTGCACGCGCATGTGTGTATAAGGCTCCCTGGAAGTTCCCTTTAGCATTTCTTTCACTTCTGTCATGACTAATATTTGATCACAGAACTCTAGATAACCAAAATTTGGCCATAAGAAATACTCACTATTTGAAATAATAAAAGGATGGGCATACTCAGGGCCTCCAGCTGGCTGGCAGGCTCCCAGTCACACAATCCTTACTAGTTTAATGCAGTTTTCTATTTTCTTCTGCTGCAAAAAGGATCTTTCTACCCCTCCACGCTTCTATGCTTCCTTGAGGGCTTTGGGGAAGTTTTCAGATACACTCATTTACCCTGGCCCCCTGGTCAGAACTCCAAGTGAGAGAAGATTTAGGAGCAGGACTCTGAGTTGTGCGCTTGAGTGAAATGTCATCCCAAGAGAGAATGTCATCCCAACCCTCTGGTTCCCTTATTAAGGAAGTAAACAAAGTGAAGGAGTTGGTGGGGACTCTAAAAGGAAAGGAAATGAGAACACCTGCTTCTTGCTCTGTTGCCTCTACTTTGGTAAGGCAAAAGAAAGCCCTAGACTTTTATAGACACGAGGTTGTCTTTGTTGTAATATCTTGTCTTTAATGTGCAGCATGTTCCTGCTCCATCCCAAACTTTATCAAGAAGACACAGTATCAAAGGACTGCACACTCAGTTTCACAAACCAATAAACACAGAAAATTTATGGAAAATTTTAAAAGAGTTTAGTATAAAAATTATAAACAGAGGATAAATATAATGAGGGACTGACAAATAGGAAGGAAGAAAACTCTAAAGAGTACAGAAATCGTAGAGGTAAGGAGAAGCCACTATCCGGGGCACCAAGACAGAGCCCCCAGGGAAAGGACCCCTCTAGAACTGAGATCTTTTATTCTTTTGCATTAATTGCCATTTTCAGCTCCTTGGTAAAAAGTGACAAGTTATCAGGAAGATGTTCATTATTGCCAGGCTTTATCTGATGGAAACGAACACGCCACCAGCCAAAAACTGAAGATTCCCAAATGAGGACCCGCTATCAATTGAGAGAACAGGGCCAATTGTTCTCAGATAGCTCCTCACACATTTTATGAGCAAGGACAGGCTACTCGTAAAATTTTTCCTCTGTGCAGCTTTCTCTCTTGGCTGCCTGGATCAACAGGATGCCAGTATTTCTAATTCTGAGACTGATATTCACTTCAGATGTGTATAGGTAGGTGTCTACTGGTCATGACCATACTATGTCACCTATACCCTAGGCCATCACCGAAGGATCCAGGCAAGGGATCAGTCTTGCCTCAACTTGGTCAGTAAGAAGCTCTCTCTTGTGCCTAATGGTGAGGACTAGAGACTGCCATTTATTGGATTTGAGGTCATGGCAAGAGTTGAAGAAAAAAAAAAAAAGAATGGTTTCTGCTTCTGAAACTTCAGAGTTGCACAACAGCCTTCCCTTCTAAACTCTGAGCTGTTTAAATGTTCCTTTAATCTCACAAGCTTCCCTAATAGCGTTCCAAGGAATTCCTTTTTCTTTAAGCTAGAAAGGATTGGTTTCTATTTCTTGCAATCTAAAGATATCAAATTAATATTTCCTTTGGGATGTAGCTTGGAAACCACCAAGCTAATTACATTTTCAAAATACTGCTGGAAATGAGCCCCATTTCCTCCTGGAGACAGGCCTCAACATATTGCTTTCCTTATTCTCTCCTCACTTCCCCTGACTAACCCCCGCCAAAAAAAAAAAAAAAAATTCAAGAGATAAGAATTTATCACACTCTATCCAGAGACTTGACCTGTTTCTTCCTGGAGTGCAGAGTGCAGCTGGACTTGGGGATGCCTGACAGAAGATAGAATGCTAACTAGAGAACAGGATTTGAGAAAGTCCTGTGTTTATGCATCCAGAAACTTTCCTGAACACTCTCCACGCCGTGGCTGCTCAACGCAGCATCACAGAAAATCCTCACTCCCCACCACCCCAGCACCTCAGACAGTAGATTTCCAGCAAGATCTATAAGCATGGCCCCACAGTGACTTCTGCTCTACTCATGTTCTCTCCAATGAGGTTTGAATCTCAGCCCTACAGGGGTCCTTTCCATGGGGGCTCTATCTTGGCCCCCGGCTAGTGGTTCCTCCTTACCTCTACGATTTCTGTACTCTTTAGAGTTTTCTTCCTTCCTGTTAGTCCATCCCTCATTATATTAACCCTCTGTTTATAATTTTAATACTAAACTTCTCCTTTAAAAATTTACAAAGTTTGTTTCCTAGTGGAATCCTGACTGGCTAATAGAGTTAATATCAGGTATTAATAAAAAGGTTACTATTATGCATCAATGTGACTAGCCACAGGATGCCCAGGTATCTAGTTAAACAATATTTCTGGTTGTGTCTGTGAGGGTGTTTCTGGAAGAGATTAACATTTCATTTGAACTGAGTAGAACAGATGGTCCTCCCCAATATGAATGAGCATCATTCAATCTGCTGAGGGCCTAAATAGAACAAAAAGTGAGAAGATGGTTAAATTCACTCTCTACCTGAGTACCTGAGCTAGGACATTAATCTTCTACTCCTCTCTTCACTCCTGATTCTCAGACCTTCGGATTTAGACAGGAATTTACCTCCATCAGGTCTCTGGCTCTCAGGCCTTCGAACTACACCATTATATCTTCTGGGAATCCAGCTAGCAGACAGCAGATGATGGGACTTCTCAGCCTCCATAATAATGTGAGTCAATTCCTTTTAGTAAATCTCATTTTATAATATATACACACATATAATGCTATATATAAAAAGTCACATATATAAAACTTCCTATTGGTTCTGTTTTTCTGGAGAACTCTAACACACCCCATTTTAGAAATGAGGAAACTGAGGCTCAAATAAGGTAAACAAGACTCCTATGGTCACACAGCTACTAAGTGGAAGAGACAGAATTAGAATTCCAATTCTGTCTTGACCACAAGGGCTGTTCTCCATGACCTGGAGATTCCCACAGCCCACATGATTCCTAGAGACATTCAGAAATACAATAAGGCAAATGCAGATCATGGCTTTAGGCTTAATGTCTCCTGAACCAGTGCTCTCATTTGGTCTGTGGCCCTATGCCAGTTTGCAAACTTTTGGTTATTGGTGTGCAATGAGATAAATACAAACACCGAGACTAGGCAAGTAGAAAATTTCATGCTGCTATAACATCCAGTCCATTGTTAATTGCATATTGCAAACATACAGTTCCGCAAAAAAAAAAAAAAAAATCGACAATTAAGAAAAATAACAAAAAATCGACAATTAAGAAAAATAACTAATTCCTTTCCCATCCATAGTTTTCTAAGCCTTGAGCTCAAGATTAAGTATAAATGTACCTCTGCAATTGTTGCTGCTCTTTGAATCATGTGTTGAAAACCTGTTATTAAGATGGGAATAAAAGGAGATGCTACAGAATGTAGATATGCAATAAAGCATATAGGATCATCTTTGCACGGTGTTTAAAAGTATACAGATCTATAGAAGACTTACAGAACTTTCTTTGAACTTCATGATGTTTACCCATATTAGTATAGGACCCAATGTATTCCCTGACTTCTGTACCAAAGGTCAGGTTAGGGAAATTCAAGTAAATTATTCTAAATAGAAAGTAGTAGATATATTTAGGCATATTAAATTGTTTTTTTTTTCAAAATGTGGTATAAGTATATAAATACATTCTAAATATAACAATATGAATATCACATATGTCCTTAGGTCTCATTATATTTCCTCTTAATAACTTAAATATTAATACATTAACTAGTCACCATACACTTACTGAGTGACAGCTATGTGCACAGCTAGGCTATGTAGGTGACACAGAAGTGATATGAACTAGCTCTGTGTCATTTCTAATCTGACCCAATCTTCAATCTGCTATGAAGAGCAAAATAGAAAAGCAGTAATGGAAGCCAGTGGTTAACAAAGGATTAGATTCTGTGGGATAAATGACAAATATTCCAGAAGTTTGGAAAACACAGAGATCAGTAAGTGCTGGAATGATCAGGCCATGGAAAGGGAGGCTACAGTCCCTGACCATATGTTGTGGCCAAGATGACCTAATTTGAGAAAGAGTAAAACACAAATCTACTCAGATCTAGAAATACTGTAAACCAGAATGATATCTCAGAAAATACCTTGAGGCAGCTCATGCATAGTACTTTATAAAATGACTGCTAGAGTCCACTTGATCACCATCCATAGCACATAAATCCTGTCTTTCCTTTAGGGCCTAAAGGATGCCACCATGGAAAGGAAAACGAGTGTTCTAGATTTGCTTCTTCAGAAAATGTAAAACAGGCCTGTGGGTTAAGTCTGGTGCTTTTTTTTTTTTTTTTTAATTCTCCTTAGCTACTAAGTAGGAACATGATTATAGATGGGGCTGGAGAAGGTTTTTTGGAAAGGGTTAGGATAAATTCATTCATAAGTCTGTCTCTCTTGCAAACATGTTGCATTTAACATAATCTCCTGGCCAAAGAAATGAACTACCCATATAATAACAGTTTTCCCTTAAATTTTTAATAATATTTTTAAAAGAAACAAACATTTGAACACATTACATATGTCTTTGTCTTTTTAATTCAAAGGCACGAACTATAATGTTACTTTTGTGGGGAGGGAGAATCAAGGAACACAAAGTTTATGTCACAACACTCAATAGAATGGACTGGAATATTTTTATGTTCAAAATATTTATGTTTAGATTTAGAATATTTTGCCATCAGTTTTTTTGCTGTCAGTTTTTATTTTTCTTAAATTGTTATTGGTGCTTTTGCGAATGCAAATGCAAATTCTTTACCCTCCATTATTTATTCCTTTTTCATTGACACAAGCTAATAAAACAAATAACCAGACACATTAGAATTCTCTAGAATACAGTTTAATATTTTGAATAAAAATGTGAATTACTCTTCAAGAACTTTAGGTCTTTTACTTATATTACTTGACCTTTGGTTTGAAAAAGCATACTAACACTCTTTTTCAGAGATTATAAAAATAATTTATTTTCACCATAGGAAGATGAAAAAAAATTAAAATAAAAAATTCAAATGATCATAATGCCATTAACTAGAAATAATTTGATCTCTATATTCCAAAGAAGCTGAGGTAGACTTCCGGTAGTAGTGTCATCCCACATCTATTGACGTTTGTGTGAGAGAGGCCTTAAGAGTAAGACTCTCTGATTCCCAGGAAACGTGACTCTTCATCCCTCTGGTCTGTAATTTGATGTCTTCAAAAAGAAAATTCTACCTTGCTCCCTCTCCCAGCCCCACAGAATCCAAGTTTCTAAAGGCAATCACAGGCAGAGAGGTACACACTTTCGATTTGCAGTACCCACGCTAATTTGCTGTCCTTAAAATTCTGGCACTTTTCAAAAGTACAAAGTCATCCTCGTTTTAGATAAATGGCTCATATTCCATGTAAAGAAATGTTCCTTTCGGTCTTAAAAAAAAAAATCAATTGGATTACAGCCACTTCTTGGTCAGTGGTTCCTATGGAAATAAAACTATTAAGGAAACAGAATTGTTCAGCCTTGGTTAAAATTAAGAGAAAATATAGCACCCGATGGTATCTAATAAGCCTTGGGAGGAAGCATCCTGCTGGCATAAGTCTATTATAGTTGTGTGCTGGAAAGATAAAGGATAAAAGGTGAGAAAATAGTAACATTCCTTGAAAATAGGATCACGGTGAACAAAGGGCCCTGATGAAAGATGGTCCCTGGGAATAAAAGGTCTCTCAGTTTCTACCTCGATTGGTCCTGTCTCTTTATCTCTGCTGAGAGTGAGCTGAGCAGTGTGCTTCCTGAAATATTTAACTGTTAACCATGAAGTTTCTGTTTAAACTATCAGGAATATAACCTTCAATCACAAAGCACATCAAGATCACAAAGCTCATAAAATGTTTGA
Organism: Pteropus vampyrus; assembly: GCF_000151845.1. Taxonomy (NCBI): domain Eukaryota; kingdom Metazoa; phylum Chordata; class Mammalia; order Chiroptera; family Pteropodidae; genus Pteropus; species Pteropus vampyrus. The sequence continues at coordinate 3,881,146 of NW_011888805.1, forward strand.
TTTATGAAATAAAATTAATTCCTATAATTTATGAAAGAGCATGCTAAGCCATATTCTAGATAACCCTTTTTATTGGACATCATTCACTGCCTACTGTAAATCAGATAACATTACACGTTTGCATCTAGTTTTCTCCTTGAAGATGCATAAAGTAAAAGATGTCTGCAGAGTCTAATTAAAATGTACAACCAGAAGCCCATTTTCTTCCACATTCCTGAAATCTGGTCTACCATCAAAGTTTCATTGGTCTGCAGAAGCCTGAAGAAAATAAGAAAACGGTATGGTCTTTCAACAGTCATCAAGCACCTACTATGTACCAGGTAAACATAGTCAGTTCTTTTTTCCAACACTACATTTATTTAATTTTATGGATTCATTTATTCTGGTATTATGTTCTTCCTACTGTTTAGGTATCAAAATATGGTGAAACAAAATGAAATTGGCTCTTTTTTTTAACATTCTTACTTGGCAAAATAAAATGTTGGCAACTCAATGCCAGTCTCTAAATGTACTTTTACAATATTACTGCTCCATGAAAACTAAAACAACTACAACTGCTGATTTTGCTGTTTCTCTTCCATACTATGTTTATTCATTACTGTATCTCCAGCATCTAAACCTGTGACTCCCAACTTATATTTATTGAATAAATGATTACTGGATGGATGGATGGATGAATGGATGGATGGATGTGTCCATCTCTCTGAACTAGACAATTTATTGATTAGAAAAACTAAGTTGGACCAAGCCAAAGAACCAGGACGTGCCGGATGTGCCTAAATGGACCACCTTTAATGATAATGATGTTAATAATGTATTATTATTAATTGCTTAGCATATACTACCACAGCTCTAAGTGCTTTGTGTATGCTACCTCGTTTAGACTTCAGAATGAATCTC
>NW_011888805.1:3883285-3909495 GCF_000151845.1 Pteropus vampyrus
GACCAAGCCAAAGAACCAGGACGTGCCGGATGTGCCTAAATGGACCACCTTTAATGATAATGATGTTAATAATGTATTATTATTAATTGCTTAGCGTATGCTGCCACAGCTCTAAGTACTTTGTGTATGCTACCTCGTTTAGACTTCAGAATGAATCTCTAAAGAAAATAGTTGTATAATGCCTTTCTACAGAGCGGAAACTAGTCACAGAAAAAATAAGAAATATGTTTAAATGGAGGCGTCCCAGATCCCTTTCTACATTCCTAGACTCCATTATGCTGTCCTCTTTTTAAAGAGAACACTAAGAAAATAGACCAGAAAGGAGTATAAAATTCACTCGTGACTTCCAGTCCCCATATACCAACCTCACTCTCATGTAGTATGTGCCGCAAATTCTAATTCATAGCAATGACACTCTATATTAATCATAACGTCAAGCAATGTTGATTTTATATCCACATTTCTTCCTACATTTTTTTTAGGCACGTACCTCAAAATCCATTCTATCCTCTGCAGTGCCTAGCATGAAAACTAAAACAACTACAACTGCTGATTTTGCTGTTTCTCTTCCATACTATGTTTTTCATAATGCCATTTTCATAATGGGCACTCAAAAATGTTTTTTGGATTCAATTAAATTATTTTGGAGTTGCTAAGTTTCAAATCCTACAAGTGCATCCTGCAAAGCCACAAAACTGAAGGAATTGAGCAGAGACTAAAGCACAAAGAAGCAAAAGGACAATGCCTGATATAATGGAACATCCTGAGGGATTAAAATAAACATGTATAGAAATCATCTGAGGTTCTGAAAACTGGATCAATTATGTCAGGAAAACCAGGGAAGTACACCAATCTGATAAAGCGTTGAGCAAAATCCTCATTATGCAGTCTTTTCCTGGTGCACTGAAAGCACACCATTAGCAGTACTTATCCAGCGGCTATTCAAAGTTACATAAATTATTGCCATGACAACTATTTCTTCAGCAATAAAATTATGAAAATCACAATTTCCCTGACAGATAGAAGAGTCTTATCATTTGCCTTTCAGAATGAGTTTAATGTTTACCCCCTCAGTGGTCATCATGGAAAAGGAATCTGTGCAGCAAAGCAGGCACTCACCACCTTAGGAAAGGGGTACCCAAAAGAACTGGGAAAGTGGGCTGTTTAACTTTCAGGAGGCTTTATCCCTAGTAGCAAACACAGAAACGGTGATTGGAGTTCCTCAAGCATCTATAGATGCCTAGGTAACCCATAATTTGGCTAAAATGCACTACATTTCAAGGTAAAAAGAGAAAATGTTTTGTCTATATTCATAACTAAACTGCAGAAAAAGAAATAAAACAGAAGAGTTTCAATCTGAAAAAGCATGTCTGGATGCTGTCAAAGGCTTCAAGGCTGACCGCAACGCTTTGTTACTTTACTCTGTTAATGAACTTCCTCTCCAGCTACTCTCTGACTAGCGCTCTCTGCTCTCTTCCCCAGTCTTTGCAGTCTTCCCTGAGCTCAGAATCTCTGGACATGCTATTGCTTCTGTCTTTAAAGCTTCCCACCACCAAATTTCCCCATATCGCCTGGCCACTCCTTACTCATCTTCACATCAAACTAGGGTATCATCCGAATGAGAGCAGGCCCTCCTTATAAAGTGGCATAACATTCTGGACTGGCAGTCATACATTTATCTCAATGATAATGATTAGAAATTGGTATAGTTACTTGTTATGAGTATTTCTTTAACCTTGCATCTCCAACTAGACAACAAGCTCTGTGATCAGGGAGATTGTCTTCTCTGGCCTCCTTTAAGTCTCCATTAAATAGTACAGCCTGTGCTTGATAAATATTTGTTGTATGAATATATTTTAAAAGTAATATTCCTCTTTCTTGATAAAAATGCAATATGCACTTGATTCTTGCACTGTTCAGTGGTTTGAGGATGTTGTCTCAGAAATGCAATAGAGAAGAGAAAAAGGATTTTCCTGAGATGCCTGAAAAGAAGGGCGGTTAGATTTTCCACAGTGGGATAAGCATTGGAGGAAAAAAATAGTCGAAAGAAATAGGTAACTACACCCTCTGAACTCACTCATTTCAATGGGAAGAAGCAATCTCATAGACTGAAGTCGAGATACATCTGGCAATCCATTTGTTTATTGCAAATACAAATTAGGGGTTTATAGCTCAGAAAATGACTTTTCAGGGAAGTATTTCTTTGACTTGGTACACATAATTCTGTTTAGCTTATTTTTTATCTTTTCTTCATTCATTTATTATTTTTTTCCCAAGTACCAGCTCTGTTACCAAGACCCAAGGTAGGTCTCAAAGCTACAAGTTTAACAAGTACCAGCTCTGTTACCAAGACCCAACGTAGGTCTCAAAGCTACAAGTTTAACAAGATTAAACGCTGTTAGAAAACTCAGCAAACCGGACAAATAATTATGAGATAACATCAAAGTCCTGTGATGAAATTGATCCAAATAAAGAACTCATTACATGGGTTTGCTTGAGGGAAAGAAAAAATGTGAATGGAGTCAAGAGAGCCACCAGTGAGTAGAGGTGGCCTTTAAGCTGAGACAAGGTGAAAGGAGTTTGTTTCTCCAACAGGAAGGGAAGGTGCTCCTGGAAGAGGGAGGGATGAGCATGTGCAAGGTGGTGTGCACTTGGCATGTTTGAGAAAAGAAAAGAAGTTCTCTGAGGCAAGAACAGAGAATGCATGTTTTGCAGGCAATGATTTTGGAAAAGGCGATAGGCTAGATCGTGAGGAATCTTGCAAGTCCTGAGTTTAAAATTCCTTAAAGAGTAATAATATTCTAAATCCTTTTAAACACCGACACATTCTTGAAAAAAAAAAAAAAAACCTTACGCTGAAGTCCAGCATACAAAGTAGTAAACGACACAGCTGTCCAGGCGTCTGTCCTGACTCCTGACCTCCAACCTCCACACACAGCCTAAGGTCCTTCTTTAAAGCCCAAGACCCTTTAAAAACTCCACCTGTGGCAGTGCATAGTTGTTCAGTCCAGAGCAAATTCCCAATAAAGAGAGTCACATGATTAAGCGACACTCATTTGTTGCTTTAATTTTTGCTTTTGAGATTATTCAGACTGCAATGGGAAATGACAAGAGAGGGGGGTTGGCACAGCAAGGGGCAGGTGTGCTGATTAGCAATTAAAGTGTGGCAGGATTCTAGATGGAGGTATAGTTGTTGTTTTGGTCTCTCAATATTTTCCTCACCTCCCTTGTTCACATCCTACCTCTCTGCTGGGCTTCAGGGCTGCAGGGGAAAAACATGTGATTGCTTCTAAAGCAAAAGTTGCCTTCTGACCTTCTCGGCTAAAGTATAAACCACAACTGGTGCCAGGTAAGAAGGAAGAGAGGTCTGAGGAGTGGGAAAAGAGATCTTCCCAGACTAGAATGAAGTTTAAGATAAGAGGGATGGATAAAAGGTTTCATGGATCTGAAGCATGTACAATCTGAGGAGTCTTCTTTTTAAAAATGAAAAATTATGAATACAAAATTAGATAAAAAATAAATTTAGGAGAAGTCACAATAATTTACAAATTTCAAAGGTATTAAAAAACAGAAAATACCAGAAATCCATAAATACACTATTTTTATTGGTGAACAGCCCTACACACACATATGATACTGCTTTTGCTTATATTTTTCAGCAGCATACTCTTCAATGATTTCTTCATGAAAATTGTGTATTTTCTATAGAAAAAGTAGATAATTAAGTCATTCTAGCATGGTAGATTGAATTTTGGTATATTATTATCTTTATTTAAAGTTTAGACAAGTTTCTTTCAGCTTTACAACTCCTTTTGATAATATGTAAATTTTTAAAATGATTGTCAAATTCAGGAAAACCTCTATCGAGTTTCTATTAGATATGAGCTGAAAGAATTCAGGTCATTTCAAGTTATTTTTGCTGTGACCCCTTAAATACCCTTTCAATTGATGACACCCGTTGACCAGTTTGTCATAAGTGTCTTTATTGTAGTGTTATATTATGCATTTATAATATGATCACTAAAGTCACCTTTTCTTGTCAAAACAGCAAGAAATTTAAATCCATTTCCAATGTGTTCATATTAGTCATTCCTCTTCATTAATTAGATTATTAAGCAATCTGGGGGCATATTCATTACTTCTGTTTATCACTTCCTCTCACACAGAGAGAATTTTTGGCTGGCAAAAAGAACTAAAAGTTATTCATAGAGTTTCAGTGAGAACGGTAGCATGCAATAACGGCCAACTAATCACATTTGGTGTAGACTTGACAATAAAGTAGTAATATTTGGTATCTGGTTTACTTATTTAACATTAACTTTTATACATTTTCCCATTATTTAATTATGACAAATGATTTGGGATAATTAAGTCACATTTACTTTTTCATTTTGACATTTTTTAATGTGCTCATACAAAAGGGATTCAAACATAGTGATTTGTTCAATAATTCCCATTATTTCATTACTTATTATTTAAAGAGCACCACTTTTGACAGTATCCTCTAAAGGGCAAATCCTATTCACTTAGAAACTTAATAGGCATAATTACTCTTTAGAATGCTTAAAAATACTAAACATTAACAATAAAACTGAATGTTCTCCCTTGTCTATTCTTTAAGATGTACGTCTTGTACATTTGTATTTGATTGATGTGTTATTCAAGTATCTTCTTGTCTGTGGAGTCCTCCTGACTTTCAGGAGGTTATGTCTGCCTTATTAAAAACTTTATAAATTGTACAATACATATAGCGTCCTATCTTGGACTCACTAGCTGCAATCTCATAATAGTTTGAACATTGTTCTTTTTGTTGTTGCTACTGTTGTTCATAACATCTACTTAAAAATATTTCTACTATCTATTGTACATTCTGTTTAATTCTCTGTAAATATTACTGGCATCATGATTTGGGGATAAAAACAACTTTCTTTTATTAAACAGTGCTAAAGCAAATTTATCAGGACAAGCATGGGACTTATCAAAATCAATGAATTTTCCCAGTAAAGCTGTCGAAATCCCCATATGCTCTGGTGATCATACAAATCTTTAGGTTCAGTTACAATGAGGGCATTTGATGTTCTAAATTTTGTCTTTTCATGCCAAATTATTTTTTGCCAAAATTGTCATTGTCTTTTCGGCTTCCACTAGATAATTCTCTTCCCATACGTTAGGCAAAATGGTTTCTAGTGCTTGATGTGAGCAACATCACCTTAAGAATCAATTGCTCTCCATGACTGCCAGCTCACCCCAGGAGAGCTGAGCCTGTATCACCTGAAAGGAATGTTCTGACACATATAAGTAAGACAACTACATTGTCTACTGCTTTGGAACCTACAGCTCTTAACAAGCAAATGTCTTTTGGCTACAAGCCGCCTACGTTCCTGGAGGCTCTATATACAAGACCTCCTTCTCTTTTGGGCCCAGAAATCCACTTTCTTGCTGCTGCCCAAGACTCTGCTTCTGTCTGTAAATACATTTAATAAACTCTTTATTTAATTCTGGAGTTGTCCGCACCTTTCTTTATAGTCTCTCGGCCCTATCTTCCTTTGGAGATCGGTTCTAGTACACCTCAGGAAATTTTCCCAACACATGGTATCTAAATTTATACACAATTAATTCTGAATAACAATGTACAGAATTAATCTGAAGTCAAAGCACACAAAACTATTTAGATTTATTATTAGTCTGCTCTCATGTTGTAGTGAGATGCACAGTTGTGTAATAACATTTTTAATATTAAAAACATTAACATATTAATTAATATGTGTAGGAGTTCTCTCAGTGGACCACCTGTTTCTTCAGGATGCTTTGTTGTGTCGGTGGTAATTTGTATGCCAGTTCATACGGAACCTCCAGACGATTTCAGGACAATATGCTTCAGATAGGACAAGATGCAAACTAATATGTCGAGATGCATAAAACATGTTTATATTAGAGGTTTATGCTCTGCAAATTCAGAAATTCTAATAATGTTTTTCATGATTTTCATTTTAAAAAGAAAATTGTGTGTTACATTTATAATTGCATGTAATGCATCGACACGTGTATTTTCTTATAGAGAATGTCCTGGCTAGGCGTCAGGAGGAAATGCTCCAACACCAAACATCTGATGACGGAAGGAATTTCCCAAAGATTAGGTTCTGGCTCCAAACTTGTCAAACCTCATTTCTCCTCCACTACCCACATACTTCTAGTGCCTTAGGTTGTTTCACAACCAACCTCTGCTCTCACACCAATGCTTTACAATACCGAGTGAGTCATAGGAGGAATCCAGGAAGCCAATTCCTATACTACACTATATCCAGCAATAACATAATCATACATAGAAGGCATTGAATATGATCTAAACAAACAAAACATTTCCTCAACTCAACTTCCATTTAGTGTGATGACCAAAATGCCAGAAAACACCAAAGCCACCTAACATGACAAAAAATCAGAGTGGAGACAGTGGTCTTCACTGATCATGGTTAAAATATTTTAGTTTTGAAAATTTTGCAAAAATATATAACCATGTGAACACTTTGCCTCAGAAGGGCCTCTGGGAAGTGAGGAGCCTGGAAGCTAGATTTAATTAGCTGTAGAATAAACCCACCTCCTGACAGAGGAAGAAAAGAACATCAGGATCAGAAAGCAAATAGAACACGTCCTTTCTAATGAGCACATCAGAGGAGAAGGCATTAGAACATTCCCTTGTCCAAATGAGGCATGGAGGCCATATAGACAGTGAATTTTAAGGACCTCAAAGCTTGGAGAGTTGCATTTTTACAAAAAACCAGAGAGATCAACTTGAAGATAGGGTTTTTGGTTATTCTTGGTGTTACCATTGTCATGTGGTTGTTTTCTGATAAAATAGAATCTTCCTACTGATGGGCAGATTCTCACCAGCCTGACAAAATTGGGGCTCAGGGTAGACTTTATTTCACAATAAAAAAAATGTAACAAATCTTGCATGCCCAGGTTGAGATTGTAGTTTCAAATCTATGTCCATTATTATCTCAATATTTCATGTTAGATACTTGTTACTTCTGAACACCACCTCAACAATCAGAGAGGTTAATAACAAATGTATATTATTACAGATAAAGGTATAACACTAGCTAAGGACACTGGCTTTCAATTTTGTAGCTATATTTTGTTGCCTTCATTGTTTAGGCCAAAAATTATTGTAGAAGCATTTCATTATCTTGAGCTGGGTTTTCCCAGGGACCACTGCTGCACAGTAATCAGAAGCCCTAATTGGTCTTGTACCTCCATGAAAATTTTTGGGTAGAATCCCCACATTTACAAAACTCTCCTGGTTTCTGACCAGCATTTGAATAATGAGCATCGCACTCGTGGTTTCTGCAAACAACAGTGTAAACTCTACTGTTACAGAAACTGATGCCTAACAAATAATCAGTTTTCTGAAAATGATCTCACCAAGTTGAGTCCCTAGCACCGAATAAAATAGAGATTATATGCTTGCTGGCCAATCTGGAACATGAAATATTTTATTACAACACATAAAATCATTTCAATCTGGGACTAGCATGATGCTGTGGATAAGTGTAACACTGGGTGAGAACACATGGAAGGGAGAATGGGGGTGACATACCCATTGCCACTCCAACTTCCTGGAGGAAAAACAAATTGCAAGAGTCCGAATCAAGATAAACGGTGCATAGAATAGATCAGAGTTGTTTGTTTTGAAACATAAGTCCTAGTTCTATTTTTCCAGAAGGTAAAAATGTGTTGATTTTTCATTCAGATTAAAAGGAAATCTACAAGTGATTTGTTATAATTTAAAGGACGATGACTTTGCAATCTTTTCCTTTCCCAGAAACATGTACCTCTAGCACCTCTAAGGAGTGTATGTCCTTGCAAATGTTTTAATCACTTTGAGCAGCGCATAATGCTACATAAACTGGTATCTAGAATTAACCGAGGTCCTTCAGCAGCGGAAGTAATAGATGGCATTTGGTTGATCTCTCCGTGCTCTCTCACACCTGGAATCACAGATGACTCTGGTACCTGAAATAGTACAGCTCAACTGGAATTATTTTTTCTCAAAAAATATTATTTAATCACTGGTTTGAGGTCAAACCCCTCTACCAAGAAGGTAGGAGTGTCCACAATTGGAGCTGTCATATCAGAACTTTGATGCTATCCCATTGCTCAAAGTGCACTAGGCATGGTGGTTAAAAATGCTTATTCTGGGATCCAACCTAAGTTTATACCTAAGTTCTGTCACTTTGTGACTTTATGGAAATGGCTTGTCTTTCTGAGTTTCAACTTCGTCTATTATAGAGATATGTTAGTGCTTTCTTTTGCATTAGACAAAGTAATACATGTTAAGTGTCTGACTCATAATAAACTCTCGAAAAATGGGGTTAATATTATTTTCCAACTCCAGATAGAAATTAATACAGTTTTCAGCTTTGAATTGTCTATTCAGCCATTTTAAATAACAGTTACAACTTATTCATGAAATATGAAATGAATACCAACCAGCTCTGTGCAAGGTGCTATACTAGGCAGCAGGGATCCAGCAAGGGGTTCAACACAGTTCCAGCTTAATGTCCTGATGCAAGGGGTTCAACACAGTCCCAGCCATGTCCAAGGCATGGCTGAGCAGGACAAGCTCTTGACATGGTTTGTGTTCCTCACCTAATCACAGAGACATCTTCACAGAAACCTAAAAGTTAATCATCAGGAACTCAGCATCCACTTGCAATAATTTAGAACCAAATAGAACAAACAGCTTTATAGATTTTTTAACACTGAAGACCATAATTCAAATAAATTAATAAACTCAGCTTTTCAAGTCTTGCAGCAGCTCTTCAGGAGTCTGAATAATAAGGTGAGCTCTCTGCCTCCACGTACTCGCCTCCCACACATTTCAGAAGCCCTGCTAACATGCATCATACCATGAGGCCATTAAACACACAATTCATCAAAACAACTCTAGGTTCTGAGTCCATGCTTCTCACTATTGTTCACTTTCCCATGAAGCTTAACTGCAGATTGAGAATTTATGCCTCACTCAGACCTCAATGCCATAGGCAACATATTCAAATATTCATCACAAATTAATAAGTTGCATTTTGGTTCTCAAATGTGGGCATCACATTTAAGAACCACTGATGTCCACTGATGTGGACCTCAGTCCCTCATTAGAAAAATTTTTCTGAGTTTCTACAATGTGCCAAGTGACATTCTAAATATTAGAGATATAAGAGTGAATGAAGCAGATAAATTTTAAGTCCCCTAGGAGCTTATATTTTGATTATCAGCTAGTAGTTTTTCTACTTTCTATTCTTCAAAGCAACAGTATGAAAATTCCACATTGGAACACTAAATTATCCTATTTTTTTCTGTTCTAGATGCATATTTTTAATCTCTCTGAAATCCAGATAAATCTTACAATCAAATGATTCTTACCATCACTGTCATTAATAATATAATCTCTTGATTATTCTAAGATCAAAAAGCACTAATACACTAACATCAACAACACCAGTAATAATAATAAGTAAACCTCAAATATCATCAAGATAATAAAAGTGTATTTTTCTCTCAGTCTAATGCTAGTGCTCCCTCTTGGGTACTTCTCCTCCAAGCACTTATTAGGGAACCAGACTCACAACAAAAGCCCTACAATTCAGGGCTCTCTGCATTTCCCTGTGGGGCTTTTCAATATCGACCAGGCAAAATGGAAAGAATCTGAAAGATCGTGTGTGGGAGATTTCTCTGTGCCAGGCCAAGAACTGGCCCACATGACATCTGCCAATATTCTGCTGCCTAACACCCAGATACATGAACACACCTGCAAGGCAGGCTGGAAATAAGGTTTAGCTGCAGATACAGGGGGAAGAGGAGATGAGTTTGTTGACCAACAGCTGGTCTCTGCTCCAGGCATTTAGGATGAATCTCCATGCTTCTTCTCTTCTGATGTTTTGAGGAGCAAAAGGGTTGGTGAAATGTTGGCTAATGTTATCTCTCCCTCTTTGTGAGGAGTTGGGGGGCTTTACAGCAGTAATGTGGCAGAGATATTTTCAGCATTAGGGAACAGTCCTACCATGTGATGTTATCAAATTAGAAAAGGTCATTTTACCCCAAACATTTCTTTTTTAAACTTGCAACTCAATCATTCAGCCAAAAACTACTAATAGATTATCTAGTAGGAGTTCAGTATATCCTAGATTCTCTCAGAGATACAGAAGTAAAGAACCAATCGGTGATGTCAGACATTGATAACACCAGTTTAAAAACTAACCCACACAAAACATCAGAGAACAATTCATTAAGCTATTAAGCGTTGCCTCTAAGTATAATTGGTGTTTAAAGAAGGGAGTAATTGATGTCGGATGAAAGAATTTGTCATCCTCGCATAATTTCAAGTGTGAGAAGACTCAAGGTCATATTCTAAGCGGTGAGCTCAGAGTCTGTTCTGAAGGCCAAGTTACCCTCCCTTCTCTCCTCTCTCCCTCTTCCTCTCTCCCTTCCTTGGCACACCTAAGTATGTGAGTTTTAAGATCTAGATCTAGAGTAGAAAATAGAATTCCCCACCCATCCTAGTGCTAATCCAGCTTATCAGAACTCTGCATTGTGGCCTCATGTGTTTTCCCACATTGATAAATTGATCATTATACCTTGTGTTCTACCTATTGTTTTTTGCACCTAAATTTAATTGGCCAGAATCTTAGCTGGTACCCTCAAACATTCAAACGTACTCACAGGAGTCTTCTTTCAAAAGATGTGATGTGAGATCAAACTTTAACTAAGAATGTGAACACAGAGCAAACAGGTGATATTCTAGAAGACAGATAGAATATGCAGAAAGTTTAGGAATCAGGAGTGTGGTATACGCAGGATGTACCAGAGCGTCTCACCAGAACGAAACAAAGGAGGCACTGTTTCTCTCACTAAGCTGGCCGGGCGCTTGATAGAACGTGCTGCTACTGCACCCAAGAGCAAGAATCAGGCTCAGCCAGGGCAAGTCCATAAACCCTTGATCTTGGTAGGACAGAATATGAAAAATAGGAAGCTTATCTAATACATTACACTTGCTCGGTTATTGGGTTGTTAAAGCTCTTTCACGTTTGCACTCTCATTTACTCCTCTCAGTAGCTCTCTGGGATGGGTGCTTTTAGGCAAACGAAGGATGGAGACACAAAAAGTCAGATATTCGCCTGATTCTACATGGCTTATAAGTAGCATGAACATATCGTTTATCTTCTAAACCAGAATGGAAAAAGAAAAGAAAGGGGTGCTCTTAATAACTACACTGGAGAGCAGATATAAATTGGGACAATCTTGGACAAACCGTAATGTATTGCGCCTGTACATACAGGGGACAGAGTATGGACTTAAACATAGAGCTCTAGATCCCGAGTCTGTATTCTTCCCTGTACACTGCATTTGGCCTTTCAGTCTGGTTGAAATGAAGAAATTCTTGTGGAAAACATTATTTAGTCCATTCTAAAGTACTATGTTTAAATTAAGCCTTTAATGATTGCAAATAACATGTTTGCAAAATCTAAACCAATCTCAAAAGACGTTCAGTAAATGTCACAGGTATTTATTCCATACAAATGAAACAAACTGGGATTTAATTGCAGGTAATTTGGTTTTATAGTGAAAACCAAGGGGAATATAGATTTAATGGATTCTGTTTTATACATAACAGAGGAAATTGGACACAGGATTCTATGTTGTGGCCAGTGATTCATATGAACAGAGGGATTCTGTACCAACTAGGGATTTTCCCCTAGACTTGTAAGTGGAATGACCATATAATTTATCATCGAACCAGAACACTTTTGAGAGTAGAATGGGGTTCCAATAATAATTATGTCAGGAGAACAGATGTAAATTTGAACCACTTAGAGCAAAGTGCGATACATGGCCACCTCTCACAATGGAAGGAGGAATATTTTCTCAGTCACCCAGCCTGAACAGGCTCTAAACAGGGAATCAAGAATTATGCCTACTTCACTGGTCCATCTTTGTTTTTAGAGAAAAAGTTGCAGTTCATGAGGGTTCATCCAGAAGATGCAATGGTTTCTTTTCCCTAAATTAACTTAATGCATGGAAAATTTTGATTTCTGTAATTGTAGGAAGAACTCTATATGGTAAAGCAATTATAATTCCTGAAAATGTTTTGATTGTAGATAATGGAAATGTTTACTTTATGTGTTGTTTACTCACAGAAGTCTTCTTTCAAAAAATGTGAACTGAGATCAGACTGTTTACTGTTTATTTACTTGTATTATTAATGATATGTCAGCATTAGACTGTAGCAACATTACATAAAAACAATTATTTTATCCAATAATACTGCTGAATGATTCTTAGGAAATAAGCTACCAAATATTGAAGGAAATAACTCATTGTCAGATTAAACAAAAAGGCCTACTTAACCCAAAGACAAACACAAACTACTTACATATAACAATGCCCAAATTAACAACCACTTTCTTAGTTTTTTGGATCTTAAAAAAAGTGAAATTTCACCCAGAAGCCATTCAATAAAATATCAACTGGAAACTGTAAAAAAGACAACTTTGATATTGATGCAATTGCAGAATCTAGACTTCCCTTGCACATTGTTTCAATACACAGCTCACTCTGGCTATAACGTCTTAGAAGTTCTAGAAATAGAAATATCCTACCTCCCAGAACAATTTTCAACCTCAGCTTTCCCAGGTCTGGAGAGTTCCTTTGGGTTTCACAAATTGTATTCCCGATGGCCTCTGAGGAGCAACCAAGAATGTGAGCTATTTGACTTCATATTTGCTTTGGGTCAGGGTATGACCATCCTTGTGCCTCATGTCACCAGTGGGCACGTAGATATTGTTCTAAACATGATGCCATTATGCTCCCCAAACACTCAAAGACTCAAGCGGAGATAGAATAAGAAGACATAGAAATAGCCCCAAAAGACTATGTACCCCAAACAATCAATGACTCGAGTGCAAGTGGAATCAGATATAGAAATAGCCCCATATCAGCACACTACAGTGAAAAAAGATGTATAATATCATTATTATAAGAATTATAATAATAGTAGGAACCATCCTTATCCCTTGGCTGTGCTGATGCATCTATCAACTTTAACTGGAAATGTTGGGCCAGTGGTGACAATTTTCTTATAAGCTGGGACTCTGACTCACAGAACCTCCACTTCTCTAGGAGCCGATAACCAAGGCAACTCTTGCCTCTGGAAGCGCATAGCAATGATGCGATAGTGATTTTTGCAACATGCTAGACATGCTTTGATGTTTACATGTGAAGATTTGATTCTTTGGTGTGTTTTCCAGTTATCTTTTCAGTGCAACAAAATTTTATTAATTTAGTAACATAAAACAATGACCGTTTCATTATGCTCACAGATTCTGTGGGTCGAGAATTATGAAAGGGCACAGTTGGGACAGCTTTTCTGTTTCACAATCTGGGAACTCATCCTGGAAGATTTTCCTGGCTGAAAGGAAACACACCTGACAAAAGGTGAGCCACTTCTAAGATGGCTTCTTCACTCACATGTCTGATGCCTGGGTTGAGATGTCTTGAGGACTAGCTCAATTAGAGCCATTGAATGGAGCACCTACAAGTCATTCTCCATATGCTTTAAGCTTCTCACAGCATGGAGACTGGGTTCTGAGTGGGAGAGTACTACAGAATTCCAAGAAGACCAAGTAGAAGCTGCACAGCCTGTTTTGACCTGGACTCAGAGATCACCACCTGGGCTATAACTGTATACCAATTCACATGGAAATGACATAGACTCCCACCTCATAATTTTGAGGCCATGTTTTAAAACTGCCGTGTGTGATATTAGCAAGTGTGTCCCTTTTTTCTTCATCCTTATCATCAGACTTGTGCTTGGGTCTAGCCATTAAAATCACCACAGTAATAGCTGTAATAAACTTTATTTTTTTAAGCATTAAACAAGCTAAGAGGTGACTTATGTAATAGAAAGAATATTGTTGCCAGGAGTTTTGCCACCATGAAGGCGGTCAGGCTGCAAGTATAAGGAGTTCAAAAAATACTGAATCCGCCTATCAACTCAGGACAACAATGTGACGGAGCCTGGCAGGACCCACCCTGGGCCATTGGCCAACAGACAGTGCACTCACTGTCTCCTTTCTACTCTCACTAACGGTGGAGTTTCAGACAGTTGCAGCCCAGCTCTCTGAGACATCACCCCATACCCAGGGACAAATGCCACCCCTGCTTCTTAACTGATCCCTATCTACGGTCTGATGGCCGGTGGTCATTTGCCTGTTTTTCTTAGACTAGTTTTTGGGTAAAAATAATGTTCTACAGAGACAGAATAGTAAAGTAGTTTCAAGAACTTAAAGTAAGGGAACTATGATTACAGTCTTCATTCTTGGTGACTGCCGAACTTTTGGTTATTCATAATACTTCATTATTCTTGGTGGTGGCAATGGTGGTATTTGACCCAGAGTTTTAATAGTGATAGAAATGATCCGGTTGGTCCCATTTTTCATTCTAGTCTTAAATAAGTATTCCAGAAAGCTGAGAACAACTCTCTTCCCATGCCCCCTTGCTTTTCTGTTCTCTTTAACCAGTAAAACTGTTCTTCTTTGTCCCAGTATATGGGCAACTGATAGAGAAAATCATACAATTGCATATGCTCATAATTCAAAGGTTTATGGTTTCTATGAATTCCAGCTCTGTCCTTTTCTACCTGTATTATCTTTGCAAATTTCTCAACCAGTTTCCCTATCTGAAAAATGGCAAGAAAAATAGTATCTATTTTATATGGCTATCGTGAAGTTTAAATAAAATTATACATGCAAAGTGTTTAGCATATTATAAATATGCAATGAATCAGTAAATGTTAACTAGAACAGTTAGCTATTATGATTCTAGTCCCAGCTGGAGTTGATGATTTTAACTTTTCCTCCTCCCATTCCACGTAATCACAAGTCTGAAACTTCATTTCTCTCCTAAAGCTTTACCATTCCCATGCTTACTCTCAGCTGATTGCCTCTGAATGCACAAAGAAAAATCTTCCTCCTAGGGGAGCTCAGACATTTCTCAAGCTATGGATTGCCTTAGGTTTTAGAGTCTTGGGAGGTAAATTGCAACTTCCCAACATCCTTTATCTTAGTCCCAGCTTTCCCTATACACACGTACACAACATGGAGTATGGCAAGCACAGAAGTCGGTCTGGTTGTCATCAAGAGCTTTCAGTCCTCTGCCAAGCTTCCCCTTAAAAAGGGCCAACTTATGGTGGAGATGCTTTCTCAGTGATTTATTTCACCAGGAATCTGGGAACCAGATTAGAACATGCTCCGCTGATAGAGTCTCCTATACAGATCACGACCCACCCGAGGCCACACTTACCCGAGAGAATGGATAAGACTCATTCCAGCTCTCATTTTCCATCATTATAATGTTTTAATACTTCTGAGCTGTGGTGAGTAGTGTTCTGGAGCCCACTTGTGCTGGCTTACAAGAGCTGATAACATTCCAGGAATTTTGTGAGCCAGTTGTTAAAGCCATTATTTAAAATTACATTACGTAAACTTGCATATTAAATGAATCATATTAAAAATAAGAATAACAAATACTCAAGACTCATTGCATCCTAATTATTGTCCTTTATTTTTTCTATTATCTATGCTCTCAAGGTTGTTTATGCCTGTTCTATCTGTATGGTAGGAAAAATATATGGCGATATGCTACTGTGCATCTCTTCTTTCCAAATCTGCAATCAGTAACATTAAGTTGGTAGTTTTCAATTGAGAGAGGTGACTACCAATCAGAGCTTGATTTATTCCTCTGTTGATTGTCTAGACATGAGAAGTAATGGAGAAAATGTTAATAATGCAGATTAAACTTGTAAGTATCTATAGCTATTACAGTATGAGTAGCACAAAAAATTGAGGACTATTCTCCCAGTATTTAGAGCAAAGAAGTCACTCACATCATGGACACACTAAAAAAGTTCTGATACGCATCTTCATTGTTTCACTTTCACTGAAGCTTTACTCATTAATGTAAATAAAAACATCAACATCAACCAACATTTCTGTAACTACAGTCAGTCATCAATTGTCACCATACCTTGGCTACATACAAATAAAGAGTTCAGCAAAAAATCAACTACAGCATTCTGTGAGAGTCAATTGACTATATGAGGTCTGCAATAAAGAATATTGCATATTTTATTACTATTTGTCGACTGTGTGCTACACATTCTTGTGTCAGTTAAATTTATAATACACTAATATACATATAAATGTGCATACATATTTTTTTCAGAGAGCCTGTTGTTAAACATTTACTTGCACACCATAATGCTATGACTGTTCTATTAATTTCTTACACAAGGGTCAGACAGAGCTCAGAGAATTTGTATCAGTTTTCAGATTAAGAAATCACTACACATGATCTAAGGTAACACTTGAAATAAATAGCTCCTTTGCATTCATAGTCAAGGGATGCCACATGTAAGGGGTTCCATAATTCCCAAGGTACTGATCTTTACTACTTCAAACATATATAATGGCATCTTTGCCTTATCACACCATGGCCATGTTATACTGAGGCTGATCTGATAACAATCAGACCAGAGCCCTTGATTAACCTAAGGAAAGCCCTGGATTTAGGATACAACTAAAGCTCCAGGACGCACCATCTCCTCAGCATTTGTCCTTCTGCTCGGTTTTCGGTGAGGCATCGGAAGGCAATAAAGGTTCTTTGCAGAATGCTACAGTGAAAGAAAGCGTGAGATCGGCTCCTTCTCTGGCCTGTTCTCCCACCGCCTCATTTAGCCAACCCAGTGATACAAGTGGTTCCTCCTGCTCCTGCTCCGCTGTGAGGAGGGGCGGAGCCTAACAGACACCCTCTAATCTGAGATGGTGTCTGATTTAAGCCCTCGGTATAAGAGGAGAGATGGGCTGGGACTGATTGTACAAAGGACCGCATGCACATCTCAGCTCCCAACAACGTGGCCAACACGTATAGTAAAAACAAACAAACAAACAAACAAAAACAAAAACCCTGGAAATGCAAAGGAGGACAATAACCCAGAAGGACTGGCAGTCAGATGGATGACATATGAAGAGCCTTAGAGAGCTAAACTGATGGGGTAGAAAAGAGGAGACTCTGAAAGACATAGTTATATAGTCTATAAATTCTTTCAAGGTACCAATAGAAAGAAGAGAGCTTTTTGTACTGTTAGTGGGAGGAAATGGAGAGAGTATGATGCAAAGGAAGAAACGCTTTGCCTTGGATTACAGAAAATATTTTGGAAAAAAATAATTCTATAATTTGTCTTCTAAGGGGAATAACCTAAGATTCTCTTTTTAAGAGGTAGATGCTCTTTTGAAATAATGTATTAAATAATTAGATAATGCTAGGGAAATCATAATGAGGAAATTGCAAAATGAATAATGCTTTTAAATGAGTATGTTTATTTTGATTTATGCCAATAGATTATATAAATATATGAGCTACTATTGAAACTATAACTACCTTTCACAGATTCATTGGTTCTGCGGTCAGATTTTTCCTAAAGAATTTGCTAGCACAACAATGACAGAAACTTGCCTTTTTATGCTTTGCATTTCTCATGATAATAAACTCGTCATGTATTATTTCATTCAGTCACTTAACTGGGATTACAGATTAGATTTCGTTATGATTGCTTGAGTTACAGGGGTTGTATTTTTACCTACTAACCACACAACTTAATAGAAATACCCTATTAACGATATGTGCATTTACAATTTCTAAAAGAGTCGGCTCAGGAGACTTTCCGAAAAGGTATACCTATTTCTAATCCTTTTGCAAATAGGCCCCTTGTTCCCAAACGGAAACTGAGTAAAATGTTTGATGATTTTAAGTAGCTGGTTCTAAATAAGCCTCTTGATTTTATTGTTGAATATCAAAGTTATCATGATATTCTTTAGGAAAAGCAGTTCCATTTGAAAACATTTAAACCTAGGTTTTACTTTAAATTAAAGCGAAAGATTTGTTTGATGCTCTTGGAAAACCATAGTTCAAGGAAATGTTAAGAGGAGGCCAGCACTTCATAGGTCGCTCTATACCCCAAGCTGAAATGTTTGGTGGAAAATGAGAACATGGGAAATGTAGTTAAGGGTGTTGGATGAACCTCTAGAGCCCAATCATTTGCCATCGGTGACGTGTATTCCAACATCAAAACCAGCGTACTGCCTTTGCTGTATAACAAATCCAGGAAACTCCATATTTTTGCTTAGCAATCCTGATTTAAATTTTTTTTTTATTTTGTCTAATCTAAATCTTAGATGCTATGTTTTATACTTAATATCTGGCTTTATACATATGAGATATGAAAAGAAAGAAAGAAGAAAACATCTACCCTTCACTTACATGTTTCTTCCTGTATTTGGAGATCACCAATCTAATCTTTTCTAGAGAAGAAAATTATCTAATTCTTGGCAATTGCATGGGGTAAGTCTAACGTTCTCAATGTGTGCACTTCATGACATGTCTATTGGTTTCACAGAAGCCCTAAGGTTGCTTGAGGGTTTGATTTATTGCAGGTAAGCCTAGTATACATTATGCCACTATAGGCTAGAGCTTTAGACCATCTCAGAATGAATTCCTGAACAAAGATATCAAAATTATTTTATAAATGTAAGAAATGGACTATTCATCCCCAAGAAATCATTTAACTCACCACAGTAAAATTTTCTCTGAGCCCATGTGTATTATCTACACTCAGGCACATGGCCAAGCCAAAATTTAGCTAGATTAAGAAATCACTACACATGATCTAAGGTAACACTTGAAATAAATAGCTCCTTTGCATTCATAGTCAAGGGAAGATAATGGACTTCTTAACTCCAAACAATATGCATTGTTTTGTAAAGTAAGATTCTAATAAGGACCAAGGCCGTGACCCATTATGTGAATTGCTCCAAGCTATATTTCCAGTCTCAGAGAGCATTTTATTTGAAATACTGTTGAACCAAAGGAACTCATGAGCATCTAGAGAAAATGCTAGAAAAGCTTGTAAATGGGTATTTAAATCTTTATTATTTAAATTAGGCAACAATCCCTTTTCATCCAAGTCTTTTAGAATCTCTTTTGTTTATATAAATTTCATCTGCTGAAGCTGAAGGGTTTCTGGCCATGTGGGCTTCTCAACAGAAGCGAAATAAATTGATATAGTTTTTGCCAAAAAATGTATCTATAGAACATACAACATTTTTCTTAATTGAATAAACTGGGCATCAGTAGACTATGAAAAGAAAAACAAAATATTCTTTCTCATGTGTGTCTTTTCTTCTTACTGGTCAATTTCTTGGACAAATTTCATAGCTTCTCTGGTGCTTTTCAGATAATAACAAACAGTATTATCTTTAGGTATTAAAAAAACGTCTAGTCTTGTCTAATATCAAGTTTCAATCTGTCAACTGATTTAAAATTTTTCTGGCAACTCTGACCTGAGCTTAACTCCGGCTCAAAAGCCCACAGAAGGGCAGGAGCGGGCTCTACATGGTCACCACTCCCTCATTTTTCTCTTTCCTTCTTCCCTCTCACTGTGCTGCCCCTGGTGCCAGGGAGGAGGGGTGGCAGAAGAGGGAAGAATAATGGGCAAAAAGGCTTTCTTGACTCTCACAGAGTTAATCTGTCACCAGAGAGTCCTCTCTTCTAATGCTGGTTCTTTCATTCATGGGGCACTTCTGAAGACCTTTTAGCCCCTTCCCTCCAAGGACCGTGCCCCCAAATTAGTTCCTTTCCTGGCTTCTGCAGTCTCTGCCTGGACACTTAAAAGCACCCTCAGTCCTGCTCCCAGGGCTGCTGTCTCTCCTGGGTCCTTCCTGGTATGATGCAGCCCTTCTGCCGTGGGACCCTTCACATGATGGAAACCCTGACCCTTCTTCGTGCTTGTTCTGGCTCTCAGCAAAATATTCAGCACTCTTCTCTGCTGAATCTGGAAGTGGAGGTGGCCCTGTCTTTATGTTGTCTTCAGAGGCAATGTCGGCCAGCTTCTCGCCTTTGGAGCTTCCAGGTGAGAACCAGATACAATCTCTCAAACTCCAAAGTAGGGGAGGCACACGTCAAGTTCTCCAAGAACTTTCTCTCCATGCTTTGTTCCCTTTCAGGGGTAGTCCTTTGATGGCTCAAGACTTCACCTTTCCGCATGTTTATGCATATGGCACAAGGGGGAGAATCGAAATGACAATCCTCCTTCCTGGCAAACATCCCTGCCAACTACTGGGAAGCAATTCTATTCTCTCCCCAGTGGAAAGAGAAGGTCATTACACAGCTGTCCACTTGTCATACTTAGAAAAGTATGATTGAGCACCCTCTTCAGAATGTAGGGTACTTGCCACCCACTGTTCTTAGCTCTGAGGCCTCAGATAAAAGGAAAACAGCAAGAAGCATCTCATTTAACTTCCTGTTACAAACGTGTTTCATTCAGGCCCCACATGGCACATCTTCCTGTATAATTACTTGAGCATGAAAGTAAAGCCTTTGAATACTAGCCACATTCTTTCGCAGTTACTGGAAAGACCAAAGTTCATACCCAGCCTGTGGTAACCCACCACTCTGAATAAAGAAGCCCATTACCCTTAGCTTGGAAACAAGAATTCATTTCTTGAAAATCTGAAAATACGTCCCAGGCGTGCTGAGGTTGCTGGCAGAAGACCAATTCTCAGCACATAAAATGGTTGTTAAAACATAATAAGCATTCACCAAAGGAAATTCCACTTTCTGCAGGTGTGCATTAAATATAAGAGAGACTCTGAGAGAACGTAAAATATGGACGTGGAAGATTGTGCAATAGTGAAGTGAGATTTTTGGAGGGACACAAAGTGAAAAAGAGGGTTTTGGGGTTTTTTTTTTTGAAACTCAACAGTCTTCAGGTTTGACCAGAGTAGCTGAGTGAGGAAGGAAGAGAAGTATCCATCTTAGACAAGGCACTGCTGAGAAAATAATAAGCCAGAAATTTTTTCTGCTGTAATTGAAATCCCTCAAAAATAAAGGAAAATATGTTTTTCAGATCCTTTCATTTTGGTAAACACATTAACTTTCACATAATTTGATTTTTTAAAAAATAATCACAACAGCAATACAGAATTGGTTGGTGAGGAATCGATCTGACCTGAGTATTATTGGCAAGGGTCCAATTTCTGAGATGATTTTATACAAACATTCTCAATAAAATTATACATAGAATTCTAACAGAGACTTTATTGACTTCCTACTGCATGCAAGGCACAGCACTGGTGAAGGAGATAATTAAGTAGAATAAAAATGCAATGAGCTCAGGAGAATCTATGAAGAAGTTATTACATAAAGAATATTTGACCTCTACCTTTTAGTCTTCAGAAATTTCCACTTTGCCATTTAAGAGACAAAACTTTACCTCCTGATCATTCTAAATCGAGAGCTTTTGAATATTTTTAACACTGTTAAAAAAAAAAAAATACCGGAGAACTGGAAAGGAAATGTAGATAAATCAGTAATTTACCATCAGAAGTTTCCTCATAGCTGCCAGTAAATCTCTTGTGAAGTACACAATTAATATTTATGAGGAGACAGTATAGAGCCGGCATCTGCCATTGCTTGGGAATTCACTTAACTTCCCTAAGGTTCCATTTTCTTAGCACCATGGTAGAATCAGCTGACCTCACTACCTTGCATAAGGTGGACTGGGTTTTCTATGAGAGAAGAAAGGCTTTGAAATTTTTAAAAAACTAATCAGAGGTGAGTCATCCTTCTTTGATGGCAGAAAGAAATAGGTTTGCACCTAGTCGGGGTTCTGGTAACTTGTTCTCCAGGCCCAGGAAACTGTCAAAGGCCCTTACAATAATGCCGGTTTACTGCTCTTAAGAGGCAGGGTGATCTAGTCCTTCTGCATAAGAAATTTGATTGTAGTATCTCAGAGAAAGTAATTTGGGCTGTGACAATGTATGCCAATATCTCAGGAAAACGTGTGAGGAAATTTTCTTGGCCTGTCTCTCTCTGGTGAGGAGACTAATGTGGATTTGAAGTTCTTGTGTTCATCACCAGTTACAGGATTATGGCCCATAGTCTCCCCTCTGAATAATTAATGACAGCAGACAAGACCCTCACAAATAACTAAGGTTTAGGAAGGCAGAAAGGGTGGTGGAAGCATCTCCACGTGGAGAGTAATGGAGGTTCTCAAGGAAAGGTTAGTGGGCTGGAGAAAAGATATTGACTGGGGAGGAAAGAAGAAGCAACAAAGATGAAAGAGATTAAGAGAGAGACAGTTTTTCGTGCTTCATCCTCCTTTTGAAGGCCAAGTCCTTAGACAGAGATGCGATTTCCTCTGAAATCTGAGCCTTTAGAGAAATTCTCTCAACCTCCATTGTAGTTGGGAGTGTGATGGGCTGGAGAGGACAAGAAGGAGGGTGACACCAAGGGAAAATGACCTGCCTCCCTCATTTTCAGAGGCTTGATCACAGATGGAACTAGGGGAGAAATCCTCCATCCCCACCCCCACCTCATCCCAATCCTGGGTTTTCTAGGCTGGGCCACAAGTGAGCCACACAGTGGAGAAATACATGAAACTATGACCTGCCCACATGGCTGCCCACTGTGAAGCAGTCTTCGAGCCCAGAACACTCCTTCGAAGCTATACCGTGAGTATAAAGTGAGACCACTTAAACGAAAATGCTTTTCACTCTATAAAATGCTACACAAATAACTCAATTGCATATATCTTGATACAAAGTTTCTGGTCTGGCCTTCTGTATCTAATACCAAAGTATTTTTTTTTTAATGTCTCCATATTGCCGCCCTGAGTGGAAAGCCACCTTGGATTAAGTGTTTCTTTATCAACCAATTGGCTTGTTCCCAAAGTAGGCTAGGGCAGAGTGTGAATAGACATCCGAAGCACAGACTATAAATAAAAGAGGCTATGTTCATTTACTGAATGGTTTTGGAGCATCTACTTTGTCCCAGACAGTGTGTGAAGTACCCAAGACAAAAAATAAAAGAACAATTTGTATTCTCAGCAGAGCTGTCTGGAGGAGACAGACATAATTCAGTTGAGGTTAGGACAGGATGTGCTGTGATAGAGGGTGACTCTTCTTAGGAAGAGGTCAAAGAGAAGCATTGTATTCCTAGGACTTGGTCTGCTTATATGGATGGCAGGGTCAGCAAAGTACCACTGACTATGTGCCTAGGAAAAGGGAGTTAAAATCGATTGCCTATTGAGACTGGCAGATCTGTTGTCCTCAAGAACTGAGTTAGTTAGGAACTCAGGGTTACAAAGAACATACTCAATCCAGAATATGCTGTGTGGGTGGTGAACAGTAAAATAATAAGAAACATGGGGACACAGAAAACAAATCTCCACCATGCCGAGGTGGTATTGCACGGTCGATTAGAGGTTGGGCTCTAAATCATACTAGTGCCAACATTCAAATTCCAAGTTCTATTCTTTACTCACTATGTGACCTTGGGCAAATTTAGCCTTTCTTACCTTGGTTTTCTTATTTTTAAAATGGGGTTAATGAAAGTACCTACTTCAAAAAATTGTTTTGAGGATTAAAGAGAAATTCTTTGAAAAACTCTTAAAACAATTCTGGCAAAAAAGAGAGAGCTCAACAAATGTTATCCATGATCAGTGTTATGTTTCTTTGCTCCAGGAAAAGCTCAATGGTGAGAAATCTTGGAAAGAAAATCAGTTTCATTTAGGCAGGCCTCATGAAGTTGGAAATACCATGATGAACTGGTAAGTCATTGAGATCCTGAGCACGGCTAATGACCAAGTTTTGTTTCCACCCCACCTCGGCTGTAGACCTGTTTGCCTTCATGCAGTCTTCACCGCTCGCTCCACCAGGACTCAGCTTCTCACTCGGTGTCTATGGCTTCCTTCCTTGTCCTCATCACTTCTGCCTTTCCAGCTTCTGTTCCCTCATGATGTCCCCATGCTGCTTTCTCTCTGTGTGGCACTTACCTTCTGCCCCCGATACCTACCCCCAATTCTATCCATATTTTACATTCTAATTTCCTAAGAGAGAGTCTCATTTGTCACTAATAACCCTGTTGGGCAAAACAATCCTGTCAGCCATTTAACAGATGTTTGGCTAGTCAAGCGGGCTCCCTTGAGTTGGGCATCTACTCCTGGTGCATTCAGGAGTGGCCAGGATGAGGGCATCGGGTGGAGCAGAGTATGGCCACCTAGGTTTAAGAACCCACTTGGGTCTGCTTCTCATTGAAGGGCTTAGGCAAGAACCTCCTAGAAGAAGCATGGCTGCCTGAAGGAGCGTGAGGCTTGAACTCTGATTCACCAGTGCACTCCCATCACCACATATCAGGAAAAGTTAACCACTTTTTTAAGTACATAAAACACAATAAAATTCCAACATCTTAAATTTCAAACATAATCATGAACACAGTTGAAGCCATACTTAACTATCATATCTTCTAAATGAACAGTGTCTTTCTGTCCTCTTTCATCAGAGAATCTATAAAGCTATAAATTTTGCCAATCCCTAAATGATCTAATTTTCCTACTCTGCAAAATGAGGTAATTGGGCTGCATTGATCTTGACTATCCCCAGCTCTGATATTCTGTAATCTATGACTCTTTGTAACATGTCCAGTGCTACAGGCTGCATCTAACATTTGTGGGGTCCAGAGCAAGATACAAATAAAATTCTACCTAACATAACAGAACACAATTTTTTTTTTTTTTAATGCCTACAGCACCTGATCTTCCTAGGTGGTCTCCCATCCAAGTACTAACCAGGCCCAACCCTGCTTAGCTTCCGAGATCAAATGGGATCAGGCTTGTTCAGGGTAGCACGGTCATAGACAACAGAACACAATATAACATAACATAACATGAAAGTTTTATAAAGCAAAGAAACAGGCAGCTGGCCTCACTGGGAGAGCCAGGCCCCCTGTTTTACAGCCTGTTTCCTCTTTGCGTCTTGTCCTAGGCCCTATCCTACATGACGAGGGGCCTTGTGCACAAGTGTAAACACCCCAATCTACACATGCAGCTCCATTCACATCCCCACCCCATTCTCTCACTCAAAAACCATTGCTCCGAGGCCGTGGTCTGGGGCCTAGGGGTGTGCACTGTCATGGTCTGCATAGGGGAGACAGATTAGGGGGATTGGCTTAAAGCCATT
Organism: Pteropus vampyrus; assembly: GCF_000151845.1. Lineage (NCBI taxonomy): Eukaryota > Metazoa > Chordata > Mammalia > Chiroptera > Pteropodidae > Pteropus > Pteropus vampyrus. The sequence continues at coordinate 3,908,413 of NW_011888805.1, forward strand.
TAAGCAGGGAATTGGGGGTTTCCAGGTACGTATGTGTAGTCTAGAAAGGAGGGTAGGGACTCCAGGTGGGCGCACCCTCTTGGCCTCCAAAATTCCTTATTTGGTGGAGAGATTGGCCAGAGGGCCAGAGAAAGACGCTCTAAAACAGGGGTCCCCAAACAGGGGCCCCTCTTAACAATATCTAAGAGAGATACTGTGCTGCTCATGACTCCACAGCCTGCAACTATAAAATTAAGGCAAATACATTACCAAATAATTGTTTCGTTCCTAAATCATTTTTATGGCCTTAAAATTCTGCACACCTAACCTAATAGAAGAATAGAAACGTTCCAGGGAATAATAGGTTTACTGATAAACTTTTGTTTGCATTCTAGCCTGCCAGAAAGATACTTCCTTTGTCTCTACAGTGATAAGGAATCTTCCACTGCCCAGTTAAATCCCCCTAAAGTCTGACCTCCTAGATCTCATGAGGAAGGAAAAATGGGGCCAGGGATTATGGGATCTGACTTTTACTTACATAGGCCTTTCTATATGTGAGTGCATTTTTAAGGTTATGGATTGTTTGTGTGCTACTGTATTTTTAAAGAAACCTTCTGGCCAATGTGAAACCTTAGAGAAACACAGGAATAAAACACAAGAGTCAAGCCATGAGATAATGACATTAACGGTAGTTAACATTTATCACACATTTCCTATGTGTGTCCAACACTGGTCAAAATACTCTGCATGCGTTATCTCATCTAAGCTTATGAAAATGAAATTCAGAAATAAGGAAAAACGAGAATGTAAAGAGACTACATGGTTGGACCACCGTAGTTTGGAAGCAGACACATGGGATTCAAACCAATTCTGACTCAAATAAAGACCCAGGCTTTCTCAATTTCCATGACATGTTCAGACTGCCTCTGGGCGCATTTCACCTTACTGGAAAAAGTCAAGTCACCTGAAAATACTTTGATTTTGTTTACTTGTTTAAAGTAATATATTTTATGCACAGTTGAATTACTGGGTCATGGATGAATGCAGAATGAAAGGAAATATAGACTTTAAATTCAAATCAGTGGAGACTGCCCAAGGACAAGA
>NW_011888805.1:3910950-3915818 GCF_000151845.1 Pteropus vampyrus
CTTGACTGGCGTGAAATGAGCTAGGGGCAGAGTAATAGATGAGGTCAGAAAGATAAATGGGGGATGTCAGATTGTGTAGGGCCCTGAAGGTCGTTGTAAAGAGATTCCCTTTTGCTCTGAATGATATAGGAAGTCAAAGAAAGTTTTGAGCAGGGGAATAAAGTGATCTTACATTTTAACATTCTATCATAAGAGATGGCAGGTCTCCTGAGAGGGGTAGGAAGCCCACCCAAATTAGGATGCCCAGTGGTCCTAAAGGAGGTCCAGGGCACAACCTGTGTTGATTTGTACCTGGACTACTTTTACTTCAGAACCTGAAAATTTTGTTTGCACTAGATAAACCCCTTCTCAGAAGCTCTGCTGGTGGATTCTTCTTTTTCTTCTCATAGCTTTGTGAAATTTTGCTCTATTTGTTTTGAGGCTGTGTTATTGGATGAATACAAGTTTAGAATTGTCATGGCTTTGAGTAAACTGAATATTTTAACATTATAAAGGGATTCTATCTCTAGTAATAATTTTATCTCAAAGTCTTATTTATTTGATGCTAATGTAGCTACAGTAGCCTTCTTAGGGTAATATTTGCTTAACGTGTAGTCATTTCTCCAATATGCCAAATTCTTTCACCCTTCCCCCTTCTGGGCACAGATTAGAACTGCACTTCCTGGACCCCTTGTGGTTTGATAGGGTTTGGGGACAAGTCCCAACACATGATCTGCAGGTGGAAATGAAATGCTTCGTTTTTAAGGAGCAGGCAATTGCCAGTGTGAGACGCTCCTGCTCCCACTATGGCTGCTTTGTCACCCTGGATTTGACGGCAGAAGACATAGAGCTGAGCCTCAGTGACTCACAAAGAAAATGAGTGAGAAATATATGTTTTGTTTTAAGCCACTGGGTTGTTTGACACCACAAACCAATTATGATGGATATATCTGGAACATCTTTTTAAGTTATTTTACTTTTCATCTTTCTGTATCCCAGAGTTTCTAAACCTCAGTATTATTGACATTTTGGGCTGAATCATTCTTGTTATGGGGATGGTCCTATAGCATCCCTGGCTTCTAGATACCAGTAGCACTCTCTTCCCCAGGAGTGACAATCAAAAGTGTCTCCAGATATTGCCAGTATCACCCGATAGTTCTATGCTTATGATTTAGTGATTTCTCTAATAAATTACAAATAGCTGTCTTTGCTTTTGCGCCCAGTAGGACAATTGTTATTGTTTAACTGGAGAGTTTGGTCCATTTAATTGTTTTGTTATCACAGACACATTTAAATTTATTTCTATCAGCTTATTTATACTTTCTATTTGTCTCCATCTTTGGTTCTTTCAAATCAATTATTGTTTTCATTTCTCACTCCTTGTTGTCCTACTAGTTGGCAAATTATGCACCCCCCACCCCTGGTATTTTAGCACGCATTCTCACTAAATTTAAGGTCAAACTTTTTCCATTTCCTAAAGAATACAAGTTTCTTTTAACATTTTAACTCTAGTCATCTCCTCTCAACTTATATTTTGGTTTTATCTGATATTTTAGTTTCATCCTGTTTTATAACCCCACAAATTAGAAATTATCGTTTTATGAAAAAAGTTTGTTAGATTCATCCCATATTTGCTACTTTTTCCCCTTGTTATTCATGTGTAGATTTCAGACCTTTAGTCTGGGATTATTTTCTTTCTACCTAACACACATCCTTTAGAATCTCTCTCAGTGAATGTCTACTTTCATAAACTCTTTCAATTTTTAACTTGACTGAAAATGTCTGCATATTTTCCTCATTACTGAAAGGCATTTTCTTTGTGTGTAGAATTCTGATTTTTAGAGTTTTAAAACTTCTAAGTTCAAGGGTTTTTTTTCTTAGCATATTGAACATAATATTCCACTTGTTTTTTACCTTTTTGTTGCTGTTGAGACATTAATCCCCTAATTGCTTTTCCTTTGAGGTGATAAATCTTTCCTCTCCTCATGTGTTTGAGATCTACTCGTCATCATCAGTGTTCTCCACTATAATGTGTCTTTTTTTATTTGCCCTGCTGGTAATTATGGATTTGAAGTTTGATGTCTTTTTTTTTTAATTACAGTTGACATTCAATATTATTTTATATTAGTTACAGGTGTACAGCATAGTGTTTAGACATTTATATAATTTTTGAAATGATCCTTCCAATTAGTCTAGTACCCACCTGCCACCATACATGGTTATTATAATATTGACTACATTCCCTGTGTTGTACGTCACATTTCCACGACTATTTTGTAACTACTAAGTTTGTACTTCTTAATTCCTTTACCTTTTTCACTCAGCTCTCCAACCCCCCTCCATCTGGTAACCATCTGAAGTTTGATGTCTTTTAATAATCCTTAAAATTCTAAGTTCTCATCTCTTCAAATATTTCTTCTACCCCATGTCAATATATTATCTCCTTCTGGGATTGGATATATATTGGAAGTTCTCACTCTATGCTCCAAATTTATTAACTGCTTTCTTTTCCTCTCTGGGTTAAATTATGGAAAATTTCTTTAAAACCAATTTTATTTTCTTGATTCTTTCTTTAGTTGTTTCTAAACTTCTATTTAGACCCACCGATTCTTTAATTTCAATTGCTTTTCATTTCTAGAAATTTCAGGAGTTTTTGACAAAATTTTTAGTCATTTTTGTAGTTCTTTGATCTTTGCTCATGTTTTTAAGAGTTTCTTTTAAATCTTAAATCATGCTAAATATACTTACTTTATATTCTCAGTCTCATAATTATAACACCTGAAGTTTTACGGGTCTGATTCAACTGACTGTAGATTGCCTTTGTTCTTATCCATGGTGACTTGCTTCCTTGTAGATTTTGTGATTTTTTGTTTTGTTTTGTTTTTGGCCTGGGGATCAAATCTGAAACTATTTTAAATAAAAATTTTGCTTTGACATTTTCAAACCTGTCTGTGGGCAAGCTTGTTATTATGAATTATCAGAAGGAGATTATATTTTTTCTTCACTTAAGATCAAGATCTAGACAGGCATTCTTCCTAGGTGTTTCACTCCCGAATATGCTCAAAATCTAATTATTTGTATGCGACATTTCATGAGTATAATAGGAAGATCATAAAAATTGGAGTAAGAGACACTTGGTTTGAATTCCCTATTCATGATGAGTATACTGTGGCAAGCAACCTAACATCTGTGAAATGTAGATAACAAAAATTACCTCACAAGTCAACTGGGAAGATTAAATGAATGTGTGTGTGTGTGTGTGTGTGTGTGTGTGTGTGTGTGTGTGTGTGTGTGTGTGTGTGAGAGAGAGAGATAGATATCAAGCATATAGTAGGCCCACAAGGTTAGCTTCCTTATTTATGGAATGTTCATGTTTTGCTATGTCATCATTTATGCATATGCCTCCTCCAAACAAATATCCTTTTGCCAATTAGGAAATAGAGAAAGCCATTTCAGTCTCCCTTTTTCTTTTCCATCGTAACTTGCCTTCTGCTTGCAATGTCTTAGTTACTGGCTACAACAGAACAGTTTTATCTTTCTAGAAGTACAGTTCAGAGTAGGCAGTCAACAAAAGTAAAGTATTAATAAAATAGAAGTTATTCTTCCATAGGGCGTTGTTGAGGATGAGAGGATCACTACCACATACACACAAACACAAATCTATTTACAATTTCCCTCTCAAAGTATATATAAACTCTTAACTCTTAGACATCAAAAAAATCAGGTGAATGAAGTTTGGAGGTGTTTCTTCCTATCTAAGTTCAGACCAAATAAATACTCTGTAGAATACTGTGGAATATTGTAGGGTACATAGTTAAAGATTTAGTATTTGTTATATCTCTTTAATTGCCAGTAATGAAAATAGTCACAGGGATGTAAAGTACAGTATACAAAATACAGTCAATAATATTGTAATGACTATGTATAGTGTCAGATAGGTACCAGACTTATCAGGGTAATCACTTCATTAGCTATATAAATGTCTAATTACTAGGTTGTATACCTGAAACTAATATAATATTGTAATTCAACTTTAATTTAAAATTTTAAAATTTAAAAAATATAAGAGAAGTATTTCAAAAAATGGAACTCCTCAAATTGATGACTTGCTCAGTTGGAATTTTCTTGGTATTTAATTTTAGAGAGAAGAAACAAGAGGAAATAAAGTCATATTGGTAATTAAGGAGCCAAGAAATAAAAATTTCAGATTATGTCCTTGGATCTGTAAACATTTCTTCCTATCTTTCACAGCTTTAGTATTTGCAATTATAATTCTAGAAAATAAAAGCTAATGATTATAAAATGAAGGCATGGGAAAATCCCCAACGTTCAAGGGAAAGATGGATTATCTTCATTGAATTTATTGAATAAGGTGAATGTTCGCATTAGAAAGACCTCTAATGTTAACTTATTAACAAACACTAGTAGTTTGTATATTTAAAAGCATATGAAAATATCATAACCTGTATCATGTCACTTCACTCAAACTCAAGTCTCAGAAGAGCTCATCACAAACATCGCTGAGGTCCTGAATTCTAAGATGGGAAGAATGTTCTCTTACTCTTCACAAAGAGAAGCCTTGAATCTCTGAGCAGTGGGCTAAGGTTCTTGAGACCCTCTCCTTCAGGAGTTGGAATAGTTCTGCCTTTATTGAATTTAGGAACAGAAGAACTTCCACTCAGAACTCTGAAAGGCTTAGCCACTATAGCACTGGGCACGAACATAAATGGATCAGCCTTGCCACAGCATGCTCCAGTCTCACACGTAGCAGGCCCAAACCTACTTTGAGAAAGTGGTATGATTTGGACATTTGCCTATCACACTGCATTTTAGACACAACACAGCCCTATTTGGTGATTATTCTGATACTCTGTCCTTTGTAGTGTCAC
>NW_011888805.1:3916708-3941861 GCF_000151845.1 Pteropus vampyrus
AAAAAACAAACAAGTCTTCTCTCTGGGTATAAAATGCAGGCTAATTGCCTACAAGGATAGATTGGGCTGATGTGGGTGCTTATCACAGGGCAACCCATCTTCATTGTTAGGAAAACAACTTCTAAACGGATACATCTCTGACCACATACAGAATCATAGCCGGGCACAGCTCCGTTTCTCAAAGACAACGAAAATCTTACTTGCCCCTTCATTGACATTGACCAGCACAGCAGCTATAATAAAATCCTCCTTGGAGGTTTTAATGGTCTATTCTGTAACTCAGGTTATAGCCCATCTTGCAAATAACATTCTGTCAAAACTCAGGCACCAATGTATCATTAAAGAAACTATATTTCTCTGATTTAATATTTGTGCCAAAAATGCAACTGATCTTTGGTTTATATCCCAATGTAAGAGTACTGATTTCTTCTGACCTCAGAGGCTGGAGATTGGTGTTTGATTCTAGCATTAAGTAAGAAATGTGTCTGAGAAGATCACGTTGCACTCTGTAATATACTGCCTGAGGAAGGAGGTGATCTTTTCCTTCCATTGACCCCAGCATCCTCTTTCATCTCTACTTCCAGATTCAGTAGGATAACAAAAGTCTTGACTCATTTTAGGTGGTAACTTTCCCCATGCTCAGTCTCAGATACGTGGCTCCCAATCTGTTTTGCCCAGATTTGAGCCTGTTGGATTCCATTTAGAACTAAACAGCACACCTTTCAGAACACCTGAGAACAAAGGTCTCCCAATTTGTCACTTGGTTATTCAGATTCTTAACAGTGTCTTTCACAGAGCAATCATAGAAAAATACACTACCTTCATGTAAAGACCTGTGTCTAGGTTAGTCCCCTACACTAGCAGTTCAAGGTAAGTCCAGTCAAGATACTCAAGAAACTCGATAACAAAAGTTGTCTTTAATTTATTTTTTTAAGGTATATATGAGCCCCTTTGGTATGGCAATCTTTATTCTCATGTCAAAAGTAAGATTGCAGTATGATAATTTTCCCAGGGCTCTGTAACTTCAAGGATTTCATTCCTGCATAAGCTTTGGAAAGGAGAGCACCTTTCGGTCAGTGGGAGCAGTGGTGAAGTGTCCCTAAGAATGCAGACAGAAGGAAGATAATTGCATCCTAAGAAGGAGAACACTATGGACAAAGCACTCACTGATCCAATAAGCACCAAATCATATTCTAATAAGCTCTGGTGATATTGTAAAAAAATCCTTGCCTTCACGGAATTTAGATTCTAGTAGGTGAAACAGGCCTGAAGGAAATGAATGAACTGACCATGAAAGCAGGGGTAACAGTGAATGCAAGGCCTGGCATATTTGAACAACAGTGTAAAGGCCATTGTGGTTCAAGAGGAGTGAACATTGAATAGAGTAGTAGGATTTGAAGACAAATTTATCAAAAAGCCAGATTATCCAGGCTCTTAAAGGCCATTGTAAGATCTTTGGATTTTATTGAGAATTGAAATAGTCATTTTAGGCTCTTGTGCAAAGGAGTGACATGATCAGGATTGTATTAAAATCTGCCACTTGTGGGGAAAAGACTGAAAGGAGGCAAAGGGAAAGGAAAAGAACCAATTAGAGACAATTAAAATAATCCGACAAGAATGGATGGCTACTTAGACCAGAGTGATTGCTGTGAAAGTAGTGAGAAATGGCTAAATATTTTTCAGTCATTCTGTTTGTCAGTCTGGTCTAGATACAAATGGTCATGTCAACAAATAATAAAATAAAATTATAAAATACAACAATTAAAAGGTTGCTGATATCCCCAGGCCATTATGATGTGTATATTCTGGATACATAGTCACAGGCTCAGTGCAGGAGGTGTCTAAGGGTTCTGCACTCAATAGCATGATCATCCATTAGATCCTTTGACCCCTTCAGTTGGGAAGGTACAAGTTTGGGGAGTTTGAGTTTGGCCACAAGGGCAATAGAGAAAGAGAGAGACAATAAAAAGGCAGACAGACAGAGACAGACAAAGACTGTGGAAATTGTGAGACTTCAGTGTAAGTGTCTATATGGCAATTCACTTCTCACAATTTGATTGTCCTTTTGGGTTACCAGGCACTCTGCCAGTCCATAGTGATATTATTGTCCTACATGTAATTCAGAGATGGGACAAAGGATAGAGGCACGATGCAGATATCGATAATTTGGGACTAGAAATCCTTCGCTTGGGGCCTGGAATCCTGGGAGAAAATACAGGATTTGGAAAACACCGTGGCTTATTCTACTCCCTAGAAGAGCACAGTCTCTGGCTCATTTTTTAAAATTCTTTTTCTTTCATATAACAACTTTATTTATGTTTAATTCTCCTAGAAAGCACATTGCTTCAATTATCCCCACTCTTAAAAAGTCTTTTCTAAAAGTTGAAAGGGTGTTTTTTTCTCGCTAGCTTAAACATCAAGTTTACTCTCACTGCAGTTCTGACAAGATGGGAGGACATTCTCTCATGTGCTGGGTCACCGAACACTCTCCCTGGTGGACTTAATCTAATCCAGTCCACTGAGGCCCCTCAACTGGCCAGTCGGTTATCACCACTAATTAAAGAGGACATTTTAAAGTCTTTTCATGAATGATTCACAGACATATCTGTGTCCTTTGTATTTGCAATGGCATTGGATCACACAGTAAATGTACTTGAAAAATGTCCCACAGCTCGCCAGCAACTACTTCAATCAATGTTTCCTTCTTTTGCTTGTCCTTGGGCCTGTCAGGTCACCTTATCCTTGAATTCTAGAGAATTTTTCTCTCATTTCCCATAATTTATTTCTAAGTAAATCATTCCTTCACCGTTTTTTTCTCTAAATCCCATGATTTTTGCTTTATTATTTCTATGTTCCTGAATTTTATGGCACATCACTCCAAATCATTTACCTAAGATTATCATGTCATAATTAGCCATCATTAAAGCCTTTCACATAATCTTCTCCAAAAATATTTCAAAATCCCACCCAAATATTTCTATAACCCAAGCCCGTAAAAAGTTATTAGGCAAGTGAAGAGACACATTCCTGAAAATCGTCACCAACTGGGATCTCACAAGTTTTTCATACCATAATCCAGATGGCAAAACAATCATTTGACATCGAGTTGACAGTTTTATTATTGCACTTTCTCCCAAAGATTATCTCAAGATACCAACTTGCTTATTTCAAATGCTGGAAGACGGTAGCAGTTAGAACCTTTCTGTTTGCTGAGAATTCATGCCTCTCAACAGTCAGTTCTACAAGGTAAGGAAGAGTGATGTTTCCTCTTGACTTATCCTTGCTGGGCTAACAGAGGGATCAGTGCTCTGGTCCACTCCTTCCACTTACCTGGATTTTCCTGCTGCTAAGAAGAAACAGCACAGAGTTTTGGTATACCCCAACCAGGCCACAAATAAATGGAAATATTTGTTTCAAGGATTGAGTCTTTCTGGTAAAGTCTTCGCTAAGCAGCCCCACCTCACCAACATTTGTTGTGGTTATAGAATGTGTTTCTCTTGACCGTTTTCAAAGTCACGGTGAGACAAGCAAGAAAGGAATGACCGAATGGAAAAGACTTCACCTTGACAAGGGTGTTTTATTAATATGCGTTAAACACATAAACTGTCCTGAATTGTCAATACTTAAATAGAGTATCTGACATCCCTTGTTTAGATTATATTTATGTCAAATCTACAAAGTCAGTAAGATAGAACAAAATAAAAATAAATGGCTTTCTCTATGAGTCAGACAGAGATTTTCTGTCCCAGAATTAAACCTCTAGAATTCTAAGGCTTTGGACCGTGGCTTTGTCAACCAGACCAATGAGATTTCCAGTTTCTAAAGAAGGAGCACGTAGAAAATAAGCCTGCATGACAAGTTAGTATTTATGAAAAATATGCACCAGATAAAAGGTGTGGGTTATAGGAGGACAGCCACCAGAGAGAGAGGCAATGGAGACAAACGAGTGAGGATGGGAAGAATTTAAAGGGGAAAACTTCTACCATCACTGAGCCAAGAAGAAACTTCAAGTTTTGTTTTTTGTCTTTTTTTTAAATCAATGGCTTTTTATCCACAAGTTACACATTTTGGGTTTCAGCTGACCTTTGAGTGAGGCCTTGCTCACCATTCTGACCAATCCTTTTCTTACGCTCTAGCTACTCCATGTGGAGCTGCAGTCTAGAAACTTCTTTATGCTGTGGCACTGTTGGTCTATAGATTACTGTGCACGTGTCCAGTTAAAAAACAAATCTGAATGGTCAGAATCGATCGTCTCTTTTTATACTCCCTCCAAATGCATTCAACAGCTGAGAAACTTGGACTTAAGTGGGTTTAGTAATTGGTCCAAGATCAGACAGCTGTTAAGTGACGGGGTGAGATTTAAAACCAGCTCTAGGTGGTTGTAAGTCTCGAATGTAGCACCATGTCCTTTGTAAAGGGTGGTCAGCCAATATCCTTTGATGGACTTGATTATAAAAGAGTAAAGTCAAGAAAATAATAATAATAATCTAAAATAGTAGCAATTTCAAAATAACATTTCTATAACACCCAATTTCATTTTCTAGTTTTCTTAAAAAGGACATGGGAAGGGGCCCAGAACTGGATATAAGAGGAGAAAGCATTTCTTTCTAATTCACCAAAAACTTAGAAAATATTTTTAGCAAGTCATTGAACTTTACATGCTTTTGTTTCTCTGAAAAAATGAACACACAATATTAACCATTCAGTTATGTCTCCCAATTAGTTTAGAAACTTAGATGATCTGCACTGTGCCAAACATTAGAATATTGGCTGGAATTGTAGGGCATTGTTCCAAAATTCTTATTTATTTTTAAAATAGATAAATAGGAAAAACAATCACAGGATGTTACCTCCTAGTTGAATTGACTGACTTGGTGCTCACTGACTTGGTGCTCACTGACTTGGTGCTCACTGACTTGGTCTCAGCACAAAGACCCAGATGAGAGTCAGGTTAGTAACCCACCTGCAGCCTGGCTCCTCCCTCAGGTTGCTCAAGAGATGGAAGTAGGAGACTAAGTGTGACCTGTCAGTCCTCCCCTATAGAACCAGAGAGAATAAGGCTGGTAAGAAGAGTGCGCTAGATCTAGATGCAGAGCAACGTATTACTATTAACTCAATTATGCTGAAGAAATGTTTATTGAGTAGGCACCTACTGTGTACCAGGTACTGTACTCTGTGTTGTATATACGATAATAAACAAAAGGAGGTTCTACCCCCCAGAACCTTACAGAAAACTCAACTGAATCCCAAGTCGACACAACAGTATCTTCACAGAAGAGAATGAGGGCGGAAATAAGGGAGAATCAATTCCGCTACAGGAGAAGAGAAAGTTCTGTGACTTGAAAGGTGAGTAGCGAGTAGAGAAAAGGCATAGAAGCAGTGGGGATAGCATGCACAAAGCGTCAGAAGCATAAAGCATGAAGTAGATTTGAATACGAACAAATAATTTAGTGAAGATAAAAAGAGCTGAGTAGTGTTGGGGAGGTGGGGAGGAAGAAATGTGGTCAGTAGGTAGGGAACAGAGTACCTTTGGGAGGGAGGCAGGGACTATATCTTGAAAGACTTCATAGCCGGATAAGAAATTTAGGCTTTAACTTGAAAGCTTTAGGAATTAAAAACATTTAAGCCAGAAAGTACATTTTAAAACATTTAGCCTGGCAGAGTTGAAACTAAGAGAGTATAGCGATAGTCCATGAGAGTTTTGAGGGTCTAGACTGAGACTTTAACAGAAGAGGTTGAAAAGTATGGGCTAGATATCAATGGAATATGGGTAGATAGAGAAAAGTAAAAAGAATAGGTGGGAATTCATCTCAGGTGTCTGCCTTGAATAGCAGAGGGATAGGCGGTGCCATTCACCAAAGTAGGCCAGACATGTGCTGGAATGAGATAATAAGATGAGTGTTAGACACACTAAATTTGTGGCACTTGGAGAATGGAAATCCAAACGAAGATGCCCAAAGTCTTGAATACACAGAGATCTGGTCCAGGGACCCAGGCTATCATGAATCTACATTTAAAATTGTGAGAGTAGATGCCATAATTTAAGGAAAATTTTAGAGTGAAAAAATCGAAATCTCAGAGCAGAACTGTTAGAAATATAGAAGTGATGGGCAGAGGGAACGAAGCATCAGGGAGGAAGGAAGATAGCCAGGGGGAAGAGTAGTGTCCTAGAAGTCATGGGAGGAGAGAGGTTATACAGCAGCAGGGGGTTATCAACAGCATCGAACCTCACAAGGCTGACGAGAAAGTGACATTTTATTTGTCAAATAGAAGACGTAGGCATCTACTTCGAGGGGCAGAGTGAATAGGCTCTGAAAAAAATTAAGATAAAAATAGAGACTACTTTTTCAATATTCTTAGTTGTAAAGGAGTACCTTGATATAGGTAGGGCTTTAAATGAAGGAATGCAAAGGGCTGACAGAGAGATTAATTTTAAAGTGAGAACAGCTTTAGCATGTTCACAAGGTGTTGAGAAGCCAGTGAAGAGGACAAGTTTAAAAATACAGAAGAGGGGTAAATATAGAAGAAATGGGAGAGGATGAATGAGCTCAATATCAGCTGTAAATAGAAGCTTCTTTTTCTAAGGTTATAAGGGAAAATGTGAAGACGCGAGTGAGCATGAAGTTTATCCCACTTCGACTTCAATTATCTTTGGGACGCAGATGGCAGCTCCTCCATCTAAGATGGAAAAAGAGAGGTATGAAATAAGGATCTTGAACAGAGTAGTTAAAATCTGTGATAACCATGGGGTGAATAGGAAGGGAAATTGACCAGAGGCAAACAAAAGTCTTCATGAAGAATGTAAATGGTCCATCTGAGGGTAGAGACCATTAAATGATCCTGGTACCAAGAACTCGTGTGTGATTTTCTCTAAAGATTAAATCGATTGCAAGATTTGTGTAATGGAAAAACAGAGATTATCATTAAACATATAAAGAATCTGGTTGAAGTAACAAATTTTGAGGTCTGCTCTTCATAGATAAGAATGTTAAATCATAAGAAGAATGAACAGGGAGGGGAAAAAAATGAAAGAATTGAGGGACTAGAAATCTCAATGACAGTGAAGAACAAGCAAGTGTACTGGATACATAACACGAGGGAAGGACAGAACAAATTCATAAAATGAACATGACTTTTGGCTCCCACTTATCCTCTAAACATGTTGGGTAGGGGCAAGGGGAGAGCAGACTCTCAAGCCTTCTGGCCTCTCTGAGATAGTGGAAAATTCTGCACATTCTTTAATTCATAGCCAATTCAGTAATCAAAGATGTCCAGTTCAATATTAATCCACAATTCAATTCTCATTGAAAGATGAGGCTTATCTCCCACCTCACTTCAAGTTAGGGCTAGTTATAGGTGGACTGCTCACCATTTGGGAAGATGTATGACTGGCTTCTTCCCTTTTCCTCCCCACTAACTGCCATTTCAACTCTTGCCAGAATGGAAGCAGAGCCAGATGGAGGAAGTAAAAGGAATTAGAAAGTTCTTATTTGACTATCCTTATTTAAATTTGCTTAATGCTCTGTCAAACTGGCAAGTATTTAAAGTTTATTCTTTTCTCAAAGACACTTTTGTGTCTTCTTCACAGATTCCTCTTCTAGGCCCCTTTGACTGCAATTACTATCATACGGAGAATCCTCTCCCACTGCTAACTATTCCTGATTCCCCCTGAGTTTCTGTCCAAGCTTTTCTCTGATTGACACCTCATCTGATAGGCCAGCATCCTTATAGAAGAGAGGAATAAAAAGTAAACACACACACACACACACAATCTTATATATACTCACATATTTATTTCATTTCTTCCTGTGAATTCAAGTCACCATCTGATATTATTTCCTTTTAGCCTGAAGGCATTCCCTTAGTATTTCTAGTAAGGCAGGTCTGCCAGCAACAAATTAACCTAGTTGCTGTTTATGTGGGAATATCTTATTTCACCTTCACTTTTGAAAGAGAGTTTCATTGGATTTAAAATTCTTGGCGGACAGTTATTTTTGTCTTTCAGCATCTTCAGCGTATCATTCCACTGTCTTCTGGACTCCATTGTTTTAGATGAGAAGTAAACCTTTCATTGTGTTGATATTCCCCAGGTGTAATGAGTCAATTTTTTCTTGCTGCTTTCAGTATTTTCTCTTTGTTTCTGTCTTTCATCAGTTTCACTTTGATGGTCTAGAAGTAGGTCTTTTGTATTTATCTTACTTGGTATCTGTTGGGCTTGTTAAATTTGTAAATTAATGTTTTCATCAAAGTTGGAAACTTCCCAGCCATTATTTCTTCAGACATGTGTTCTTCCCTTTTGCCTCTTCCTCTCCTTCTGGGAGACCCATTACACATATATTGATAAACTGACATTATCCCATAGGACTCCAAGACCCTGTTCATTTTTCTTCATTTTTTCTCTCATTCTTAAGATTTATCCAACTCCAAGTTTCTTTTGCTATATCAAATCTGCTCTTGAGCACATCTAGTGAAGTTCTTGTTTTAGTTTTTGGAAATTTTAATTCTAGAATTTTATTTGGTTCTTTTTGGAGTCTATTCTTTCTTAAGTTCCCCTGTTTGTTAAGTCATTGTTATATTTTTAATTCTTTGATCATATTTATAATAGCTGCTTTGAAGTGTTTACTAAAGCCTGCACTTGGGCCTTCTCAGGGTCAGTTTCTATTAATTGTGTTTTTTTCCCCTAGTGTGGGTCACACTTTCCTATTTTTGTGCATGTCTCATAATTTTTGGTTGAAAACTGAACATTTTAGATAGCTTATTATAATAATTATGGATTCTGTTTTATTCTTCTGAAAGTTGCTTTCATTTCCCTGGGTATAAACTGAAACACTTATCTACTTATAATGTGCACCTACTAATGTATCTGTTCAGGTTTCTTATTCTTATTATAATTTAACCTGACTTCTTAGGGGTTATCCTTGTGGTTGTGTAGCATGGTGATTTGCCAATAATTCAAGTGGAGACCTTCTGCCTATTAATCTGTGTATGGACTGGGAAGTACATTCCAAGTTGCGGGAAGCTCCCAAGCCTCCCTTAAATTATACAATAAAATTGGAATAAACATAGTTTCCCAGTAAACCAAGGATGTATAAAGAGCTAAATCTCAGCCCTCTCTAGCTCTCTTTTCCAGGACGTCCTCATTAAATTTCCTGCTGGTCTCACCCTAACCAGGACCACAGACTTGGGCAAGTAAAACTACAGGTTTTCTCTATTTACTTCCTACCAAATTCTTCACTCTTAGCTGACATGGCTATAGGTTTTTGCCTCCTTCCCCAAATTGATTCTGTCTCCTCTGGAGATAAAACTTCTGAGTTTTGTGGCCAGCTCCAAGCTAGTAAAACTATGCTCTCGCCAGTTATGCTAGGGCAGGGAGAGAGGATGAAAGCAGCCCAAGCAAAAAGCCCATAGATGACTATTGTTCTTATCCAAAACACTCATTTTGTTAACAAACACATGCTTGGCATATTGTGGTCTACACAATTTGAGCTCTGTGATCCAGGGCCCTGAACTGTTTTTTCTTTTTAAAATTTCGTCCATTTCGTCAGAGGATTCACCAGCTTCTTAATACTGCCAAAACTGGAAGTCCCTAGGCCAGCCTCTATTAAAACTACTTTGGGCTGACATTACCAGTGGATGTCCCACATTTGGTCCCTGGAATTCACACCCTCTGATCAGCAGTTGGAAGAAAGTCAGTTCCTTTCTAGTCATTGCCCTCTTCATGACACAAGCTGATTTAGATTTTTTTAGGCATAAATTGAACCTCACTCACCTGTGTCCTATACCTGCAGAGATTTCATACCAAGCTCTCAGTGTAATTTTATTGAAGTGTCTCTCACCAGACTTGTACACACACACACATACACACACTCCTCTCTTAGATAGGACAGACTCAACGGGGAAGATTTCTTCAAAGAAATCCTCTCTAAATTCTCTTTATGTCCAATAACTGTACACTTTTCAGACCTCCAATGTTATTTAAGAGTGAATTCAACCGTCATGACTTGACTTACACTTCACTTTAGAAAGAAGCATCTATTGTCTTTAGCCTCAGTTGAAACTGAGATAGAAAGAGTTCCATTTTAACATCTTATTACAAGAGTAATCTAGAAAAATTTGCAAATTCATAGATGAGGTGAGATAACAACAAAAATACTATAACATGGGACATGTACATTGAGGGCTTTACTTAGACAAAAGTAAAGTGATTCTTCTAATTCAGGCACCTTCAGTTTAGTTCATCCTTTGAAATTAATTGACATTCTTCTTTCCTTATAGAAGAAGACAACTGTTTTCATGTGCTGTTCATGCTGACAGCTAATTAAATGAAACAATAATGACCATGAACATGGAAAGTTTTATTAAGAGGCCCCTGTGGATGCTTCGAGTAATTATGCTTGTCAGAGGAAGATATTGTAGGAAAGATGCTCTGTTCTGAGAGCACACAGTGTTATTAGTGTTATATTTTGGCAGCCTGAGACATGATAACATTCCTTAATGCATCACTACCCTTAAGAGAATCAAAAGAGAAGAAATCTCTCTGCCTGCCTTCTTCAGAAGTTAAAAGAGATTTAAGAATGGAAGAGCTTGGTTGTAATGCAGCGAGTAAACAACAGATTACAAGAACCTAATAATTCCTGTTTTTACTTTTGTTTTCTTCATGTAATAATTATAAGGCAAAGGCAAAAGTCATAGCTTTCAGAAGGCAGTGCTTCAGTACTGCCAGTGTTGGTCAAGAAAGAGTTATTGACTGAATGGCACCTCCATCTTCCTAGGGATATCTTCAATCAGAAAAAAAGACTTTAAATGAACAACCATCTATATGCGGAGTGGGAGGGAGGATACTGAGGAGATGGCACCACATCCATAACAAGCACATTTATTTTACACATATAGGAATTCAGCTGTCTGCTTGAATAATTTTAGCACCCACTGAAAACATTAAGCACACTGTTAGACAAGTTAACTTTCAGGGTCTCAGTTTCTCCATCTGTATAATGAGAGGATTTAACTAAAATCACAGATGGAAAATGAAAATTTCCTACTGAAACTGAATGGTAGTGGCTATATGAGTACCATAAAGAAAAGAATTTTGAGGCTATAAGGAGCTTAGTGGAAAAGCATACTCTGATGGATAAACAATGTTTCCTGTGGTCAAAAGATAGAAGAGTGGTGATTTAAGTTGCAATTTTGCCCTCCTGGCAAATGTATCTAAGGATTCCTTTGCTTTAACATCCTATGATTCTATAACTCCATGTTACAGTCTGTATTATATCTTCTAGAACAAGGCAGTCTTCCTTGTAAACAGAAATAGAATCACTCTGTAGTGGATTGAAGATAAAACTGGTTTCTTCTGTATATAGAGAAGTCACTCATTTATATGAAGATATTTGGGGAGGGAGAGTGGACAGAGGTTCTCTTGCATCATTAATTCTAGACATGTTTTTCATGGATCAGGTATTCTTTTTTACATGTTGTATATAATCACCCCTAGGAAGTTAACTGACCAGACCGAACAGTAATTAAGTAATACCAATGAACCCACATATTCATATTGAATTTTTCACTTTATAAAATGATTTTATATTCATTCGTCTCCTGCATGTTGTTACAGCACAACAAACCTATAGGACAAATATCCTTGTTCTTACTTCAGGGGAAGAGTTGACTTCTAGCGCAGTTAAGTGAATTGGTTCCCCAAGATTCCCTAGCTAGAGATGGAAAGTGTTGGAGATGGCACTGAAACTCAGCATATTTAACACCAAGCCCAGAGATTTTTACACCACAACACTTTTCTGAAAGTACTTTTCAGTCGGAAGATGAGAAATGGCATAAGGGCAGTAGGCACTAGAGAAGGCAGGAAAGGAATTAGATATTTAGGGAAGAAAAGAGAAATAAAAGTCTTGAGCCACCCATTACTGATTCCCACATTTGTATCTTAACATTCTTTACCTTTCTTAAGACTCATGTAAACAACTATCACCTCCACACCTCCGCAAGGAAAATTTGATTTTCAGCCCATCCCACCAATCCACCAAATCTGATCCTTCCACAGTTTTCTCTATACCATTACATGGTGTATTAGCCTGCCAGGGCTTCCATAAGAGAATATGGAAGGCTTAAACAACAGAAATTTATATTCTTTCAGTTCTGGAGTTAGAAGCTAAAATCAAGGTGCCATAGGGGTTGGTTCTGGTGAGAGCTCTCTTCTGGCTTGAAGATGGCTGCCTTGTCACTGTGTCCTCACATGGCCTTTCCTCTGTGTGGTTACAGAGAGAAAGAGATCTTGGGAGAACAACAGTCCTAGGGGATTGTGACCTTATTTAACCTTAATTACTACTGTAAAGACACTATCTCCAAATACAGTCACATTCCCAGTTAGGACTTCAACATATAAATTTTGTAGTAACACAATTCAGTCACTGGCACAAACTTTTATCTAGTTGTTCGGGCCAAAATGCTAGGATTTACCCTTGATGCCTTTTCCTCTCACATCCCATATCCAATCCATATATTTAAAATATATCTCTACATCAGTGACTTCTCATCACCTCTGGTGCTACAGTTGAAGACCGAACTACCTGATCTTTCACCTGGACCACTGCAATGAATTTCTGGTCTGTCAGCCAAAGTGGTCCTTGAATCCTGTAAATCAGATCACTCCTCCTTGGAAAAACCATCAGCAACTCCCCATGCCACTTAGAATTCAATCCAAACACCTTCCTAGGGTTGAGAAGGTCCTGAGCAAGCTGTCTCCTGACTACATCTCCAGAATAATTTCTCCCTTGAACACTAGGTTCTATTGCTGGCCCTCAAACACTCAACATCATTCCCATCTGAGGGGCTTGGTCTTTTCTATCTGTCCGTAATGCACTTTGCCAGAACTGTCCTGATTCACCCTTCACATCAGTGAGGCCTCTCCTCAGGTGTCATAAACTCCTGAGGCCTTCCCTGACCACACTAACTGAAACACTCCTCGTCCTCAAATTTCCTCAACTACACTGTTCACCGTCTGCAGCAATGAGACTTCACCATCCTAGGAAAATCTTGCCCAGAAAAAATAATTTGCAAATCATGTTATTGCTTATTTTAGGGAATTCTTAATATCCATTTTTCCAAACAACATTAGATTTTATTTCATTAAATTTCTTCCTCTCTCGACAGTAAATTGCTCGGCTGGGCTCAACACAGTTTCCTCTTTAAAGCTCTCTGAAACCCAAGCCTCTCTGTGTCCAATAATTCCAATCAAGCCTGACATTGAAAAGCGTATCTTAAACTAAACCCCCTAGAACTCATCAACACTCAACCTTTTCCCTTCCCATCTGAGGCACTTCTAAGTCTGTCGAGGCAGTGCTGTCCCTTTCAGCACTGAAATCATCGTTGTCATTAATTCAGCTTTGCTTTATCAGCAGGTTATTTTGATGATTTGGGGAAGAAGCTGGCATTGACTCTGTCCGCTTTCTTTCTAATTATCATGCTTCAGATCATTTATTACTAATAGGTACATTTATAATCATTTATTTGTTGCTCATTTATTATCTTTCTCCTGGAGTAGAATATAAGATCCATAATGACATGGACCTTTTCTCTTATTCTTGCAAAATTCCTAGCAACTAGAACAATGCCTGGCACATAGTACGTTTTGTTAATAAACAAGTGTGCTCCATAGGTTTGCTGAGCCAGGATCAAGGAGACAAAGCAGATACAGAAGCCTATCCAAATTCAGTGAAATGAACTGCATTTCTTGGTCCCTAGAAGGACTGCAGATGCTATAGACTCTCCCATGGCATCCTACACAGCACTGAATTATTGGGTACAGATGCCATAGGTGCCACAAAGCTGGTCTCCTGGGAATTCTGTCCATTCTACTACCCATGTCCCACCTAAGCAAATGCAAAATTCACCAGTGCTCTGCTCTGCTTACCTCGTACCTTTATTCTAAATCTTTCCTTCTGCCCAAGGAAATTGGGACATGGCAAAGTAGGCTATCTAGAAACATTTCTGGTTCTGTCTGTCCTTCCTCCTAAAGCTTGTGCCTTGTATAAAACCTAGTCAGAGTGAAGCTGTGTGAGAGACATATTCACACATTGGGAGGAGAATGTATACTAGGGCTGCCAGATAAAACACAGCATACCAACTTAATTTTGAATTTCGAGTAAACAATGAATCTTTTTTAGCATAATAGGATAAATATTGCATGGGATATACTTACACACACACACACACACACACACAAAACAATCTACTTTGTTGTATATCTGAAATTCAAATTTAACTGGGTGTCTTATATTTTTGTTTGCTAACTCTGGCAATCCTAATGTATACAATTGTAAATGGGCACACATAATAAATATAAGCAGACAACTGAATGCATGTCACCATATATTAAGGATGATTGGGGCTTTTGTCAATTTTTTTTAAAACATAATTCTCTGTGAAACAAAGATTTTCTGTTAAGATACCAAGAAAGCACAGCACTAAGGGACACGTGACAAACCAGTTAAGGGCCTGGTCATCTCTAACCCTCTAGCCTTTCCTGTGATACATACGGGAATAAATAAAAACACCTAACATCAACACTATGTGGAAATAAACAAAGGCCATATAAATGAGAACAAGCAAAGGCTATTTATTCAGAGTTGCTACAACAGAGGACTCAGCCACCATTACTTGCATTTTGGCAGAGATTCAAAGGCAGGCAGAGGAGTGAAAAAACTTTCCAGTGGAAAAAGGAAAGGCTTTAGCTGTGCCCTGACTGTAGGCTGTTGGCACCAGAAAGCAGTAGATGACTTAACTAGAAGCAGGTCATTGTACAAGACTGGTTTGGGGTAAAAATTTAGCTTTGTCTGGATGGTCCTAAATTGGAAGAAGGGACAAAACTTAGTGAAGCTGTCAGTTATTAATCAAGTCCTGGCCATTTGGGGCCAAATGTTACAGGAGTGATTGGCTTCCTGGTCACTACTAGACATAGTGGTCTGGCTTCCTGAACATCTGACGTGGAGCAGGCTGGCCCCTAGGCTGGTTGTTGTAGATAAGAGGATTGGTTTCCTAGGCAGCTTGCAGCAGGTTGTGGGTGAGAGTTCTATTTTTATTTGTGGTATGGCCTTGTCTCTTTGTATATTCAGTCCTTCCGTATGAGGCTGCACTATCCAATATGGTAGCCACTAGCCATATGTTATCTATTTAAATTTAAATTAATTAAAATTAAGCAAAATTTAAAATTCATCTGCTCAGCAGTATGAGCTACATTCCAAGTGTTCAATAGCCACACATGGCTAATAGACTATGAATTCTATAGTGCAAATATAAAACGTTTTTGTCATTGCACAAAGTCCTATTGAACAGTACATAAGAGATGACAAAACACTTTTACAGCATTGTTTGTTAACCTTCCAAACACCTCTAGGAAAACGCAAGCACCATTATCACCCTACTGGAAAATTTTCACCTTCTCCATTTTCCCTCAGAGTCTCATTTATTCTGTTTTTCCACAACTTTACATTCTGCGTTCTCTTTCTTAATGACCAAACTGTGCTTTTGCCCTCTTTTATGCGTTCCCAGTTTGCTAGGTCGATGCTCTCCTTTCTTCACAACTTGTTTTGAAAAGTTACTCTAGAGAGCACTTCCTGAATTACCTAACTATTTTCTCTAGACATTTCCTCCTCCCCTTTTGTCCACGAGTTTATCCCAGGAGCTGACGCATTCCTACGATGTGGCTCCCCCGCCCCCATATCCTCTGATCTCACTGAGTGGGGACTTGGCACAGCTGGACAATTGGTCTCTTCCCTGGGAATTCGAAAGCTATTCTTTAGCTTGAAGGAGCAAGAGTTCTGTTTCCTACTGGGTCACCAGTCTGGAATAAGTAACTGTTCCTTGGGAGCAGAAAGTGCCATTTTCTATCAGGTCATGCAGCTAATGAGAGAGCAAGCAGTAAGAGAGAGTAACGAAACAGACGTACACACAGAGAGAGGCAGAAACGAGAGGTGTAGAGAGGGCTTTCTGGGTTCCCTTAGACACTGCAAACTTTACTGTTTTGTTCAGCTGCTTCGGTGCCCTCAACTTCAACAACATAGTTCATTATCCCTCTGTTAAATTCTATTTTTTGCTTAGAGTAGTCTGAATTGATTTTCTGTTATTTGCAAGCAAAGGAGTTCTAATCGATATAAACTGTAATCAAGGGAATTTGGAACTTGCCTACTTAGACTTCTTTTCCTTCTCAGAGCTTCACACATGATCATCATGTGCTCCTTCACCGCTCTCTGGTACAAGAGATGTTCTGGCTAAAGGCTAGTCTCTTATAAAGAAATAAAGGAACACAGGACATAATGTGCAAAGTGAGATAAGCTCATTTTAAGAATAAAGAAGCTTGATTTAAAAGGTTTACTTTAAAAGTTCTACCAGTAAAAAATGGAAAAGGAGGACTTGAGCATATTATACTATATACATCAGTAAAGTTCCAAAACCACTTTTTGAAAATAGAAAAAAATTAAATTCTTCCTTTTTTATTCATTTATTAGTTATTTATTCAATAAACATGTAAACATGTATTGAACGTCTTTTATAAGACAGGTATGATAAAAGAACCTGGGGTTTCTAAAGCATAATTTTCAAAATGTAAAAATTTTGACTTTTGAATATAGACATATCTCATTTTATTGCACTTAGTTTTATTGTGCTTCATAGATGTTATGTTTTTTACAAATTGAAAGCAAGCATTTCCACCAGCAAAAAGATTACAACTCTCCATTATGATATTCATTTATTGTGGTGGTCTGAAACCAAACCAGCAATGTCTCTGGGGTTTGCCTGTATTTATAAAATGAATATATGTCAAAGATATGGACCTCCTGAACACTGAAATTGACATGCTAGAATGTGAAGAGATGTCTCTTTTTTTCCCCAGAACCATTTGCTTTCGCATTTTAAGAGTATTCCATGTGAGTTGCTTGCCTCCTGCTCCCAAAGATTAATAAAACCTTTCTTATCTCCTCCAAATGTGTATTTCCAAGGCAGAAACCATCTCTTCCTCCAAGAGAGGATAAGTTGACATTCCGTGTAAAAAATAATCTCTCTTTCTCTAGAGGGAAAGAGAGGCTGGTGTTCTAGCTCCTGTACAAGCTTTGAGATTCATGATTTTGGAATTTCTCTTCTGTGGTACAACCTCCAGCATGCACGGGTACAACCACCTGGCTTTCATGGCATCACCCAGGAAGGTGTTGACCATGAGGAAACAGTGCCACACTGTCCTTTCCCTGAATAACAGAGGTGTGAATTCCTATTCAGAGTCTGGTGTTTCTGCAAGTAAGGGAACAGCTCAGTCTGTCACAGTTTCTGACTTAATAAGAGGTAAAGTTAAAAACTGATTCAAAGATGAATTTGAGGAATGAATGTAGATATATATTTTATACACACACACACACAGACACAGACACACACATATAATCAAGAATGCTGAAAGTAATTGAGAGATGTCAAACTGCTTAATATCCTATATGGCAATAAAATGTAATGTTTGGAATGCTATTTTTTTCAATAAGGCATAAGCTACCAGACAAATTCTTTCCATTCTTAGGACCAGGAATCATTTGCATAACTACTTTTCTTTTTTTTTTGTAATTTAACTTCTACACCTACATAGTTCTAAAATAGCTTAGCCATTAGAAAGATAATCAAACATGCAGACCTTTAGAGAGTCAGATCCCCTTTAGAGGGTCCACTAGATAATGCAAGGTCAACCAGTAACCTTAAACTCATTTTCAAGTCTTAGACAATTTTTCCTGGTGGAACAAAAATAAACATGACCCTGACTTTCTGGAGCTTACAAGCTTGTGAAAAAGGTTTCTATTAATCCATTAATCACATAACAGTTGAATGATTGCAAATTGATTAATAAATTAAAGATATGGCATGCAATGAAATGAGAACATATCATAGGGAGTGTGATATGGTTGAGGGTCAAAAAAACAGCCTTTAGTAAAAAATATATTCTCACAGATCAAGTTTTTATGAGTAATAATTACTTTCTAATTATGATTAGATATAAATGGTACTAATTTCCAAATGTACCAGGTGATATAGGTATTATTCTATTATACTCTAAACATAAACATATACATAAATGTGTACAAGTATACATATATACATTTTTACACAAATAATTGCACACTAAAGACTATATGCAAGACACTGTGCCATCTTGTTTTATTTTCCACTTAACAAGGAAATTATTTTATATCAATACGTTAGAGTGCCTTATTTTTTTTTTAACTGTAAAACAATCCTTTGAAAGGATGTACTATAATTTAACCAGTTGGACAAATTTTTCCTCGAAGAAAAATTTTTATGAGTATGATAACTTTAACTAAAATATATGTAGTGTTACTTACTTCACCTATAAGATTCACTTTTGCCCAGGTTGTAATTACCCATCACGTTTGTGAAAAGAGTACCAGTTCCTTTGAAGAGAGTGGACCCAGCCTTGGCTCTGTTTCTCACTAGGTGCAAGATCTTGAGTGAATTACTTAAATTCAGCTACCTGGAACATTTGAATTAAAAATGCCTGCCCAATCTGGTTTGAAGGGTTGAGGTAATCATATGTATCCATGGCTTTGAAGTTAGATCCACAGATATAGTAGGCAGAGTCCTTACTTAGGTAGAACTCTGAGATACACCTTCCCTCCTAACTTCCACCACACATCTTGACCAGAGCATTTCAGCCCAATCTGGTTATTGATTTTAATTGTCTAACTAAGATTCTATTTGAGGACAGAAGGAAAAAAATTTTAATTAAAAAAAAACTTGGAAAATTACAAACTATAAAACAATGCATAAATATAAGATAATTATTGTCTTTATTAGGACAGAAGAAGAATCAAAAAGGAAAAAGGCAATGCAATTAAGATACCAGCAAAGCCACAGGGCTGCAGGGCAGGCAATGAAACAGAACCAGTTCCTTGGGTCTCCCTCTCTGAGACTGAGCAGGTTTGTAAAAGGCAATTTTCTTCTATCAGAAGCAACTAAAAGAGATCATTTAGAGAAGAAAGTAGGAGTAGAAAACTCAACCTTGGTTTAATTACTTCAAAACAAAAGCCTGAAAGGAGAAGACTCCAAATGAACAAGCATGCAGTTCTCAATCGAAGTGTTAAGGGCCTACACAGAATCCTTGAATGGGTGTCTCTGCAGTAGCCCGTGGGCCTCATGTTATTTTGAAGTACCATCTGACTCAACAACCTTTCCCTGAGAAAAGTGCAATTTATTACAAACACAAGCTCAGCGTCCTTGGCTTAAAGCTTCTGCAGAGTAGTCTCTTTTGAGTGCTAAAAGTTATCTTATTCTCAAGACACAATATCATTAGGAGATATAAAAATTGTAATATCCGCCCTTTACATGTGTACAACGCCACACAAAACACCTTTCAATCTTTTAAACAGAAAACCACAGGCCCAACATGGCATCACTCAGGTTAAAACCCCGATTTAATACCTAATATAATTGTAGTTTCAACCTCTCCTAGAAATATAATCTTTATCAACCAGTCTGGAATTTTTTGGTCAAGCATCAAGAAGGTAATCTGCCATGTGGACCATCTCCATGCCCCAGAGAAAGAAAAGGCAACATGCATGATAAAAACCCACCTCATTCTCTTTCCCCAAAGAAAAGACATCCAGGCCCCCCAAATAATCCTTTCTTTCCTTAGCTCCCTTGCCCCACCCTTCCTCATATAAAAACCTCCCATTTTTTGTACAACCCACAGGAGTGCCCTTCTACTTGCTAAATACAATGCTGCCTGATTCCTGAATTGCCTAATAAAGCCAATTAGATCTGCAAATTTACTTGGTTAATCTTTGTTCTTTAACAAATCTATTTTGTCAGGTAACCAAATACATTAAAATATAACAATATGTATGCAAAAAAAAAAAAACCCTTCTCTTCCAAGAGCCAGCCATTCAACAAAGAAAGGTTTGCTGTGCCCTGTCCTATGTGCCAAATCCTGTTAGGCACCAAAAATACAGAGGTGAAAGAGCCACCGTCAGACCTTCCAGGAGCTCAGTCTTTGGTGGAATAAGCAAGCAGATGACTAGGAAGGGCATTCCAATCAGAAGGATCTGTTGATCTGATGACTAGGAAGGGCATTCCAATCAGAAGAATCTGTTAGAATTCACATGACTGAACTGCTTCAAACATAGACCAATAGTAGAATAAGTAATGGAAAACATGACAGTGTTTGACTCAACTTCCTTCTGGATCCACTTTTTCCTTCAGTGAGGTCCATCTTTTTAAACCCTCAGCCTTGCCATATTTTTGACTGGCTCTTGAAAAGGAGTTAGATTTTTTAAATAATTTTAAAACTGAGGTAACTTTTTCTATTATATTTTTCATTTGTTATTGATGATATAATGAAACATCATCGAATTTTATATATTGTTGAGCTCTCTTCTAACCCAAAGCGTTTGCCCGTTGATTCTCTTGTTCCTTAAGAGAGGCCATATTTTCAAGCAATGACTGTTTCAGTTTTACCTTTTGCTTTCTGATCGTCATATCTTTTATTTCTCCTTATGACAAGGACCAGGACCTATGCTTTGATGGTAAATAATTGTAGAAATAGTAGTCATCGTGTCTTATTTAGTGGGAATACATCCTAATACTCTACCATTTAATGTCATGTTTGTGATATTTTATATCCTTTACCTATTTAAGAAAATTCTATTCTGCTCTTGGCTTTTATTGCTACCATATTTATCAATAGTTGATTTTGACTTTTATCAAATGCTTTCTTCTGCATGTAGTTCTTTTTTATTAATCTCCAAATAATGTGGAGCATTATACTGACAGATATTCTATGTTAAACTCTCATTTCATTCACCAATAGACCAACTCATTTATGATAATTATTTGTAATACGCTGTTAGATTCAATTTCCTAGCCTACAATTTTATTTTCTTGTGCTGTCTTTTTCCAGGTGTTTTTTTTTTTCATTTATTTAATCAAGGTAATAAAAAGAAGGCAAATAGCTTTAGTTCTGTTTATGATTTAGTTTATAATTATAGTTTTTAGAAGATGTAGTTCAACCACTCTGAAATTTGCGTTTGTTTTTTTTTTATAAATAAATTTGGTGCATTTTTGGGGTGGGCGAGTATGTAGGGGAAGAATTTTGATTAGAATTTGACTTCTCTAATGGTTATTAGTCTATGCAGGTTTTCTTTTTGTTTCTTTTAAGTCAATTATGCTAATTTATCATTTTATTTTTTAAATGCTCATTTAATGTTTTCTATTTTTTTCATAAGCAATCTTCTTCTTCCTGATCATAATAGATCTGTTCCTCCTCTTAATGTTTTGCTTTCACACTCTTAGTAGATATTAACTTCTGACAAGGAACCAATTCTCATTTTGTCTAGGTCCAATATTAGCCAGCCTATGATTACAGCCCATCACAAGCGATAAGGCATATTGGTTCCTTCCAATCCTATGAGTGAATGTTATCTAACCGAACTATTGTTCTGTGATTTGTGACTGTAACACATAAAGCTTCTTTAAGGAGATTTTTTTTTAGTCTCGACTACCAGAAAAAGCAATGTTGCTTCAGCCCAGAAAGAAAATTATTTTTCCCAGCTTCTACATTTTGCATTTGTAATGGCCTATTACTTTTTGTGAGGTATTGAAAGGCAGAGTCACACACACATTTTACTGATAATGTTCAGATATGCAGCTAAACTATACTTTACATGCTCTACTTTGAATTTTAGTTTAAATTTTATGAAGAGCGGGGAGCTCTTGACTATTTTGGGGAGCTATTTGGGAGATTAAGAAGAACATTCATTTGTATGACTGTTAAAAAGAATCGTGACCCAAAAGGAAATGTAGTCAATGGAATGACAGTGTAAATGTTCTAAACTGGGCCCAGAGAGATGCATTTCATTTAGAATACTTATTTTAGGGAAACATTCAACTAAGAACAAACAGTAAATACATGCCTAGATGTTGTCAGGAAAGAATTCCTGTTTTCTTCAAGTCAGCAGTGACCTATATCTTGTTGAAGCCAAAGCAATGTCTGTCCTTTGTTCCCACTGACATGTCATGCCTAGCCATTAAAGCATGAAATTTTGTTTTTGCATTTTATTCTGTTCTGTAACCAATTGTAGGTTTGCCATAACAACAATACTTCATCTACAGATATATTTGAATCCAGTGATTAATAACTGATAGAGAAAGGAGAGGAAGCATCTTTACAAATTTATGTCTTGCTTTCGGGCAAATAGGGGAGAAGGCAGAGAGCTTTTCTTGTATCTGTTTATTCTTAATTACCTTTAGCTCAAAATAATCCTTATGCCAAAGTAGCAATATTTTATGATGACATATTCTGCTGCCTACCATTTGTGTATGTGTGTGTGTGTGTGTGTGTGTGTGTGTGTGTGTGTGTGCATACACGTGCATACAAGGAAAAGAGAGAGACAGACATATCAAATATGGCAAAATGTTAAAAAAGAAAACACAGATAAAACTCTTAAGAAATTGGGATTAGAAGAGAACTTTTTTTATCTGATTATATAAATATACCAAAAATCTGTAGTCATCATCATCATTCTGAATGATAAAATTACCATTAAGTTCAAGACTGAAAGTCTTAGCAAATTAAACCACAAGAGAAAAATACATATTCTTGAAAGGAGGAAATAAAACTGTCTTCTGACACAGAAAATATGATTATATACATAGAAACCCAATAGATACATCAGTTTCTGGCAATGTAGTGTGTGCTACCAATAACTGAAAATACTCCTTTTTAAAAACACTAGAAATTCTGGGAACCGTAATAAATGTCTCTCAAGAACTATAAACTCCCAAGGGTCAAAACAAAGAGGAGACTTCTAACCAAGCAGCAAGTGGAAGTTGTGGCTGTACCGAACAAAGGTAATTTCTCAGTTACCAAGGAGCTCGGGCTCTAACAGTTGCACAGGAAAAGGTTTTGAGGCCTTGAGCTTATTAGGGGTTAGAACTAATGACTTTCTCATGAAGGTCTTGATGGGCTATATCTTCCATAAAAAGGTGAATTAGAAAAACATCATCCATCAACCCAGGAGATAACGAATTCTCTTGTCTGCCTAGGGCTTAGCATCTAGAAAAAATAATAACTCTACCCAGAGAGCTCAGGCCTGTGTTCATAGAAACTACAAATTTGAATATACACTATCTATGCCATCTGAGAACTCCTAGGGTGAGAAATTAACATAAAAATTGTCTCAGATGGTGATGTCCCTACATAAGGAAATGTACATATTCTCTGGAAGAAATTACTTCCTTCGAAATACATGGGGCCCACCAATCATGCCCCATCAAACGAACTCACATACAAGGAAGAAATTTTTCATAAGCAGAAGCCAGCAGACACAACCAGAGGCAAACCTAATGCCCCAAGAACTTAAGATAATAGAATTATCAAATACAGGTTCAAAATTTAAAATAATTAAATACCTATAGGAGAAATTTTAATTGACTTCTAAAGTTAAAATCTCAGTTGATAAGCTAAAAAGTAATTAGTCACCACTAAATAAATCATTAACAAAATGGAAGATTGAGCTCAAGAAATTAACCTAAATTCATCAAAAGAATTGAATAGTTAGAAAATATAAAAGAGAAGTAATGAAACAGAAAAGATAGAATGAAAAGACACTATAACATCTCTCCCATTTAAACATTTTTTCAGAAGGGGAGATTAGAAAGACTGGGAAGAGTTAAGAATTTCCCAGAATAGACAAAAGATATGAATCATCAAAATAAAAAAAAATAACTTTGGATTTGTTAATCCAAGGCAAGATCAAAAAAAAAAAAAAAAGAAAGAAAGAAATTCACAATTAGCAAAATGAATATGGTATACAGAAATGGGATATAGAATACTGAACACCTTAAAAAGAAAACAAAAAGAAAATGTTGTTTGTTAACATCGAGTGGATTAGACTAACCATAGATATATGAATGTCAACAATTGAAAGCAGAAAAATATTTGAATAATATATTCAGATCACTGAGGAAAAATTACTGTGTATTTAAGATCATATACAGATGAGCAAAGAATGAAGGTGAACAAAACACCATTCAGATAGATGTGATCCAAATGAATTTAACACTTCAGGAATAAAAAGAGAGCAGACCCAGGAGCAAGTCTTGAGGTTACCAGAGGAATTATGAGCAAAATCTTGGGCAAATTGGATAAATCTATATATGTAAAGGTTAACTACATAAACTAAGAGTATGAAAAATTTTAATAATGATGAATTTTGATGGTAGTATTAAAACTATGAAAAATGATATGTAAGACAAAGGAAAATGATCAGAATTTTAAAAGTTCTGTCATTTTGATGTTTCACAGGAAAGTGAAGAAAATTAACTTTAAACTCTGTAAAAAAATTTGAAGGAAACATCAAGGATAACTTCTAATAAACAATTTCTGAAACATTTTAAAAATGTTTTTTATCTTAAGAATGTAATAATGGTTCAACTTTAGAAAAATCTATTTTTATAGTTCACTACATTAGCAGCTTTAAGGAAAACAATATATCATTTCAATAAATGCAAAAAAAAGTTGTATAAAATTTAAGTCACATTACTTAAAAAAAAGAAAAAAAAAATAATAATACCTCCCAATAAATTAGGAAGAAAAGAGAACTTCCTCAACCAACTAAAAAGATATCTGCCAAAAACCTACGCAAACATAACTAATGGTGCGATGACATAAAAATTTCTCACTGAAGTTAAGAAAAAGTCAGTTATTCCTGCTATTACTGTTTTATTCAACATTGGCCTTGAAATCCTAACTAGCTCAGGAAAGCAATTTTAAAAGAGAGCAAATACAGAGTAAAAAGGATACGAAACTATCATTATTTACAGATACTACAAAGAAACATTAGAGAATCTACAAATATAAATTCTAGAGAATCTAAGAACATATTAAGTATGAAATAACCCTTCTTTAAGATAGGGTTATAAGATCATATATAAAAATCAATTTTTTTCCAGCATAACTATAAAAATGTTAGAAAATATACAATTTTTAAAAGAAGAAATACTTACAAATATTGAGTGCCTAGAAATAAATCTAATAAGCTACATTCATGGGTGGGAAGTCTCAATCATAAAGATATTAATTATCCCCAAATTAATC
>NW_011888805.1:3941911-3955511 GCF_000151845.1 Pteropus vampyrus
CAAAAACCTACGCAAACATAACTAATGGTGCGATGACATAAAAATTTCTCACTGAAGTTAAGAAAAAGTCAGTTATTCCTGCTATTACTGTTTTATTCAACATTGGCCTTGAAATCCTAACTAGCTCAGGAAAGCAATTTTAAAAGAGAGCAAATACAGAGTAAAAAGGATACGAAACTATCATTATTTACAGATACTGCAAAGAAACATTAGAGAATCTACAAATATAAATTCTAGAGAATCTAAGAACATATTAAGTATGAAATAACCCTTCTTTAAGATAGGGTTATAAGATCATATATAAAAATCAATTTTTTTCCAGCATAACTATAAAAATGTTAGAAAATATACAATTTTTAAAAGAAGAAATATTTACAAATATTGAGTGCCTAGAAATAAATCTAATAAGCTACATTCATGGGTGGGAAGTCTCAATCATAAAGATATTAATTATCCCCAAATTAATCTATAAATTCAATAAATTTAAATAAAAATATTTACATTTTTTCACCAAAATTGGCAAGTGATTCTAAGATTTACATAGAAGAGAGAGTTTCCAAAAATAGCTGAGATAATTTGCATATAAACAATAAAAAAGGGCCCTTCCCACCAGATACAGAACTTATTATAGTAATTAAGACTATGAGTATTGGCACAGGGGTAAACAAACAGACAAAGGGAACAGAAGAGCAAGCCCTACCAAAAATGCCTGTATATATGGAAACCTAATACATAATAACTACTGCATTACATATTTTTGAAGAAAAGGTAAACTATTGGTAATTCATAGAGAAGAAATGAAATTGTATTCCTCCTCACACCAGTTACAAGATAAACCTCAGGTTTATTAAAATCTTTAATTGAAAACCTCTCTTTAAATTTGTTACACGTAAAATATACAATACTTTTATGCTCTCAGAGTGGATACCCTAGCTAATTGGTGATGCTGCAACTAGATGGCTTAAATAGCATGTATTTCTCACAGTTCTGGAGGCTGGAAGCCCAAGATCAGGTTGCCAGCATGTTTGGGTTCTTGGTAAAGCCCTCTTCCTGGTTCACAAATGCTGTATTCTCATTTTATCTTCACATGGTGTAGAAAGAGAAGGCTAGCTATCTTCCTCTTCTTATAAGAACACTAATGCCATCATGGGGGCTGCCCCCTCATAACCTAATTATCTCTTCAAGGCCCCTCTGCCAAATACCATCATATCAGGGCTTTAATAAATGAACTAGGGAGGCGGGGGCGCGGGGACACAAACATTAGGTCCATAGCAGTGGAGTAAAAATTTACACACACATACACATACAAACTATTTCATAAAAGATAAATAAATAAAACCATATTAATATTTTTAAATTTTGCATGTAAAAATATACCATGAAACTTTGACAGTATGTGCCACTTACTGAGAGAAAATATTATAAATGTCTATAACTAAAAAGAATTAACATTTAGAATATATGCCACCACAGGCAAATGTAATAAGGTCCAAAGGAATGAAGCAACCAAAATATGTGCGAATCACTCAGGGAAGAAAGTGTAACACCATTAAAAGCACAAAAGAAAAAGATCACTTTATGGCTTATATGGAGCATGCTCACCAAAGTAGTACATAAATTTGATGTAATTCCAATGATAATTCCAACCGGATACTTTGAGAATTTGAACAACTAATTTTTAAAATGCATTTAGAAGAGGAAAAGAACTCAACAATGACAGTTTTGTAATTGAAGAAGAGAGATAACAAGACATCGTATAGAGCTACAGAAATCAAAACATTTTAATGAAACTAAATAGCATTTAACTAAACAGCACACAAATGGCATCACAAATCAATGGGTAAAGAATGAAGTAAAAAAAAAATCGTTTTGGAACAATTGGCCCTTATACAGAAAAAGTAGATCTTACCTGACATCGTATTCAAAAATACCATATTATCTATTTTTAAGACATAGATTTCCCCTCACTATTTAACACTCTTAAATCATGATATCTTAGTTTTATCAGCACCATATTTTCTTCTTCAGTGAAACATAAATAATGATGTATTTTAAGTCAACACTATCTTAGATCTGACGAAATACAGTATATTAAAATTGGGTCGAAGACTAAAAACTAAAAAAACAAAATCTGGAAGTATTAGAAGAAAATGTAGATTATCTTCATGAGTTCCAGGTAAGGATCATTTTCTTAAATAAAATACAGAAAATACAAATACAAACAATGAAAGAAAAATTAATCAAATAAACACATCAAAATTAATTATTTTATGTAGCAACAACGTAGGAAGAAAGGACGAGGAAGGAAGGAAGGAAGGCAAGTGGTAAATGAGAAAAGTTTCTTTAAATATATATGTAGAATAATTAATACATAGAATATATAAAGAAATTCTATAAATAATTAAGGTTAACATTCTAATGGAAAAATGGGCAATAATTGTGATTAGGCAAATTACAACAGAGAGAATCAAAGTGGAGCATAAACAAAAGAAATGATACAGAAGTTCATTAGTAATCAGAAAAAACATAGATGAAAACAACAAGATTGTATTTCAAACTCACCAGAATACAAAATTTTAGTAGTCTGGCATATTGTAAGGTGGGTAAAGAAGTGGAAATATGGGAACTATTTGGAAAGCAATTTACTAATATGTAATAAAATAGAAAACGAACATAGCCCGTGACCAGCAATCCTGCTTCTGGTATGCACAAGGCGAGCTACAAGTCTCTCTATAGGGTAGAATGGCTTGTAGTAGCCACAAACTAGAAAAGAACCTAAGTGAATACCACCAATATGAGAATGAATACATAAATGGTGTTGGAACTCCCTTCCATGGAGTACTACAGAGACGTTAAATAGAATGAAATGGGTATATAAGGCAGCTACATGGACAAATCACAGAAACACTATGTTGAGTAAAAAAAATGAGAATATAAGTCAATACATTCTATATTGTCCCTTTTATCCAAGTTAAAAGTATGCACAAATATATGTTATATTTGGATATAAGTATTTATATATATAAATTTAATAATGTTTTGCTTTTTTAAAAAAAAGAAACGTATAATCAAACGCTAACCATTGTTAATTCAGCATGGGAGAAATATAGGTTTCTGTCATTATCTTTTTGCTGTTCTAAATTTTTTAAATTTCTCTCTCTATATATGTATGCACATATATATATATATATATATATACATATGTATATACATATATCAGCAATGGAGGATCCTCGATAAACTCTTACGAGAATCTCCCACAGTGAAGGTAACAATGTCCCTTTGTGAAATTTGTAGGAAATGAAATATTTTGAACTTTCATTTACTTAAATATACTTTATAAGTGTCTACTATTCGTCAAACATGCTGCCAGACCCTACAAAAGAGGCAAAGTAACCAACATCATGGCCTTGTCTCAGGGAACTTAAAAGATCATAGGGAGATGAAAGTCACACAGATAACTATCGTTTTACAATTGTATTTTTAAATGCCTGGTAATGGCAAAATTAGGTAAGCAAAATAAATGAAACCATTATTATTTTTGTGTTCACTGTCCATCTTTACATTATAATTTTGAACTTTGATTTGTTGTCTATGGTCAAAATATGACATATTAGTCCCAGAAGATCACTGCTATATTATGACAATGAAGCAACTCTGCCAATTAGATACTGCTAGAAATAAGTCAGAGTGCCCTTTTCTTATAGGAAGGAAAATAGTATTTTTTTGATTTCAGACATATTTGTAAAGTAACTAGAGATAACCCACTGACAAAAGCCAGGAGCTAATATTACTGTCAATTGAAAAAATAGGAAGAAAAAATGCATTTTTTAAATAAGGGCTCTAGTTCTCATACTGCAAGTCATTTTCAGACAGACACAATTTGTTTTCTGTACCTCGAATGCTTTCGTTCAATCCTGGACTATTGAAAATGTTTCCAAACTGTACCTTACAATTTTCATATCATATTTCAAGTAATTGGCAAAGGAAAATAACAAGATTATATTAGTCCTTAGAATAGCTACAAGGATGTAGGTTTAAAAACAGGTTTATTTAGTTTTTATATTAATAAGATACTTGTTTTAGATATTAAATATGATTTTAGTGAATGTTAAAGTACAATTTCTTAAAACACAAAAAGCACAAAGCATAAAAGAAAAATTAATAAATTGGACTTCATCAAAATTTAAAACATCAGCTCTTTGAAAGGTTATATTACGAAAAAGAAAAGACACACTACACTCTGGTAGGAAAGATTCACACATTTATATATGACAAAAGACTCATGTCCAGAATTTATAAAGAAGTTTTATAATACAGGGCAAGAACAACCTAATAAAAATCGACAAAATATTTTTAAAATCTAATTATGTTAATTAGTTATGTTAGTTAATTATGACTAATAAGCACATAAACGACTAATAAAAACATGAAAATGTATTCAAATTACTTAAAAATAACTAGTAAGCACATGCAAAGATGCTCAGCACCAAGAGTCACCAGAAAAATCAAAATTAAAACAAGAGATATCACTGGAAACCGACGACGGCTGAAATAAAAAAGACCAACCATACCAGGTACTGGTAAGGACATGGAACGATTGAATGCTCATACTGATGATAGGGATGTAAAATCATACCACCGCTTTGAAAAATAGTTTGCAGTTTCCTAAAACATTAACTTACTCTTACGATATAACCTAGTAATGTCACTCTTAAGTACTAACCAAGGAAAAAAAGAAAACAAAGATTTGTATGTAGCATCTTTATTCAAAATTGCCCCAAACTGGATACCACTGAAATGTTTGTCAACTGTGTGAATGGTTAAAAATAATGGTCGTAATATACATCCATACAATGCAATATTTTTTCATAATAAAAAGAAATAAACTTTGGTAACATATAACATCATGGGGGAATCACAAAAAAAACTTATGCTGAGTGAAAGAGTGCAGACACAAAAGTATATACTATTTAATTCCATTTAGATGAAGTCTTAAAACAGGCAAAAGTAATTACGGAAAACAGATTAGTTCTTGCATGAGGCTGGTGTTGAGTGTCAGGATTAATTGCAAAGGGCAAGAAGAAATTTGGGGATTATAGAAGACCGTCCAACTTGATTTTAGCGAAGGTTACACAGGTCTACGTTTTGTTGAAACTCATTAAAACCTTTCCCTTAAAATTGTGTATTTTCTCTTATGTAAATTATGCCTCCATAAAGTTGTTTTAAAAAATAAGAAATGAAGTAGAGCATACACATTTAATGCCATTTATGTAGTTAGGGCTCCCAAGAGTGAGTGACTACTTAACAAGCCTGTAGGGAGAGAATTTTTTCCATGCTGTCTCTGCCATTTCAGGGAACCCAGAGCACATTTCTCCCTGGCAGATACACAGGAGCGGGAGTGGGGGAGGCTTTCCTTGTCATAAAGCTTACATCACCTCATTCCCGACCACTTCATCAACCGGGAGGAAACCCCTGAGAGCAAAGATCAAAGTCAGATCCAAGCGAAACTTTTAATTCATTGTGAAAGAAAACCTCAGAAAATCAGCTTTGGCTGTGAACAAAAAGGAGTGCTCCAGGCCCTAAATCATGCTTCTACTAATCAGACATACTCGGAATATCTTTTTAGAACATTATAAATCAAAGGTGAAGGCTGTGGCATTTCAGGAGTAAAACCTCTGAACCACCTGTGAAAATAAGATATGCTGACCGCAACAAGCTGTGACCTTCACCATGGCTCAGAAAACTCACTGACGGAGTCCCAAGGGGCTTAAAGGACACCAGTGAGTCAATAGAATCGTAACTACATCCAGATGAAAACAGGATTTCTCTCCTATGCTGCTTCTTAAAGGAAGTGAGGAATTCTGTCACCAGAAAAAAGTTGTTATTCTATCTCCAATTGACAAATTAGCTGATTTAATAGATGTAGGGCCCATGAGGTTACTTATGTAGAGTATATGTTTTAAAGATCTGACAAGAGTCTTGAAGATCCTAAGCAGGGGTGTCATTCATTCCAATTGATTCCAATCATTGATTGGAGGATAAATGGGATAAAGAAAGCAGGGCTGAACTAAAGAGGTCGGAATGATGCCTCTGTCACATGCTGGACTTTGGGGAAATCACTTATGTTTTTGGTTTCATTTTTCTTATCTGCAAAGCACCTCTTACTGAACTACGTTCTGCAGATCAGGAATTGGAATCTGCAAGCACCAGGACACACAGCGTGGAGGAAGGTTGTGTGTGTGGAGCCTGAGG
Organism: Pteropus vampyrus; assembly: GCF_000151845.1. Classification (NCBI taxonomy): domain Eukaryota; kingdom Metazoa; phylum Chordata; class Mammalia; order Chiroptera; family Pteropodidae; genus Pteropus; species Pteropus vampyrus. The sequence continues at coordinate 3,948,167 of NW_011888805.1, forward strand.
TCATGGGTGAAAGATAAGGGGGCAGTACCAGAGGGGCAAAGTGAGAGGTGTAACTCATAAATGAGGTCGGGTGCCAGCAAATATCTATTGACAGCCGTGTGAGTGATCGATGGATAGGGTTGGGCTGGCTTAAAGGTCTGACCAGGTAGACAATCAATACTACCACTCCAGATCGCGGTGAGGTTTAAACAACAGGATAAGTGTCTATCACGGTGGCTGGCACAAAAGAAAATTCAGAAGAAAACTTTAGATGTTTGCTATGGGCTGAATTGTGTCTCCCCAACACCCCAAATTCATATGTTGAAGCCCTAAGCCCTAGTACCTCAAAATATGACTGTTTTTGGAGATCAGGCCTTTAAAGAGAAAATTAAGTTAAAATGAGGCCATTAGGGTGGGCCCCAATTTAATCAGACTGGTATCCTTATAAGAAGAGAAAATTTAGACACACAGACACCAAATTTTCACACACACAAAGAAAGCCCATGTTGGGGACACGAGGAGAAGGCAGCCATCTGCAAGCCAAGGAAAGAGACCTCAGAAGAACCAAACCTGCCAGCGTCTTGATCTTGGACTTCGAGCCTCCAGACTGTGAGAAATGAATTTCTGTTGTTTAAGCCACACAGTCTATGGTATTTTATTATGACAGCCCTAGCAAATTCACACCGTGTTCTATTTAAATGATCCCCAAATATAAGACACAAGTTCAAGCAATGGGAAGTATATATTTGTAAGAACTGTGCAAGATGAGAAGAGCCATTTTTTTGTTGGCATTGTGGATTCTGTAACAACAAACAGTGAAAAGAACATTTGCTGATGTTCCTATCAATAACATACTAAAAGACATACAAAAGATTATATTTCTGAAAGTGTATAAGTAATACAGTAAAGTTTGCCTTCTGGGAAATAGTCTAAAGCACAAAAGATAAATATGGAGGATGAAATACATATGTTTTTTCATAATATACTCATGACGTCCTAGGACTCTAGAAGGGGTCAGTGTGTGAGCACGTCCCCTGAGTCAATTTTCTGTGTGACAGTGTACCCCCATTGCTGTGACCAGGTTTGTCCAGTGGCCCAAAGACAGATGCTAGATGCTGTTAGAAACCTGAGTGTCCTTTCCATCTTAATTGATGGAGCAGTGAACACAGACAGTTCTGACTGATGGACCAAGTAAAATGCAGGAGATGTCAGAAGAATGCAAACCAACGAATGCCCTGCTTTTATTTAAATGAAGAAGTGGATTTGGGAATTCAAAAGCAGGTGGATTTCATGTTGATCCCTTGCAACATCCTAGAACAGAATTATTTCTGCTTTGAATGCCAGGCTTTTAAAAGAGAACGGGAAGAGTAAATGAGACAATTAGGCAGAGAAAGACTCCGCTGAGAAAAGAGAAGATAACAGGCTGGCAGCCTCCTTGCTCCAAGGTTGCAACTCTGTCAGGTTCTCTCTCAGGGGAGGGTGGGGAGTGGAAAGGACGTCACAGATTGTCCCAACGTGATGGCAGTCTTAGGTCGCTTGAGACAGCTCCCTTGGGGGAGAAACGTCTGCTTCTTGTGCTCCTGCTAGCAGTGTGTCCCCGGCTCTCTAATCATGTGCATCGGTAGCATAGGCACAACAGTGAAGGCATCTGGCATTTTCCAAACCGAGTGGGGCCAGTAAAAAAGCCACCTATCCATCATCTGTCCAGCTTGCGGGATAACTAATTTCTGTGAACCTGAGGGATGTTCCTTCGGAATAACGCAGGTGACAGAAGAATACAAATGACTTGTTTACAGATGTCAGTGCCAAGCAGAGTAGCCGGCTAGGTGGACGGCAGGAAACGTTGACAGATTTTAATATCTTGCTGTATAACCATGAGAGTGTGTACACAGATTCACAGATTCACTCACAACCTTGGAGAGGTGTCTTCTTTGTTCCTCAGTCTTCAAACAAAATAAACCTTAGTCTAGCTAAATAGAACAGCATTTATTTAGCATGTATTTTTCATTCTTCCCGTAAACAAATGTTTGTGCAGAGCCAGCTGTGTGCCAAACACCAGGCTGGGTGCAAAGCATTCAAGCATCAATCATTCCAGCTACCCTGCTCGAGGGGCCTAAGAAACGGCCAATATATCCAATGGCTATAGTATCTTAGGGACAAAGTAGAAACGTCTTCTCTTGTCTGGGAGGAGAGTGGAGTAGGTTTAATGGATCTAAGACATCTGCAAAAGCCAGATCATCTGGGAGGTGTAATCCATTTCTTTCATTCTCTTTTCAGTGGAGCAATTCTCAGATTCAGACACTCCTGCCACTTTTTGTACGTTATAATAGGCATTATAAGTCCCTTATTGGTAAGCCAGCTCATCTCTCTTCTCATCTCATCCACCAGAATAGCTTCTGGGCGAGTGATGGGGGTGAGGGCTGATATGAGGAGAGACTAATCATTTCCAGCCATGCAGGAAAGCATGAGGACAAAGGTGTAATAGACACCATGTCCGTGCTCCAGGTTTTGGCCAAGAGAGTGGAAAGTAGTACAGATAAACTGAGGAAAAGGGTGTGAGCCTCAGGATTTTGCATTGGTTCACATTTGAAATTTAAAAGAGGTTATCTTAAGACTGGCCTCACTTCCTGCACGGGTAGTAGAAATTTTCTTTCCCCCGTACCAGATTTATTGCCATATAATTGAGAAAAAATATTGTATATATTTAAAGTATACACTGTGCTAATTTAATATATGTATAGTTTATGAAATGATGATCATAATCAGGTTCATTAACACATCCATCACCCCACATGGTTACCTTTTAGCAGGGGTAGGAGGCAGTGAGAACTCTCTCTTGACAAATTTGAGGTATACAATATTGTGCAATTACCATGCTGTAAATTAGCTCCCCAGAACTTATTCACCTTACTGCCTTCAAGTGGCCTGGGAAAATATCTCAGGTGGGTGTGAATGGGCCCATATTGGTAGGAGCCAGGGAGCCAAACAGAGGATATGACAGAGATTCACAGGGGTTTCTGGTCCCAGCAGGAACTAAGGGGAGAACAATTAAACCAAGCCAAGGAAGACATAGCCATGAATTCTATCAGCCTCCAACTTCAAATTACTAATGGCAGCAGAGACTATGGGCAAATACAGTACTACAGAGACCAGGAGAGTCAGATATGAAGACATTTTCACTCTGCTGGGAGGAAGTCACAGGAAGCCTCTTCACATACCCAGACGCATCCTGAGAAGAAAGTGAGGGAAGATCTCAATTACCAAACATTCAACTCAGAAGGGCCGCTTAAATTATTGAATCAGCAAAAGGACAGTCCCCAACACGTACGGGGTTTTCAGAATTTCAAGCGATTTTGACTTTCTTCTTTACTTTTATTTATCATTCGGATTTTCCACAATGAGCTTGAATTATTCATCTAATCAGAAAAATATGTTATGTTCATCAAACTAAGATCACTGGATTGGACTAATCATTCACTCCCCTCACACATACAGACATCCTCCCTCTTGCTGTCCAGTTGGTGGGGGCTCTAAAGATGATCAGTAAAGTAATACAGAGAGAATGAAAGTTACATTTTCCCTGAAGTCTCAACTTAGGGTAAATAAACTTGCAGCCACCTTCAGCATCCCAGTGCCCATAGCCACACTTGGAACTCCAGATCCTGTTTCTTGGTTGACTCACCAGACCCTTTGTTCCTCAGAGAGGAACTATCCTGTGATTTTTAATTTTCCATAGTCCTGAAATGCTCTTATATGTGGTCCTTGTTTATCTTTCTCACCCTTTAATGATTCTCTTTATTGAAATAAAGGTTCATAACGTCCCTTTAAAAAGAGGGAGCAGATTCAACAATTGATTCCTCTGTTTCTTTTGTAATCTTTGCATAGTTCAGCCAGAGACACAGTTCCTATTCAACATGCCTGGTAACCTTTAACTAAATTGTCCATGACATTCAACAAGCAAAAGGCAGGACTCCAAACAAAGAGGTGGAGCAAATTAAACAAAAAGTGCTCAAATTTACAGTCTCTATCTACATAGACTCCATGACAACAGTAAGTCACCCCTAAGGTGAGCAAAATGATCAGGAGAAAAGAACAAAGTTTAAATAGATCAAAGTGAGTTCTCAAAGTACAAATAATAAGAAGAAAGAGTGGGAGGGGGTGGGTACCAGAAACTCACAGCAGGAGGGCTTGGCCTTCTCTGGGCTGAACTCTGCAGTCCATGTATATCAGGCAGTCCCAGACTCCTCTAGGACTGATGAGCCCTTCCTCGCAGCTCCTCTGTGACAATCCTTTAGTCACATCCCTGGGGCTCTAGGGCTGGGGTGGCAGAGGCCTGTGCAGCACAAGCTTGTGACCATGTGCAACCACTTGGGACCCAAGGAGAAGCCTGTTCTTCCAGATTTTTATTAGAAATTACTTCTTCCATACCCAAATCACAACATGCCTTTTCGCCACCCATTTTATGCTATGGAGTCTTTTCTCCCCTGACATGCAAATGCTCTTGCCTGCACAGTCACCCCCAGCCTGTTTCTCCCATTCTATGGGAGTCATGTTGATTTTGCAGATTCTCTGTCTTCTACTGGGCCTGACTGAGCACCAGCCTATTTGCTTCTGTCCTTTCCCTCTCAGTCCTCAAGATCCATTTGGATCCTGTCTCCAAAGTACTGGCACCACCTGCCTCTTTGCCTTCCTGAAAGACTCCCCAAGATGAGCACTCTATTCCATGGAAAAGCCTCAAAAAGTTCTCAACCAGGGGAGAGTTTGTACCCACCCACACATACCAGGGGACATTTGGCTATCTCTGGAGACTTTTTTGGCTGTCACAACTCAGGGAAGGGGCTGTCGCTAGCTTCAACATGGTAGAGACCAGAGATGCTACTAAACACCCTAAAGTGCTCAAGACAGCCCCACAACAAAGAATTATCCAGCCCCAAATTTCAATAGTGCCAGTTGAGGGACTCTGCTCCAGGGGAAGAGCCAACCAACCATCAGGGGCCTTGGCAAGGTTCCTCCAGAGGAGACATTCTAGAACCCACCCCTCCAGCTCATCAGCTAGACATCTTCCTCCCTTTTTAAGAAATAAAATAAAATTATGGAATTGAATAACATGATGTTGAAATGGCCTAATTTTACAAATGAGGAAGCTGAGGGCCCGAGGGAAGAAGTAGCTCTCTTAAGGTGAAAGAGTAAAGTTGGACTGTCTGGAACTAAATGTTCTGTTACAGAAAAAAAAATCACCATTAATCTATCCGGTAGACATTTTATTCTGAAAAGGAAACAGGTTCACCTGACAGCACCCACTCTGGACAATTCTGTCCTGTGTTCTTCTGTTGTCTTCAAAAGACAATATAACTTTATTCTCTGGGCAAATTTCTGAATTATTTTTAAATTCTATAATGTTTATATCTTCCTATATTGTAGAAAACACAATTGTCATTTCTTGTATATCAGGATTGTATTTTATTTCATTGTTTATTACCTTCTAAGACATTTCCATTGGACCTGACTTGCACGCTGCCTTTGAGCTTCGGCTCCAGAATGACACAAATTTGGATTCAGTATTTTGCAAGTCAATCTTTTTGTCAGTTGTGGTAATAGAAACTCAGACTATCTCAAGCCTAAAAACGTAATTGTTTGGCTCATATATTTGGGAAGTCCAAGGTTACTGCCAGCTTCAGGAATGGCTGGATGTGGGGATTTAAACTATGTTATCAGAGTTTATTTTCCCTTTCTCTACTTTCTTCTGTGGACTTTAAACCAAGTCTCTTATGTAGCAGATATGAGTTTTCAAGTCTCAGCAGCTTCAGGCACTCTTCCAGCATCCAGATCGGTGTCTAGAAGGTCTCTATTTAGCCTCACCTGGCAGAGGAGTTGGGTGCACCTTTGATTGTCAGGTTTATCAGAATCACATGGTGTGGGGAAAAGGGAACTTAACTAAAGGAAGCATTCCAAGGCAGAGCAAATAACAACAATCCACCCAATTTGATCAATTTTGACATGTATGTCATATGTTACACTGGGAAGCGATTCCTACAATCAAGATAGTGAATATGTCCTTTACTTTCCAAAATGTTTCCTCATGTCACTTTGTAATCCTCATCCCAACCCTTCCCACTCCACCTCACCGCCCCCCCCGACCCCCAGGCAACAAATAATCAGCTTTCTTCCACTATTGTTTCCAGTTTCTAAATTTTAAATAAATTGAAGCATACAGTATAGTATGTCTTCTCTGCTGTCTGGCTTCTTTCTCGCAGCATAATTATTTTAAAATTTATCCATATCATGGTATGTATCAGCAGTTCGTTCCTTTTTAGTACTAAGTGGTATTCCATTGTAAGGATGTCCTACAATTTGTTTATCCATTCCCTATTGATAGACATTTGGGTTATTTCTAATTTAGGGGGTGCTGTAGCAGACTAAATTGTGTCCCCAGAAATGAAATGTCCAGGTTCTAACCCCCCAATATATGTGAACTTATTTGGAAATGGGTTCTTTGCTAATGTAATTAAGTTGAGAATTTGGGGATGTAATCACCCTGGATTTAGAATGGATCCCAAATCTAAACACTGGTATCAATATCAAAGAGTTTTGAGCTCTACAGAAATACAGGGAAGAAAAAAGCCATGAGAAGATAGATTTCTACAGCCACAAGACAAAGAATGCCAGAGGCCACCAGAATTTGGAAGAGGCAAGAAAGGATTCTTCCCTAAAGCCTTTAGAGGGAGTGTAGCCTTGCTGATACCTTGACTTAAGACTTCTGGCCTCCAGGGCTGAGACAATGCATTCTTGTTGTTTTAAGCCACCCAAGTTATTGTAATTTGTCACAGCAGCCCTGGGAAACTAGTTTGGGTCTACATATTACAAATCAAACTGCTAAAATTCTTGGACAATTTTTTTGTGTGGTTATTTCTCTTGGATAAATATCTAAGCTTGGAATGACAGGGTGATATGGTGTATGTTTAATAGTCTATGAAATTTGCTTCCAAGCACACTCAGGTTGTTGGACGAATTAATTTCAAGGTCACATTTAGCTGCAAGGGGTCACCTATAATTCCTTGCTACATGGGCTTTCTCAACATGACTGCTTACTTCATCAAGCCCACAAGGAGAATTTCTAGAGGGAGCCTTCTTGGAAAACAGAGGCTTATATATCATAACCACAGGAGTGCCATCTTGCAACTTTCTCATAGTCAAGTAGTTAAAAACAAGTCACAGGTCCTGCCACATACAAGGGAGGGGATTATATAGAGATGTGACCACTAGAAGTTGGGGATCATTGGAGACCACTTAGGGTCTGTCTATCACAGATTGTGACATGGCGTAGTAGTATCCTGGCTTCTAAGTGTTTTGTGCTTGGGCATAGGAC
>NW_011888805.1:3956251-3965731 GCF_000151845.1 Pteropus vampyrus
TTCATTCATTCAGAGTGGCCAGCTATAATCAGGGAGAAGCAGATGGCAGCTTGGTCTGTTTTGATGTGATACCCTGAGGAAATTTCATTTTCTTGTGTTTTTATATAAAAATCCAAGAAGTTTACACTGATTTGTTTGTTTGTTTTTATGTATATAATGTATTCATAAGTGAACATAAAAGTGTTAAAAAGCAAGGCATTGACTAGACTAGGCAATTAAGCCCATCACTGTTGCCAGCAAGCAAGCAGGGACCGGAAAGCATTTGATGGACCACACGGAAATGTGAACATTACTAAACAATGTCAAGATGACTTCAGTATTTCAATCAGGGGTGGGTTTTCTCTACCTGCTAAAAAATAGAATTATATATGTGAATTCTTTCACTGTATCAACACAAAAAAGAGTAAACTTTTTATTAATTAAAACTTCCCTGAACATCCACCACAGACACAGAAGAAAGTCCCACACCTGTCTGTTTCAGTATTACCTGGATCTGGGAAGTAGCCAATCACTACTAAAGTACATTTAAAGTCTGAAAATCTAACAATTACTCAGATATTTTGTATAATATTGATATTACTAACATTTATTAAGTTCTTTCTATTTAGAAGACATGATTCTAAATGATTTTCATATATCATCATGGTGTCTTATCTCTAATCTCTGCTTCGGACTCTCCCTAGTGTAAAAAGTTTCAACAGAGTAGCTTATCAGATCATACCAGGTCCCACTTTATTGGTCCTGTTTTATTTCTGCTTCAGCTCCAGAGACATCATGATATGACTATCATTCTCTCACTGTGCTTTATTTTATCTTAAACATCTACTAACTCTATCCACTTGAGTTCACACACACGGACACGCACCTTAAACTCTCTGTCACTCATTCATCTTCAGTGTTTTTGCAGCCTTAATCCATTTCTTCTCAGAATGATCCCTTAAAGTCAACTTAAGCTTTAGCTCTTTGCTACAACAATCTTAATAATTATGATTAAACTAATTATTACAGCAATTGTCATTACAGTTTGGATATGGCGGTTCACACCTATTCCTTTATTGGTGAACTTGATAAAGATTCCTTGATTGCCTGTTATATGCCCAGAATATTGCTATTATACTGAATTCATGTGTAGGCCTGTTTCTGTTAATGAGCCAGCCAAAAGGAAAGAGATAAAACAATCAGAGTCATAAAACAATAAGATGTGCTGAGTTTAACATAATTTTTCCCTTTGAAAATCTCACTGCCACTTCCACTTATACTCACTTTTAAATTCCTGTTTTTCTCTAGCTCCATTCTCATCTATAAAAATTTCTCTTAGGGCACTTCCTGTATCTTGTATTTATTCTGGTCAGTTAGGCAAGGTATGAGATCTTGTCAAAGTAACAGATCCTCAGTTAATATCTTGGAATGACCAGATATATAAATAATGATGGAGTTATGTTCTTAGTTCTTGTTTCCTCTTTGGATGTTTTTAGGTGGGAAAGAGAGAGAGAAAGAAACTGCCACTCATGGTCCTGGCCCTGGACAGAGTATGAGCCCATTTGGGTGGTGGCTGAGTATTTTACAAGAACAATATGTGAATCAGAATTTAAATTTTTGCATCATCATTTCTGTTCTCCATGATGACATTTGAAAGGGCAGCACTTAGATAACAGTGAAAATAAAGGAATTGGGGTTCGGTTAATGTCTTTAAATACTCTAAGATGGTTTAGTGCTGCAGCACCTGAAACTCTCACTAAAATCTAACATATAAAATGTAAACATAAATAATTATAGTCTGTGCATTTTCCATTTCTCCCTTCTTACACCCTGAAGGAATTATGCCACCTTATTTAAGAAGATAATGACATTAGACTTTAAGTTTGATTTGGACCATAATATCCTTTTCTCTTTTAGTATTATCACATTTAAGAAAACACATAGACTTGCTCTTGGAGTTTATAAAAGAGAGGCATGCTCATTATTCCCTGCTGCTAACCCAGAGGTAGAACCCCTGGCCTAAGGGCAGTCTAGTCGTAGGCTCAGCAGGTCCTACACAGTGACTGAGAGAAAAGGTGTTGCCAGGCAGACACACAGATGGTTTCTGTATGGAATTTGAAAAAGGAGAGAATAGCCAATGGGTGGGTAGTGAAAGGAATAAAAACAAAATATGCAAAGATGACCAGAGACTAAAGAACTTGCATAGTCACAGGGGTGAAAAAAGTTAGGTTAGCTGGATCATGGAGTGTCTTGATTCTAAGCACAATTATCTGTGTTCCCTGGACAGTCCATTCTCTCAGTGCCATTGATCTCATCATGAATTTGTGGTGGAGATGACTAGAAGCTCTTGACCACCAAAGGGCCTAAACCAATACACCCTTTCCTATTCATCCATTATTGCACTTGACCCTGAAATCTGATAAATAGAAGTAGAGTGTAACACTGTGATTATGGTTATGTTAGTCTCTACTTGACGTCTATGCCCACCTGCAGCCTTCTTTGTTTACAGAAACCTGAGATATGGAAAGAATCCCTCCAGGAGGCTCTAAGAAGTCTACTGTTCCCAAGAAAAAGCTACAGGACATATTCTCTTTTTCTTCTGGTTACTGGCGTGTCTGAGAATGAAGTTGACAGTGAAGAAAGCAAAGAGAGAGGGATGCCACCTGTGTCCTTAGTGACATACTTGAGCCATTAAGTCAACCTAAAACCAACTCTACTCCTGGACTTTTTTTTTTTTAATCTAAGATAAAAAAGTATCTTATATCTGAATCTGTTTGAGTTGAGTTCTTATTACCCTGTAGAACCCACAGTTGGATTTGGGCACTTTCCTTTCTTTTCAGTTGAAGATGTTTTATAATGATGATGATGAGGAATTTGGGTCAAGTGGAGTTTTCCTATGATAGGGGAATATTTCAGCCAGGGACCCTGGCATTTTACATGCAGGCCTGGTGCTTCATCCTCAATGCACCAGGAAACAAAAGTTAGTTTTCTGGTTCACATGATGACCTTTGGCCTGAGGCTCCAAGGAAAGCACCAGAGTCAATGGCTGATGTGCAAGAACCACTGGAGGGGAGCACTGTCCCCTCGCATCTCTCCTGGTTATCTACTCAGATTTTCAATTCTGGTAGTCATGGTAGAGGTCACGTTGAAGTCAAGTGAAAGCCCAAAGAAAGGGAACATTTCAAGGTCTTTTTGTCCTTTACACTGAAGTAAAATTTGAATTTGAGATGTTTGCTTTAAACTGACTTTGCGTGTGAAGAGAGAAGACAGGAAGGGAGAAGGGAAAGGAAACAGCAATTCCGATAAAGGGAAGGTATCGATTATCTTGGGCTGCGATAACGAAATACCACAGACTAGTTGGCTTAAACATTATTTTCTCAGAGTTCTGGAGACTAGAATTTCAAGATCAAGAGGTCAGCACACTTGGATCCCTCTGAGGCCTCTCTCTCTGGCTTGCAGATGGTTGCCTTGTCCCTGCGTCCTCATGGACTATCCTCTGTGCCCACACCCCTGGGATCTCTTAATGTACCCAAATTTCCACTTCCTATAAGGACACCAATCACATTAGATTAGTGTCCACCCTAACGGCCTCATTTTAATTTACTTCTCTAAAAACCCTATCTCCAAATACAGTAACATTCTCAGGTCAGGGGGTTAGAGCTTCAACATATGAATTTTAGGGGACACATTTCAGCTTGTAACAAGGAAAGAAGGGATTAGTGGCATCAATGAAAAAAATCTTCCCTGGGCACAGGCAGGCGAGTGGGTCCCTGGGGTGTATAGGAAATCCAGGCACCTGTGGCAGGTGAGAGCTCAGGAGAGTGGCCTGAGGAATCCCCCTGTGATGGCCCTGCCCACACCGAGCTCAAAAGCTCTGTCGTGCTGTTTCCTGCATCCTCAGCACCCCCTGATCCTTCTGAAGTAGAGCAGGCCCCTTGGCTCAGAGCCACATGGACTATTTTAAACTCATGATTTTTAACAATAGCCACCGACAGCTTGCTGGATTTCCATCCATGTTTAAAAGCCATGGGCTTATTCTCTGACTGGCCGGGATGCTGAACTCTGCTAAAAATGTCAGACTCTGAGGACTCCCATGGTCAGAGTCAAATAGGTTTTATCTTCACACACCGGGCAATGCTGTTTCCCTGAATATTTATCAGTGCATACGAGCAATGTTCAACCACGTCTCTCCTCATTTGAAAATCTGTCTTATGTGTCAGCTAAGCAGGGATTTCAACTAAGGATTCCTCTGAGCACAACAGGGTAACTTTGAACTCCATAAGATTCAGGAAAGCAATGGGATGTGTCTTGTTTGAAACCAGAGTGAACATTTCCAAAAACAGACACCGTCTATCATACTGAAACTCCCGGCACTGTCCCATGTCATCTGTATATGAGAAAACTGGTAATGAGTCACGTAGGAAAACAGTGGAGGAGGAAAACTGTGTTTCTATCAATTATTTTCCAATTTCTGAACACTTCAGATTGTTTCATCCACATTATACTTGCTAAGCGGTGTTTCTAGTAATGCGTTTGCCTCCTGGCAAGACGGGGCTTTGACACACCCAGTGAATTTCTGGTCCTATCAGTCTCAGGTGGTGGAGAAGAGGAACCTTCTCAAGAGCTTGGTGAGCAGGGCTCAGGGACAGGCAGCCCCCTGTGGGCTTCCTCTGGCCTCTTCTCTTCTTCCCCAGTTCTGCCTCAACAAATCCTTCCGTGGGTCCCTCTGACATTGTGCCTGTGAGCCACACACATGTCCCCAGTAGTATCCCACCCCCCCACTTTGTCCTTTTTGCCATCATGAGATGTTTGAGAGCCTGATGACAAATTTACTATGAAACTGAGCTTTCCAAATGACCCATAACTTCATTTGAAAAGAGCCAGTTTTCCAAATGGTTCTTTCTAGCTAGCTCCCAATGAATGTCTCCAGAGGTTTATGTTTATATGTGTGTGTACGTGTGTATGTGCATACACACACACATACACACATATATATATACATACATATATACACACACCCAATGCACATGCTGGCAGGAAAGATAAAGTCCAAATGTACCAATTCAGGGAAACATTCTCTCTCCCCCAGCCCCTCCATCATTCCATGAGCGAGCCCTGTGCTAAGGATGTTTTAAGTGATGGCCCTAGAGGGGGAGAAAGAATATCCTTAACCCCATAATGTAAATTCTAATTTCCAATTAAATATATTTAGTGAAGAGTGGAGATGAAAATGTAGCAAAAGAAGACTCCCTGGGTACTTCTTGTCTGCTGAAACTGAATAACAACACTTCTATGGCAATGAACCTGAATGGCTTGATATCCATTTCTGTCACAACTAGCCTTGAGTTTCTGCCTCCAAGGAAATATGTTCATTTCAGTTAAGAAAAGTGTGAAATAGGGGAAGGAAAGTGACATTCTTATTCAACCACAGGTCTTGCTCCATCATTTCCACTTTTTTTTCCACATCAGTCTTTTTATGGAAAATTGATAGGGGTTGAAATTAATATTAAAAAGGAAGGTCTATAAGTTCTTTAAATGCATTGGACATCTACTCTTTCCTATCTACCCTTACTCCTGTAAAAAGTTCATGTACTCTCATCTTTCTTAATTGCAAACCCCTAGTCTAAATTCTGTTGCTTTTGCTTCAGTCTGAAATATTCAACTGCATGGTTTTAACATCCTTGGTTCTTTCATTGGTATAGTAAGTTTTCTAAATATTTTGAAATGTGTTCTTTTTATGTTTGTCATGAGAGTCAAACCTTTTTTGAAAAATTGTAACAATTGTTTTCTAACTCAATAGGCCCTCAGAGATCTTTAAAAACATTTGTAAACTATAATTTATTAATATAACAGAAACTCTCCAAACCTCAATTGACTTTATGATTGGTTTCTTAAGTTTCATAATCTTTGTGACCCGAAACATTCAGAAGAAATGTGGTGATCTGTGTTTCAGTGCAATTCGATCCTGCCTTCCGATAGGGTCTCTCAAACTTGAACCTATATCAGAATCATCTCTGGAGTTTGTTAGAGCAATATTGCTGGACCCAGTCCCAGAGCTTTGACTCAGTAGGTCTACAGTGGGGACCAAGAATTTGAAATTCTAGTAAGTTTTCAGGTGATGCTGATGTCAATGGTCCAGGAATAACACTTAGAGAACCACATTCTGAAAGTAAGCCTACTATAGACTGACTATATTGTTTAGAAAGATCATGTAACAATGGCCTGAAGATTCTACTTTATCAATAATAGCTAATTTTCCCCCACAAATTTGACAACCATTTTCTTATTTGATTAAAGGTTAATGGGATTTCTCTTAACATGGTTTTATTCTTCTAAGAACTTCTTGCCCAGCAAGATAAAAGTTGCAAATAACTTCATTATTCAATGCAGGAACTTTCCAAAGTACCACTTAAATGAACATCAAACCGTTCAACTCTTCCATAGATAGCATCGAACATCTGTTTACTCCTCACAGCTCTTTCAAACCCTTGTCTTAAAATTCTTGCCTTGCTGTGTCTCCAAGCTTTTCCATCTCTGTGGTTAATCAGGGATGACCTGACCATGAGGCTGGTATGCTTGAGCCATGAGGTATATAAACCACCTCTTTGATTAACTGTTCCCAGACTCCTATGGGTTTGGCCATCCACATATACATCTGCATCCCATCTGGCTGGATGGCTAATTCTCACATCATTTACACTATGACTTCAAATCATGAATTTAGCTTTATAAATGACATAATTCACCAAGGATAATTTAGAATTACAGTGGTTACTTAGGGGGAAATTCGACATAAATTTTTTATTTGAGAGTCACCTTAGAACTAAGTAGGGAACAAAATTTCAAAAATCTGATTTTCTGCGAAAAGAAATTCAGATTGTTTTCTTAAAAAACAAAATTGCTGCTTAAAAACATTCTTGGCTAAAGAAATGAAAATGTGAAAAACATAAAACTATCTCCCTTTTGATTCCCTCAAATCACAGGCTTAATCTAATGGCCTTCATCTTACTATTCCTCTTTCCACCATACAATACGCATTCATTTCCCTCCATTCTATTTTCTCTCTGGCAATCTCCCCTTCCAGCCTGGCTTTCCAGAAAACTCCAAACTCAATTAACTCTTAAAATTAAGTTGTCCTCAGAACAGGAAAAAATAGCTTATATTTGGTTTTAAGCCTGGGTCTCACTCTGAGCTACAAGCCAGTTTCAAATAGTTACCAAACCCTATATAAAATAGAAATACATTTTTAGAGAAATATAAGATAGTTTTAGAAACCAATAATCCAGGACTTCCAGATTTATATCAATTAAGTAATACATTAGTGGACAACTGAGATGCAGAAAATTAAGAGAATAAAATAGAACAAAAAGATCTCAAGGGTAATAAAAAGCATTGTAATTACATAAGGCTCTAGACAGGTTTAGAAAAGTTGGAAGTCTTTTGTTGGCTATTCTCAAAGATGTTCCTATGAAAATAGTTTAGGCTATGATACGGTCTTATAGGCAAAGCAAGGATGAATTCACTTGACACTTCAAGGATAAGCTCTTTACTACCTTTAGGCAGAATTCAGAAGTAGATGCTGAGGCAGATATTACCCCAGCTTTCTCTTCCCCTTTTGTCAATACTTGGAAGCTAGAAAGAGGAGATTTAATATGAAAGCAAAAACTAGAATAGGAAATAGTCACATTACCATGCCTTAAATACCTTGCTAACCACTGAAGAAGATTCAGAACAAAATCAGAAGAAAGCATAAGAAATCTTGACGGAGTGAGTCAAGATGGTGGGGTAGGTAAATGCTGTGCTTGCCTCCTCCCATGACCTCATTAAAATGTCAACAAAATAATAGAACGGTCAACTTGGAGAACCACCTGAAGTAAAAGGCCCGCACACAGACTCACTTGTACTCACCCTGGGCTCCAGCAGAGAGTCGGCATCTCAGGACGAGCAAGAGATGTACAGAGAATGACAACTGTATGGTTTCGGGGCAAGGGCTGAAGGGTCAGCAGCCATTGTTCCTTTGACTGCCTGTTCTGTGGAGCCTACAGGTGGGCACCACCTTGCCTGTTTGAGCCCTCCCCCAACAAAGCCAATTCTGAATCTGCATTGGCTTGGCGAGATCAGCTAGCTCCATCCCATGACTTCCTGAGACCCTGCCCAACCCAACTCACAAATTGCCCATGGCAAACTCATTTGCCTAGCAAACAGCCTCAACCTGTGCTCTCCACAGGGCGCTCATTCAAAAGCAATCAACAGTCCTCAGCTTCAGCACCTCAGAAGAAACTTTCGATGGTAGGCCACTAATACCAGCCTGAGCTACATTATCCCTTGAACAAATCTTGGGGGTCTCCAGACCGAGATGGGCAGTTGCTGGCCTTGGTGTAATTTGAGACTTTTCCAAGTGGCCAGAGGCTCAGCACTGGCACTGAATCTGAATCTGTATTGGTCCCGTGAAACCTGCTCACTTTACCTCAGGCTGAAGCAGCTGAGAAGCATTTACATCCACTCAACTTTACCTACATTGTCATGACTTTAGAATTTCATTGTCTGCACTAACATATCTTGGTATTCCTCTGTCTTCATCATCATGACTTTATCATAATTTCATTGTTCATTTCAAAAACTTCTTGAAAATCCATTTATATGAACATCAGTTTATTCGACAGCATCAAACAACCAAATTCCCTCAAATTCTTCAAAACCCTTTCATCAAAACCTTCACTTTGCTATGCCTACCAATCCTAAACTATTACATTATCCTCCTTCTGCAATTCAGTTCAAACTCTTTCCCCTCTAAGATGCTACAAAATCTGTCAAGTAGTGTTTTCCCTTACATGCTTTTACAATGATACTCAACTTTGTCTTATCAAGAGGTTGTATGGTGTTTAGGGAACTAGCAGCCATATTAAATAGGGACTCCTGACCATGCACGTAAAACTTCATATTCAGTAAGGCCGGAAAGGACCTAACCAGATTCCAGGTGATTCTGAGGAAAGTGATATAAGGACAGTTTAGTGCTTTAACATCTGCATTTAAACAGAATGAAAAACAGTTAAGATTCAATTAACTAAATAATTAGTGTTTGAGGTTAGGCCAGTAGCAGTGACATACTTAATCCCTACTATTCATGGGTTTGGTCCTAAACTGTTCTGAATCAGGAACTCCACTTAAACCATTTATCTATAGATATAAAACCCAAGAGTATTGACAGTTGACAAAAAAAATCTCAAGAGGATTTGTGCACATTTCCAATAAATCCTATCCAGGACTCCTCTTTTTGTTATCAACAAAATGTGGGAAATGAATTTAATAATCTTGCTTGCTCATTACACTAAAGGAATAAATTTAGAAAATAATTCAAACAGGTTGTGACAATCTAGAGCACTGTGTTGCTTTATAAAAAAAAATGTATGAATAGATCTGGAGGGATATATGGCAGAATTTTTACCTGCATGCAAGAGAGTCATACCTCAAAAGAAAAGGTCTTTTGGAAGAGAGAAAATA
>NW_011888805.1:3966349-3980640 GCF_000151845.1 Pteropus vampyrus
GAGGATTTGTTCTCTCACTGTTTTTGGCAACCAGTGGTGCCTTGCACATCCCAGACACTTGAGTATCTTGTTTCCCATGCAGCTATAGCCACTACGGTTTAAGTCAAGGCAAAATTTTGACCCATGTTTAACATCATCCAGTTAAGCATAAGATTCCTTTTTAATTTTATTAATTCATCACTGACATTTGGGAGATATGGTGTCTGGCATGCATTTTGTTTTGTGCTAAGCAGCATCTCATATTAACATCATTGACAATATGAACCTGCTTGGTACAAGTAAAAGTGGGGAGAGAACAGGAAACAGAAGAGTGTGGGGCAGGGGTGAGCTTTTAAGACTGTTCTTGCAGACATCATGGGCAGCAGTTGCCCAGTTTCCCATGGAGTAAACACACAGCTCATGAGATTCAGAGTATAATGAATGAGACTATTCTAGATTTTGATAGGCTCGCTCAGGTTAGATTTACATTGGAATGGCTCGATACTTTCCAGTAGATGTATAATGTCACTTTATCTAAATTAAAAGAAAAAAAATAATTGATTTTAATAAAAAATTAATATTTTAATACTTATGAAATTTTTGAATCAAATCAATATTTTAAAACTTATGAAAAGTGGTCTAAAAAGTAGTATCAGGAACTAATTGTAATTGCATCCCATGGCAGCTTGGGAACTCTTCTCATTTAATTACAAATTTAACATTTGTGCTTTTTGGACTGAAGACAGAGCTAGGCTGAGGGCAAACTGTCAATTAACTTTTCCTAATTACTCACATACAAAATTCAAAACAGTAACAAAAAATAAGCTGTCTATAAAAGAATATCTGAACCAAAGCACACGCTGTAAACATTCTATTAAAATTATGTCACCAATTGGAATGTCTTCAAAATGAGAGATTAGTACCTGGTTGATAAGTTTATACAAAGTGCAAATAAACTGCATGTTTCTAAATAAATACTTGGCAGGGGCACAATGTCACATGTACCTTCACTTGGTCGAAGTGAAGAACCTCCTCTATATTGTGTTCTTCCAGCTAACAATTGACAATTTTGAACAAATTTCTTCTGAGCCATTATATTTGCTTTATTCCATTTCTCCTCTGTTTTCCCGTTTCTTCTCTGTTTTTATTTTTTCTATTATCAGCCCTGAAGTCTTTTTGTAGGATTTTGGGCACATGCTAAGTTTTCCCCACCTATGTTTCATTTTGAAATTGGATTATTAGCCTGTGTTGAAGGGGCTGATCTTCTTGACCTTTGTTTTAAAAGATGGTCTTTTGAAAAGGTTCCTTCCTTCTCATTCCACTGGGGCAATGACCATGATGCCCAAGGAAATGGGTGCTTTAATATTTTGGCCAAAGTCCTCTGCTTTGCCCACCTCAAGTGTATATGAGGAAACTTGATGGCCCCTCTCTGTAGCTATACGCTATGTCCTGTGGCTCTTCAGTTTCTCTCACAAAAGAAGTGGGATCTATTTCCCATACCTGGTCTTGAAATTTGCTTTGACCAACAGAATTCAGAAGTGATGGTATGCCATTTCTTAGCAAAGCCCTCCATTTGCACACCCACACTCTGGCCATTACATGAGAACATACCCAGTCAGCTTGGCGGTGAATGAAAGAACTCAGCTGAATTGTCACGGTCATCCCAGACTAACCATCCCACATCACTCGAGAGCTGGTCAACCCCTGACATGTGAGCAAGTCCAAAAGGGATATAGAAGTCCTGCTCAGATCCGGTGAACCTTATATCCCATGAGCTAAATACTTATTATTGAAGTTTTATGGCTAATATGTTGTATCATTGTGGTAATGGATCACTAACACCACAGGTAGTAACCATAAGGTGATTGTGACTGGCTCTTGACCTCCATCACAGGCTCACTCTTGCCACTTAATTAACCTCAGAAAACCATAAGCGATATTGCCTGTCAATGAAGTTTTAAGCTCTACTTACAGTGTTAGGTAGTGTGGTGTTAGTGGTGTGTTGTGTATTTTCATTAAATTCCCAACTAAAGAATTAAGAAAGGCCTTTGAAAAATCTGGTCTACTGAAACAGCTCAATGGCAGAGGTGGAGGGAGATATCTAAGAACAAACTTCATTTTTTACAAATATGTATATAATCTCAATGATAGAGAGAAGTAACAAGCTGAAGACTTAATACAAAAACCAAAGTTTACATTTGTCCTCACTTCCATTTTCAACTACTTACTCTACAGGAGTTAGACACCAACAATTAATTTTTTAGGGATGCTTGATGTGACTATTACTTTGAGGCAGAACAGGATGTTTAAAATGTATGTTCATTAGAATCTATCCGTTTTCTTTAACAAATTATATGTTTTGGGATTTTTCTGTTTTATAGAAGGCTTTTATCTTTAGAATCAAGTAACACGTTTCTCAGCACTACTTCCTATAGGATAGCTTCAGTGGTGGATTACACTTACCCCCGGGTTGGTTAAAATCCAGTACACATATAAAAAACACGTTACTTAAAAGCATGAGTCTAAACGTGGATTTGAAGTAGTAATTGCTAAAATATCAATAACACCTAAGTTATAAAAACAAAAGCTCAATAGTAGGCTTCATGTACATTTTCAACATCCAACACCATTTTTCCCTATCAATAAAGCCTTCCATTTGTAAAAGAAATCGAGTTATACATATGAGAGAGAAGAGAGGAACACAAAAGAGAGAGAGAGAAAGCACACAAGAGAGAATGTATTAGTGCATATGAGAGAAATTGCAGGAAAATATGTAGATTTATCAGGATACAGGCTCTTTATGTTTTATTTTAATAAATGTACATTCAAAGCTCAGATTCTATAAGTGAACACAGCTGAAGAATGCCAAAGTCATCGTATGTTAAAATTACTTTTATTCAGGATGAAAAATACAACATGTAACCAGATGATAGTCTATGATTAGTTCTTTACCGCACATTTTAAAAGAACTACATACTTGTTCCCCCTTGTTGTTACTGCAATATATTTCTTTTTATTTATTATTACTTAGGTTACAATGTAGTGTTTTATGCAGCTTTTCCTTAATAGCAGATAGAGGACATGTTGCACACAATTACAGGCAGAAAAAAATTAATACATAACTTTTCAAAGTAAGGACAAAGACACCAAATCTACAACTTGTAGTTCAGAGTTCAGGAAAATTTTTTTTTTTTTAAATAGGTACTTTTCTTGGGTATGATGTGGCCTGATAAAAGCTCTAGATTTTGCAGACTGTAGTGGCATAAAGCTATTTCCAACACGATGGATGAAGATGGATCTGAGGTAGAAAGGTGGTCATGGCTTTCCTCTTGTATAAAACAATTTTCTTCTTCTCAAAATATCTCTGCTGCAAATAGAGACCCTTGCCCCTCCCCCCAACCCACCCAACCTATTCTAAAAGAATAGGAATTTCTAACTTTAAGCCTCCTTCTGGTCAGATCCAGGTTAAAGAGAACCCAAAGTTAAAATATCCTGATGTTTTAAAAGCACATACGCTTGAATTAAAACACATTACTTTAACTTTTTTTTTTTGGTTTCTCTACATTTGGTAATTATATAACACGTTCAAACTGAATCGATTAAATGCTAAACCAGAAGCTGAACCAAATGCCTAATCGAATGCACTCAAAGTATAGGCAGGGTACCATCTAAGCATTAATTTCATTTTTCTGCAGAAGCAGTGACATAGGCTTTTGATAAACATCCTTCCCAAATGTATGGATCACATGAAGAGTAATAAAACATCTGTTCATTCACTCAAACGGTAAAATGAGACATGCATTAAATTTGTGTCTTCTTTCAGAAAGAAAATAACAGAGTTTCAAGAATTATAAAGGGCTTAAATATACATAAACAACAATAAAATTCTCTTCAGAGGGAACCAAAGACGACAATGTGTCCTGGATTACAATTAGGCAAAATTCTGCTGTGTATTTAGTGATGAAAATCAAGACATGGGAACCTGCGTATCTGTGCCAAAATGAAAATATGCTTAAATAGGCAACCTTTGGTAAAATGATCTTTCAGATTATTATAATCCTGCTTTAAGTATCTTCTGGCACATAAATTGGGACATGAAATAAATAAAGAAGTCAAGATCTACTTATATAGAGCAGGGAAATAAAATATAGGGGAAAAAAAATCCCAATAGAAGTGCCAGATAGGCCCATAGGATTTTTATGGTGGTTATCCACGTGGTCACTAAAGAATTAAATGTAGGTGTCAAATAAAGTTCAACTGCACACACAGAGATAATCCTAATCCATACACATATCATATAATTGACTGAAATATATGAACTTATTCATTTGGCCAGATCGTGAAAACAAATATAGGAACTCTATTTGGTCATATGGCTGATGAATTATAAATAACCAAAGCATAATGGTAAAGGAGCTGAAGAAATAAATGAAGGTATGATACAATGGTTAATATGAAGGAATGTAAAATGTAAAATTGTCTTCTAATTCTCCTGCAATTTTTGTCATGGTCATTAAAAAGAAGGTATCGTATTAGAAAGCCCCACCCACTTTCCCAACGCTGGATACAGCATACAAATCAGTGACAAATGTATTACCATTTCCAAATACCGCTCTGTTCATTAATTTACAGTTGCATAGAAAGGGAAGAAGAAAACAATACTATATGATTATTACAAAAACAAAATATCCTCTTCTCTTTGGATAGTCAGTGTTTCACTCCTTCAGCAGAACACAACAGCGTTCAACAGCATGTTTCAAGGAGCCATGGAGCTTCTGATTAAATGGAGCTTAGAATTGGCATTTGCTGGAAAGGGCAACATTGTAAGTCAGGAAATGTTGGTTGGCTAGATGAATACTTCACATTGCCTGGGGGAAGGGAAAATAGTGCTGTCAGAACAACATTTACATAAACCATTGCAGGTAGCAGAGACCTGTCAACTCTTCAAGGAAATAAAAGTGCTTCTTTCAGAACTAGTTAAATCCTGTTTTGCTGTGTTTAAGGGGGAACCTTTACTTGACTTTTGTTCCCTGGGACAAGGTCCTTTCCTCTCATCTTGAAGTCACCTAGTCTGTTCTTTATCACTACAGCTGATACCAAGGAAGTATGGAAGGCTTTTCTCTTGCCCGGGCTGGAAATCAAGTTAAAACTTGAGAGGACTTGGCTTTTTCTAACTGGAGGTACCAACTCAAGTGAACTAGGCTGGTGCAAGCATCCCATCTCTTCCTGGGGCACTGTGGGCTTATGCAGAGGGGGGTGCCCTTGAAAATTCCAACTGGTCAAGGCCCAAATGGGGGTCCAGACAAGAGGAATGCAAGACAGAGATCACAATCCTACAGAGTGCACTGGTGCCCACTGAAGGCTCAGAGCCAATATACACAGGCAAGAGAGGACATAAATCTGGGTTGCACTCAGGGGAGTGGCATCAATCTTTTGAAGGGAAGGTCTCATAGCTGGTCTTTTAAAAGTATTTTCCAATTGGAATTGTTTTTTTAAATCATCTTAAAAACTAGGGCCATGACTCCTAAACCGCAAGAGGCCTTTCATGGACTTGCAGAAAAGGCACTCCTCTACCTGCCCCTTATTTTACGGAGAACTTTGAGGTGAAGCCCTGCTCACCTCTGGAACTATGGTCCTAGCAGAGTGTCTGATAAAGCTGCCCATGAGGCCTCTTCTCCTCCCAGCTATGCCAGAAGCAACAAACTCATCTTGACTCTTGTCTAGAGCTTTTCTCCATTATTATTAAAATTTGGATTCTTCAGAAACTTGCTTATATATTTTGAATTTTTCACTGTCATGTTAGAGGGAGCAAAATTTCAGCAGACACGGATGGTGTGCCCGCTGGGATGTGCTGGGCTCCTAGGTGCTAAGGTGAGGCCCTCAGGGTGAAGTAGCTGTTAAAGACACCTCAACAATCACTCTCATTCAACTCCAATATGGGGTAGGTGCCAACCACAGTGAGTTCCAAGTACTTTGGGGACAGAGAAGGCGAGACGTTAATTCTATCGAGAAAAGGAACATGTTGTTACATTTGACTACAACTTTGGTACTGATTCGTGTTGAGATAAAGGCTAAAATAATTTTTTTCATTATTTCTATGTATTTTATGATACTTGTCTATTTATGGTTAAATAAATATCTACGAATAGGAGCACAGTAATTCTCATTTTAGGTGCCAGAATTCTAAAAATTTAAGTCTACAAAATGTAAATATCAGCACAACTACCCAGATGAAAATGTACACTTCTCATGAATTTCCAAGGTATGGAAAATAAGGGGAAGAGGAGACAAATGCTGACGGGGGCGGGGGTTGGAGGAATGTAGGGAAAGGGAAGGAAGGAGGAAAACGGGCCTCCAGGAATGAGTGAAATTATCTGCTCCATCCACTGAAGAGCTGTATAAACCAAGAACATTTAAACTCTTTTTAAACTCAATTTCTTAAAATCTAAAAACAAAGTAGTAGTAGGAGGTCTCTAAAATCTCGTTCAGCATTAAACTGTAAACACTTTTATTGTAAAATATTTGAGTATTTAAAAGATTCTCTCTGCCCTTCCTGACCCCAGTCACTCACAGCCTTGCCCCTACCTTGGGACCATCAAGACTCATCTCATCATGTTCTTTTTCCTTGTACGATAATGGGCCGCCATGAAATGCTCCAGACAAATGGTCACCTTTCTTATGTGCTCTGTTCCATATAGAGATCTGCACATCCCTTATTCTATTCCCATGTCCCACTCTCCCTGGTTCTTGAAACCCTTCTGTGCCCTCTAGACCACATGGTCCATCATCATTGAAATCAAACTCTTCTCTGAATGGATCTTTCACTTGCTTGCTCTAACGAATATATGGAAACTGAAGAGACAGTTTCCCCCATAACCCTCCTCATAGATTGGATAAGTCTTTCTTAGGTTCTCCTAGTGCTTTTCAGGGCATTTTTTCCGTCTCTCATCCCTAAAAATGATGAGTTTTGAGTGTCATGCCATAAAACTATAACACCTTATAACCCCTGGGATCATGTTCCCTTACTTCTTGAAGAAGAAATGGCTCACTGTCACCAAGTTTAAAGTTGTTTTTAAAACAATGATTTCAACACTTACATAGATGATCCTTCTAACACTCTGGCCTCTTGGTTCCTTGAGATAGTCTCCTCCAATCAACTTGTCTTCTACCCTTCTCAGCCACTCACTCAAAGTCTCAAATATGGACTACTATCGACACCTGCAATCCCTCTGACATTTTAATCATCTCACCTGCTGACAACCACCTCTACCTTTCCAACTCACTCCCACTGGGACCCTACTTGATCTATCCTCTGATACAATGCATGGGTTCTCCCACTATTTTTCTGTCTCCCACGCCTAAAGGTGTTCTCATTTCTCTCCCTACCAAGTTCAATGCCTGGTTCAATCATTATTATAATCAGTCCTTTGATTCGTCCCTTGAATTGTTGTACTCTCCTGGCCAAACCACAACTTTTAACTTCGGTTAACTGCAATTCTCAGCCTACTCTGATGTCTGTGCTCACGAACTTGAATGTGGCTAGAGAGCAACACATAGTTCCACAGACTGGCCTCATGTTAAATTCATGAAAAGGCATCTTAATCAGTGGCCTTTAATGCTGGCAGTCAGTCACACTCTATTCCAGGGTCTGTGTGCTCTCCCTATTTCTAAGCAGCCATGGCACATCCTCCAGTCTCTCCTCACACCTACGACACCCCCTCCCATTCCTCACTCTTTGCTGAAGCCTCCGCTTCTGATTCACTAAGACAACAGAAGCAATCACAAGAGGTCTTTCTTTCTCATGAGCTCTTATACCTAATCCATTTAACTATTTTATGTTCCCTTGCCTTCCCTCTGGTTACCAAAGATGAACTGTCTGTGCTTCTCATTAAGATCACAACTCCTCTTGCCAGTAACACAATAACACAATCAGAAGGTTCAATGTTTCAAAAAAGATGAATAAACAACTTCATGGGAGAAAATGTTCTCCAAGATCTATGGTCTTGTGGCTCATTATTATTAAGAGTATCCCATAAGGAAAGGCATAAAGCTGTGGTTTCCAACAGTCCTCAACAAGGTTTTAAATGAAAAATCAAGACGTTTTCCCTCTCAGAGTAACAAAAGCACCTTGTGTACCACTCCAGTTACTGTTTTTAAGTCAATGTTCTGTGATAGCTGCCTGAAGCAGCTATCTGGGAGAACAGTGGCCAGCCAAATCTATCCAGGCTAACTTTACATAATACATATGAGGCTGTTAAAAAGCTGTTAGAACACAAAGGATCAAGTGCTCCGTGTT
Organism: Pteropus vampyrus; assembly: GCF_000151845.1. NCBI lineage: Eukaryota > Metazoa > Chordata > Mammalia > Chiroptera > Pteropodidae > Pteropus > Pteropus vampyrus. The sequence goes on from NW_011888805.1 coordinate 3,974,625, forward strand.
TTGGGCATCTGGAAGAACTGGCTTGGGGGGAGGTTTCCCCTCCTCAGACTGACAGAACAGAATCAAACTGTCCTACACAATCAATCAACATTAAATGCCAAGCAAGTTTACTCATTTACATGGGGAATAAAGCAGCACTAAAATCGACAGCAGTTAATCTGCTTCCTCTAGGTTGTGATCCACAACACCTGAGCCAATCAACCTGAAGACTTACAGGAACTTTAATATCATAATTTGTGGCCCAACATTTGGATTTTTGCAGTTAGAACTCGGAAGCTGCTTACAGAGCACGACCCTGCTCCCTGGACTAGGAAACTGCCTGCAGAATGAACAGTCGCTCTGTGCTGCTGGATTTGTTGATAAGTGACTCAAAAGCTTTTGTTCTACAAGCCTGAACCAGAACTAAGATGTTGAAAAAATGCCTAACCGTTTGCTACCTTCTGTTCTCATCTCACAGTTCCAACTTGCTTGACCACTGAGCCAGCAGACCACTGAAAGTCTAGCTGCCCCCACCGATCCAAAAACGAATGATAAAGTTTGTGGTCTTGTTGGCCCTAGCAACCCATATCTTTGATAACTTAGGGCTTTTAAAATAAACCCTGTTCTCCTCCTCTCACCTCAGAACATGTTTTCGGTTCATACCAAGGGCTATGTCCCTGGTTTGCAAATCATATATGAATAAAGTTCTCTTTCAATTAATTTTGGGATTTTTGTTAACAAATCTTACCTGTGGCCTGCTGGGAAGATTTGCTGAAAGAGAAAACAAGAGAAATCAATTGAAGGTGGTGGTACTGTTGCTGGGCTGGATCGCCCCCTAAGGCATGCAAAAGTGTGCCATTCCCAGCAGGTTAAATGGATGCTAATAAGAAACAGGTTTTGTTGTTGTTGTTGTTGTTTGTTCGTTTATTTGTTTTTGCTAGATGCTTTAACAAGGGTTAGTTTTCCTAGTTTCTCATATCCTGAGTGCTTTAAAATACAAAACTTCCAGAAAAATACACAAAACATATTCTGGCTGTCTTAAGATAAGTACACACAAAGCATTCGGTGGATATTTAGTTTTGTAAAACTTCTCACTTCCAATTGAGATCTTGCTGTGTACTTAGTTTATGTATCAGGAAAAAAAAAATTCTGAATGTTTTGCTGAATAGTACATATTCTGACCAAGAAGTCATTAGGGAAATGTAGGCTCACGAGTCTTTCATTTCCGCCATCCTTGGCTCACCCATGCTCCAAAGGCTAAAAAGATGGTGTGACTGGCTTGCATCAAGGAAAGGACTGACCTAATCTTTGGCAGTGTGGCAATCTAGGAATTTGGGCTAATCATTGTGCCTTAGATGGCTCCAGGTAAGACCCTCAGAGAAGTTAGGATAAGGTAGCTAATGTGCTTTTGCATTTGATTTGCATCTAATTTACAGCTCAATTCTTTCCTGGTAACAGAAGGCACAGGACAGTGCAGCTGCCCTGGTAGGCCTGGAAGGACAGCCACTAGCAAAATTTCTCTCTGAAGCCTCTGTTTTCTCATCTCTGGCTTTCAATAAAGGGAAATCTTATAATTATCTTCTTTTACTCAACCCTAGACGGGAGGGGAGGCTCCACCCTTCCAATAACGGTAACATCTGTTCTGAGTCAAGTAAGAATTGACCCTAATCATTTAGTATGCTAAACTCCGTCCCTCTCATATTTCTGTGCTTAGGAAAAAACAAAAGGTATCTGTGACCACATAGTGGATGCCAGGAGCTTTGTGAGAAAAAAAGATTAAGAGAGAAGAGTGACCTTTCTCTGATGCCTAGAGGGAAAGAGTGAGCTCCAGTAGTAGCTGGGGGAAGAATCAGGCTAACACCAGAGTAGTCACTTCCTGTAAGTTACATCACGAAGAAAAAGAGTGGACCTCACTGCGTGAGCTATGCCCAAGGGAGACTTACAACACAGGCAGAGTTACCTACGCTTCTCTTCTAAGTAGCAAATAGCCAAACCCATACAGAAATTGAATCCATTTTACTCCAAATCAATATTTCTAACCCTACAGCTTTTTTATCAAATAAAAGGTTATGGGCACTCCTCTGAACACATCACAAAACTAAATGTATTTTTAAAAGAAATCAGGAAATCATTGAATTTCAGTAGAGTTTGAGTTTTTGATGACTATTACTCAAGTTTAAAAAACAGGAAATTCACAGTGAAAAATATGCCTGCGGATAATAAAAATAATTTTAAAAGCATTTGTTTGTCTATTGGCAAAAATGTTTGGTTTACTACTAGTATTCCATATATTTAGATGACATAAATGAAAAAAACTGACAAAAATTTTACACTGAAAAAAATAGTTACAGATGTCAGTAGAAATTTTAGTATGTACACTGGTTAATAGGCAACAATTTCCTTCATTAACTCCTTGCCAGGAAGAGATGGAAGTACCTGCCTCTTTACTCTGAAATTCAATGTAAATAATTAAGAGAAGAATTTAAAAGGCCATAATTCAAGGATGCTATCAGGATCAACTGGGATATTAATTCAAGTCGGAGAAATTCTAAAGTGTGATGTGCAACAATATAGACACATTGTAAAAACAAATAATCCATGTTTAAATAGGCAATTCATGCAATTAGGGTTTATGAATGCAGTTTTATTTTAATTCCAAGACTGCCAGGAGTAGAAAATCACTTGTGACCATGCTAATTTTTAATCCACAAAGGATCAAAAGTCAAGATTAACATGCAGATCAATTTATTGCATGCTGGTGACAAACAATTTTAAAGTCTTCATTAGTTATAGGGGCTCAAGGGATTGGGTTGGCATTGGGAGAGTGCCAAGCCGATTTGCTTAGAAAAATTCTCCAAAGGTGGTCAGTAAGCTCTGGGCATTTGAAGGCTTATTAAAATATTTGCTAGCTGAGCAACTTAAAAGGGGCAACAAAGCAAATGAATCCTATAGAACCTTCTGAGTACTGTCTGGGGGAACTGCTAACAACTAAACCTTCCCAGTAGGAAAACATAATCATCCATTCAATTCAGAAATATGTACTGGACACCAAGTCTATGTCAGGGGCTCATTTTCATTCTGTATTAATTTTTAAAAGGTTAATAACTTTAGGCATAATTTAAAAAATACGTACTGATTTTATAGATAAGTCAATTAAGCTTTTATTTTTATGGAAAGTGATCGCTACTTTGGAGATTTTTATATTATCAAAAGCAACATATGAATATAAATACCAAGAAGAGCCAACTAAATCCAAACTAATAGCAGAAACCAGAAACAATAAAACCTCAATTTCAAAGAATTCTAAAATATACTATCATTTCTTACATGGGATATATATGAGCTCTTCAAAAAACATAATAATGCTCATCACTCGCACATGTGCACACATAATGACACATGCTTTTTTGTTGGGATGAGTGTGGGGCTGACGTATACTAAATATGATTCAGCAAACTTTGAGAAGTAGAATTACAAATAATAACTAAATATATTAATGTGCTTATGGAAACTATAATCTGACCTTAGGCAAAGATTTCCAAAAATTCAGAAGAACAATATATTTCAAATAGTGGGTTCCACTTTCTGCTAAGGATGGCATTTTGGAAACTGAAAAGTATCCTAAATTGAAGGGTATTTTTTTAATGAAGTCGATATATCTTATTTACACTCCTGATAATGTCTTTTTCTGCTGTTAGAATGGTATTTTCTGAAGAGGGTGGAAAAGGGTAAGATGAGAGGCACTTTATATGTATACTACACATCGATATGATATATATGATAGTCTATATATGTATTTAAATTTTAGTTTAGTGACCGTCCAGGTTTAAAAATCAATTTGAGAGGAATCACCTAAAAATTATACATAATATATTCATATTTCTTTAGAAGATTATTTGAAATACAATCACGGCATTAAGTAGTACGTCTGCATGTATAAGTCAACTGTGTGTGTGTGTGAGACAGCAGAAGTGCTTTTCGTGCGAGCTCAGCAGAAACTGCAAGGTGGAAAGATGCTGAAGACAAAATGTTTTGAATTAAATCGATAAATAAGAATCACTAATAATTTCCTCTGGGAACTGACCTGTTTTTTATTTGGTTATTTCCTGGCTCTTACTCGTTCATATGGAAAATTCGCAGGGTTATAATCTGTGATGCCTTAAATGGTTTGGTCTTAATATAGTGACTTTTTTTTTTTTTCCACAAGAAAAGAAACCAGAAGAAAAAAAAAAAAAAAAAAAAGAGGAAAACCTGAAAATAATCCCTTTCTGTACCTGAATCTGATGACAACAGAGATCAATGTCTGAAGAGGAAACCATATTAGAAAAGGCGATTTTCATGCCTTGTTTGACATGCCACCAAAAGCTCTTTTTGGAAGTAATACATATTTCTTACTATAAGCTTGCATTGAAGAGGATAATTTCTTCTTAAAACCAGACTCATTTTATTGCCTTCATGTTATCACTCATAAGGCATACTGAAAATCTCAGAGAGCAAGATTGCATCATCACTGCTCCCTAGGGAGGTGATGGTATCTGGGTTGAGTCTCATTTGCTTTGTCAACATATAGACTGTTTGATTTATTTCAAATAATATTTGATCCTGTTTCTAACATTGGTTTTTGTTATCTTACCTAAGAAAACAAAGGGCTCCAAATTGGGAAAAGAAATGGAAGGAAAAGGTATAGCAGTGGTATCAGGGCCATTCATACTCACGGCAGCAAGGTGGAAAGGAACTGTTGATCTGCTCCATAACCTCTGTGAGGTCCGTGCTGGTGTCATGAGGAGGGGCCAGCAGGTCCTCTGCCGCTGGGACAGCAGATAGAGAGAACAGACATTCTGAAACTCATGTCCAGCCTTCCAGTAAAACCATCTTCAAGGGAAAATACTAGTTCTGGCCTCCAAATACCAATGTGAAAATAGTTCTCACAGAAAAGTACAGTTTTAGAGGAAAATAATTTTTGTATTAAATTTTGGTAATAGACAAATAAAACATACTGGATGTGGTAGGGGAAAATTCATGAGTAAAAAATAAATAATATAGTCATATTATTTCAATTGATTAGTTGTAATTTCATTATTTTGCATTGCAAGTATTTTTTCAAGTGAGAAAAATATTCTACCAACTTCTTTTTCCTTCCCTCTTTCATTTTGAAGACTTCAGCATAGGCTTGTTTATGCTGTCACAAAACTAGAGGTATAAGAGGCTTTATATTTTCATGGTTTTTATCCTATAATCAACAGCAAAATAATTCTCTTGTTTAAAAAATTTTAAATAATATTAATATTTTAGGTTTTCTCCTGCTTAACGTAGCAAAAGATATTCCATAACGAGTTAATTTGGTTAAAGTATGCAGTCCTTAGCAGAATTTTAGAACTTCTTAAAACCAGACTGAACTGTTTTTTATTTGCAGTGTTATAAATAATGAAATGTCATTCCAGAAGGCCTGGTTGACAGAGTTCTTCTACGCAGCAGTGACAGGTCCCCTTTGCAATCCGTGACACGCTAGGTGGGACCTCTGCTTCGGATGGGGGCAGAAACTAGGCAATGTCTACAGGGACTAGGATGGAGAAAGAATACTGGGTTCTTTCTGAATACTGAATCATTCCTGAGGTAAAGAAGAACTTAAATTGTTGTTCATCTCTAAAGGAGAGAGCACTTTTCCATCTTTCCCCAAAATTCAGTCCATAACTGTACGATAGCTATTGTACTAAATGTTTGCTTTTTCGTTATTGTTACAATGGCTCTGTACTCATCTGAGAGCAAATAGAAAACAAACCCCTTTGTGCCTTAAGGCATCCATGTGTAAGAATGCTATTTAAAATGAAAAACAAATGGCAAAGCCCAGAGCAGAGTCAGGGGAAGAGCCAAGTCTGGGGGACACTGACCTGCTTGGTGGAATTGGGGGCCGGGGTCCTGATCGAGAGAGTGGTTCAGTGCAGATCGCTGAGGCGAAGCCCAGGGGGAGACACCGTTGATTCGAGAATCAGATTCAGGCTGGAATAATCACATTCAGAGGTTAGGACAGACAAAGGAT
>NW_011888805.1:3980690-3994104 GCF_000151845.1 Pteropus vampyrus
AGCAGTGACAGGTCCCCTTTGCAATCCGTGACACGCTAGGTGGGACCTCTGCTTCGGATGGGGGCAGAAACTAGGCAATGTCTACAGGGACTAGGATGGAGAAAGAATACTGGGTTCTTTCTGAATACTGAATCATTCCTGAGGTAAAGAAGAACTTAAATTGTTGTTCATCTCTAAAGGAGAGAGCACTTTTCTATCTTTCCCCAAAATTCAGTCCATAACTGTACGATAGCTATTGTACTAAATGTTTGCTTTTTCGTTATTGTTACAATGGCTCTGTACTCATCTGAGAGCAAATAGAAAACAAACCCCTTTGTGCCTTAAGGCATCCATGTGTAAGAATGCTATTTAAAATGAAAAACAAATGGCAAAGCCCAGAGCAGAGTCAGGGGAAGAGCCAAGTCTGGGGGACACTGACCTGCTTGGTGGAATTGGGGGCCGGGGTCCTGATCGAGAGAGTGGTTCAGTGCAGATCGCTGAGGCGAAGCCCAGGGGGAGACACCGTTGATTCGAGAATCAGATTCAGGCTGGAATAATCACATTCAGAGGTTAGGACAGACAAAGGATCCAGATAATTAGTAAGAAAACCATTTCTGTTTCTAACGTCCCCTCCCCCTACCATGGATAATTAAATCATGCAGAGTTCTTTACCCTCAGACATTTTCAAATACATTTTAGCATCAGTTGGATGAAATCACTAGAACTTCATCTGAGCAACAAGTGGTCCCTCCCTTTCAGTCTGGGCACACCGGAAGAACTCACTTGGTTATGTTGCAAGATTCATGAAACAATGTCAGTTTCGTCCCTCAGTTGTTCTTTTTATTATTTTTAAGCTAACCAAGTGAATTTAGAAACATATTTCATTCATCTTGAAAAAATTAGCACTGCTTGGCATACAGTAAATTAATCCAATTTCAAAATCAGCACCTTTTAAATTTAAATCGATATTTAAAGATAATGTTGGAGGGTGGTCAGGAGCCTGATTTGGGATTCAGATGCTTGACTTCAATTCAAACTATGTCACTCAGAAGCTGTGTGATTCAGAGCAAATTTTTAACCTTTTGTGCCTCTGATTCTTTATTTGTAAACTGGGGATGGTAATAACAGGGCCTGTGATGGACGTGGTGATCAATTAGTATTTCTAAAGCGATTAGAGCAGAATCTGACACCTAGCAACTACTTGGTAAATGCACTCTCCCACAAAGCTTTGAAATGATGATGGATATATTGACAAGTACATACTGAAATTAGAAAGTGTGATCCATTGTAGAGGGAATGCAGACGTTACAAAGTTTTTGATGCCAATTTTTTTCATTAAATCTATATTAGTTGAAGCCTGGTAGTTTTGCCAGTTTTTTCTTTCTGAGTTGAATTTTCTATTTCCTTCTGGCATTCATGCTAAGTCATTAAGAAGAGATAAGAGCTCTACAGTCTGGGATGTACAGAGCCATTCAGATATCAGCTATCTCTAAAAGCATTACTGTGCAATTCTGAAGGCACATGAGCCATTAGGCAGCTCTGTCTAATGGGTGGGGGTGGGGAGGGTGAGCAGAAGAGACTTTAGCTGTCCTAAGAGCATCAACAGGCTATGGCAAATCAAGTTTTTGTGTGTGGTTGCCTTCCGCAAGGATTCTATCTATGCACTGGGTTATTAACACTAACACTTCATATTCTAAATAAGAGCTTTCAAGAGAAAATTCATCCCTTACATAGTCTCCATTCAAAACCTTCAGGTTTGCAATACTAACAATGTAACTTTTCTAGTGCATGTGACTGGTACTGAGGCAAAAGCCAGACATTCTGGAGGACTTAAAGAGCCAGGCCTTGATCATTCTCGGGGGACCATTTCCTTCTGATGATGCACAGTTTGGAGGCCCCAAAGCAAGCCGTCCTTAGAACAGGTTCACATAAGTTTAGAAACAGCGACCGACATACACAAAAGTATATGGACAAAATATAGGGTGTAATCTGTGGCCTATTGTGTAGGCAATGCCGAAATCACAGTTTTGAAATGATTCCGACACATTAAAAGATGCTGACAACAATTGCAAAAAAAACCCAAAAACAAACAAACAAACAAACAAACAAAAAACCAAAAAAACCCCAGTTTTCTAAAATTTGAGAAAATCACTAGAGAGAACGTTGTTTCTGCCTTTGATTCAGTAAATCATTTCTGGAGAGGGGCATTCCTATTCACTGCCAAGTGGCCCCACACTGCAAAGGCCGAAGAAAAAGGCAAAAGATGACATAAATGTTGATGTCAGGGATTCTTCCAAGGAAAGAAGTTCCAGGTCCATTTGTTGAGATTCTACACAATATGCACCTGCCGTAAAGGCATCTTCATTATCAGTTCTGTAACATGACCCTTATTCTTTATCTGTTAGATGTAATCAAGTACTTAATTCTCTAAAGTGTGTTGTGTCTTTATATATGATACCATCTTGTTATATATCATATTATGGCCGTTAAGGCTGCGGGCACCAAAAAGGCAGAAATTTTTATATTCCGAAGAACAGTGTTTTTCAAAATTGCAGGCTACTACCCATTGATGAGTTATAAAATGAATTTGGTAGGTCCTGACCAACAATAAGAAAGAACGGAAGTAAAAAACAAGGGAGGGAGGAAGGGAGTAACCGAGGAAGAGAGAAAGGAAAGAAGGAAGAAAGGAAGGAAGGAAAAAAAAAGAGTATTTCTTTATAATAGCAATTATTATTTTGTATTCATCATACATGGATGTATTCATCATAATGTAAATTATATTTCTTGTTGTCAAGATATTTTGCATGCGACTGCCACAAAACATGCCCTCGTGTTAAGAAATAACAGTAGCAAGTTAATAAACATCTATGACTTAATTTCCTAAAAATAGTTCTTTGGAAGAAAGGCTTTCCAATGAAGACTTCAGGTCAAGTCCAGTCCCTTAATCTTCACAGGTTCTTCTCATATTTAATTTATCCAGATGTATTTTATATGGTCTTTTCCCCTAAACTATTCCGAGCTGAGGTAGATTTCAGTGTTAAAGAAGAATGAGAAATTCCATCTTGAGCTGGGCAAACACATTTTTTCATGCCAGTGAGGATTTAATGCTTACATTTGGAGAGGGATTTCTAAGCCAGTCTAAATTAATTATGGAGATGAGAAATCGAAAGCAAACCTTTCTCTTCACACTGGGACCAAGCCCCTGGGAGACGGGACTGGGACAAGTCGCGTGGGGAAGGGCGACACTGAGTTCTGTCCACTCTACCTGTTCCAGCAGCTGTCGAAGTCGGTGGAGCTGAGACTCCAGCTGCTTATTGTGGTCCTCTAAAATCTGCATCCTAGCCTCCAGCCTCCCTTTGTGCTGCCTGAGGAGTTTTGCTTCTGCTATAAGTTCTGAATCCTCAGACGTGTGATGAGGAGATACAACAGAGTCTGGAGGTGAACCGACGGGGAGTCCCCTTCTCAGGTGCTGGTCCTTTAGCTGCTCATATTCCACCTGCAAATTTCTAACACAGATGAAGAAAAACTGGAATTACTATCGTGTACATCATCCTCTACCTCAAATTGTCTATGAGCTACAGATTTAGCTCATGCTACTTATGTCCTACTAGGTAAGAACATTTCTTAACAGCAAGCATGAATAAAATGGTAGTTTTAAGCAACTGTTCTAAAAGACATCATCTCTGAAGCTGCAAATGCAGCTGTAATCTAAAGCCAGCAGCCCGGCTTGGTAATGTCCTCTTAAACGTTGACTCCACCATGAATTCTTGGACAACTGTTTGAAAAGAGAGTGAGTAGGAGACATGTTGAAGATATTATTAAAGAATTTCCCATCCCAGGTTTCCCAAGATGACACCTCTTCTTCTCTCAGGTCTAGCACACCTCTGTTCTTCCTCCAAGTCGGCGATGATCCGCTCCAGTTCTCCACGTTCTTCCCTTTCCACCGACTTCAGGATCTGAGCTGGACTCTGGGGCTGGCTCACTGGGGACTCGCCTCCGAGTGTCTGGCAGTACTGCTGGATGAGGGCGTGCTCGTCCTCCCTACGGAGATAAACACAGAGGCTCACATTTGGCATGAAATAGAAACAATGATCAGGATGGCTGCTGGGTCAAGTCTGCCTTAAAGCTCAATGTCTCCATGACCTCTCGTTAAAACTCTAAGAAGATGTTTATCTAATAGGATATGCGCACTGCACATTCCGACATTTCATGCTTTGCCTTAGTCTAACGTGTATATCTCAGAAACCTCAGAACAGACATTTTACTCAGTAGAGGCTGTAAAATAAAGTATAATGCATCAACAGTTAATGTAAAAGTTATTATAGGCAAAATCGATAATGAATGCCAAAAGAGTAGATTAAAAGACTCTTAATTAAAAATAAACTGCTATAGACCAAAAGTCTGTTTCTCCCCGAAATTCATTTGTTGATCCCTAATCCCCAATGTGATGGTACAGTTGCCTCTCCATATCCATGGTTTTCGTATCCACAGATTCAACAAACAACAGATGGAAAATATTAAAAAAAAAAAAAAAATCACAGAAAGATCTGAAAAGCAAAACTTAAATTTTTCATGTGCCGAGCACTACAATGAATTCATTCGAACGAAGTGATGTGCAGAAATATCCTGCTGTCGCCTACAATGCAAATATAGGTTATACGCAAATACTATGCCATTTCATACAAGGTCTTGAGCATCTGTGAACTGTGGTATCTGAGAGGGGTCCTGGATTCAACCTCCTGAGGATACCAAGGGATTGTATTTGGAGGTGGGGTCTTTGGGAGGTGATTAGGTCATAAGGGTGGAGCCCTTACAAATGGGATTAGTGCCTTCATTAGGGCCTGAAGAGACCAGCATTCTCCCAGTACACTGTGTCCTTAAGGACACAGCAAAAAGGCAGCCATCTACAAACCAGGAAGCATGCTCTCAGCAGACACTGTATGTACTGGTGCCTTGATCTTAGACCTTCCAGCCGGCCATTGTGGGAAATAAATATTTGTGGTTTAGAAGCCACATGGTTTATGGCATTTTGTTATAGAAGCCCAAGTGGATTAAGACATAAGCTGATCTCACTGTTTCAGGTATTTGGTTGAATGCCATTTTGCAATGCTTTTGTTTTGTGACCTATAGATAAGAGAATATAATCTTCATATTCTTTTATTTAAATAACTCAGCACGAATTATAATGACAGATTTTTAAAGAATATATAGATATTTTACTTGACATTATCAGTGTGTCATTCTTTGTTAAAACAGGAAACTATATATAATTCACTTGGGTTCCTACTTTTCTAACTACTTGACTAATAAACTAGACATATCGATAATGTGGTTGAATCTAATGACCGACAGAAACAGAAGCATAACAAAGTAGACAAAGCTGATAACATTTATGAGCAGAAAGTGGTTACCAGCAGGCCTGGAATCCCTTCCCTTCCCTTGTGAGGAGAGCCAATCAGATCTCCTCATAAATGTGCAAACAACAGACCTCCTGGCTAATGCTAGCAGGAAAGTCCTGCCACAGAATACCTTTAGCAGATCGCACCCGGTCTGTTTTGAAGGCTTTTGGTAAACAAATCCTGAAATCGATGGCTTTACAGGATAGGGCTTCAGAAAAACATCAATGAAACAAATATACACACAGATGGGTCAAAATTAGATTGGAGATGCATTCTGTTGTCAGCATTTAAATAGATCCATTTCTTTTGGGAAACTGATGGGCTGTAACATATTATTATAATTATCATCATCACCACTATCATTATATTCTTTCATTAAGGTATCTTGGAAGGGAATTAAGGCAGTTTCTACAAAAAGTCATTTATATATAACCTATAATTTTAGTTGTTGTAAGTGTTTTTCACAGATTATTAGGCTGAAAAGTTAAATATAAAAATAGATACAGTCAAGTGCTTAATTATATATAGTGAAAACCAGGAGCACACTCTTTAAATACAGACAGTACATGAGGTACCAGATTAGGGTCATTAAACATCAATAGTATGCCTGGTGCTAAAATAGAAAATGTTGCAAAAATATAGGTCTGCACCAACGAAATATCATTAGATGGAATATAATTATACTATATTTAAGTCACACATAGTAAATACTATCTTGATTACAAAATTAGTACATATCAGATGACAAAAGAACTGTGATTCATCCAATGACCTTTTGAAAGTAGACAAGGCATAAATAAAAATAATAATTTCTTTCCTTTAAAGGATTATTCTGTTCCAGGGCTTTAGACTTGCAAACAGCAGTGCCAGTGCAAACCACACCAGCCTTTCGATTTCATCCTTTCACATAAAACAGTATCATTCAAGGGCAGATAACAGATTAGTAAGATATCCTGATGGCACTGGCCTAACTGTCTCTGAGTTCCTCCTACTGAGATTTTCCCAGGACTATCCTGGGTCCTGTCTCTTTATGAGACATGGCTGCTCAATTCCTTCCTTAAAGAAAATCTGAATCCTCAAATTGTCCAGAGGCCACCAGCGTTCCTTCATGGTCAAAGCCAGCAGTGTAACAGCTGCAAATCCCTCTATAGTGTTGCTCTGTTTGCATGGGTAAGTCTCCTCAAACTCTGACTCTCTACCCCCTTAGAAAGATCTTTGTGATTACATTGGGTTCACCTAGATAATCCAGGATAATCTGCCCATTTTAAGATCCTTAGTCACACGTGAGAAGTCCCATTTGCCATGTAAAGTGACATATTCATAGATTCCAGGGATTAGAATATGGACTTCTTTTTCATGTGCCGAGCACTACAATGAATGTGGACTTCTTCTGAAGTCTATCATTCTATCTACCACAAATGCCGTCATCATCTTCTTTCCCTACAGGAGTACTTATCTATCTCTCTTCTAGCCTGTGAGATTCACGAAGATCCTACCTATATCTGTAGATCTTTACAGTATTGGGTGCATGGCAGTGGTGCTCTAGGTAAATGTTTAAAAGCAAGTTCTCTAAAAGAGAAGTAAAAAGGCTTGACTTGTGGCATTTTCAATTTTTATGGTTTAAATACATTCATCATGGCCAATTTAAGCCAATGACTTCACTGAATGCGGAATTGGGAAAAGATACACAGTTGTTACAGCTCCTGACAAGTATAGTAAGCTACTCAAGAACATATATAATAATAAAATGAAGTAAATTACAGCATGATGAATTTTGAGTATTATCTTTGTTTTTATTTTAATCTAATCTATTTAAGTGTACATAAGCTAATTTTTAATAATGGTTCTGTTTAGAATACAGTTTAACACTTCTTGAAAGTTTAACAACCAGCTCTCACAATTGGCTCCAGCACACATCATTTCACAGTAAGTATATAATAAATATTGGTTGGATGGATGAATGAGTTAATACATCTATAGATAGTATATTGAATTGTATTCAGCTGTATCTGGTCATTTATTTTTTCATATATTAGTACTCAATTTAAAAATAAAGTGTTTATTTTCATTTTTACGAGGCATGACAAACACATTTTAAAGAATTTAAATTTGGTTTTAATTACTTTAGTTTCAATTTTTATTTTGAAATTTAATTTTTTAACTATTGTTGACCTTGGTGGAAATTATGCTGAGTCAGCAGATAGTCAAATATTTAACTACTTTATATGAAATGTACAGAAGTAGGTTAAATATGAACCAAGCATCACTAATATGCTATTATCTTGATTTGGGAATTGTTCCACAGTAACGGTACATGAATAATAATAACTACTATATTATTGTAAAGTATTAACATGCTAATCTTTGAAATTGAAAATTAATATATCGCCTGAGAATATTTATTGATAAGGTTAATAAAACTATTTTAAAAATATTGATAGGGAGACATCCTATATTAGAGTACCTAAGGTATTTCAACTTGGTTCTCTCCATTGTCCTTTTTAGCATAAAACACCTAAGTACCATGTCCTACAAGTTTCCTGGCAACCTTACAGATTCCCACTAGATCCAAACCACAATGAACACCTCAGTAAGTCAAGTAACCTTGACACTACTGAAATCTTTTAGACATCATTCCGAATTTAAAAGGTTAATTTCAAGGTGGGGTGGGGGAAGAAAAAATTCCAAAAGCAAGGTGACACACAACAACGTTAGATAAAATATCTGCCTAGAAAGGTTTTTAAAAAGTTTTCTAAAGTCAATTAGGTTTTTCTTAGTTGCTAATAAAATCAAATATTGGCAGAAGAGTTAACACTATTCAGTGAGGTGTGGATGGCACACGTCCAAGTATGTGTGGGTCATAGACATTAAATGGCAGGGATTATGGAGCAGAAGGAAAAGGATTTTACAGAAGGGCAAATAGACTATGAATTACATTTGTTAAATTAACAAGAAATATCAGACAAATGGAGTGAACATCTATACTGTATTTATAAATAAAACAATCTGATTTTCCTGAAGCAGATTAGATGCCAAAAGCAGGGTTTTTTTCATTAACTTATAGAAATTAAATAAACATATCCAGTTTATACTGCCATGGCTTCAAAAGCATAAAATCTATGTAGGCATTTTTGCAACCATGCCTATCAATTTTGGTTTGGATCAAAATCCAGAGCCACAATCAGTGAAAGTTATCCCTGATAGCTGTAATAAAAACCTAGCCTTCCCAGGCACCACCAAATTCATGATTTACTTACACACTTCCTGTGGTCGAGCTGCTATCAGTGAGGAAAGACCCATTAGTCCTTTCCATCTGGGCCAGTCTGAAAGATGGAAATAAGGAGGTTACATAATGTGACCACATGAGGCACAGTCAACTGGATGCTCATCCTCAGTCATCCTTAAACTGTAATAATTCTCACAAGATACAGAAAGGTCCAAATCACCTAACAAAATTGTGACATTAAAACAATATTGAATGTTGAGTTACATTTCTATCACCACTGCCTTAAGGTCTGTGGGCCTTTATCTTACACCATGTTATACTGCCTCCTAATTAACCTTGCCTCCTAATAGATTTCCCAGACCCTCGTGTTGGTCTTCATTCTCACACAAACATCTATGTTCCTCTCATGTTTAAATACTCTCCATGACTCCCTATTACATGAGGACATAAACCAAGTCCTTAGCAAGAGAGCCCTTCATTATCATACTTGAGCTCTGTCCCTCCACAGCTCATCCTTGACCTTCTCCCTACCTGCAGTTCTTCAAACAAGCCATATTCTTTCCTAGCTCAATGCTTTTGAGTATGTTCTTCCATTATTCCAAGCCTACATTTTCTCAGAAGTTCTATTTGGCGAAGACCCAGCTCAAATGTTGCTATTTTTATGATGCTTGAACTAACCTTTTTAAGCACAGCTAGTTACTAGCACCACAGACACCTAATATACACTTCTTTTCTGAAGTTTCTATGTAGCATCAGAACCAGCATTATACTCTATATTTTGGGGGACTCTAAATTAAACACCTGTAATAAAACATTGGCATACATTTAATTACAAATTACATATTGTACATATTGTAACTCATATGTGCATCATCTCCTAAGAACACTTTCAATCCTTACTTTCATTCAATGAAACAGGATTATACTGCCTATGTCCTGTTTGGATTCTCATGAGCTCACTAATCACATGCTATTTAGTTACTCTTTACACTCTTTATAGAATGTGTAGCAGGTGTTTGATAAAGTGCAAATTATGACATGGAAAGATGAGAGAGCCCAGATTCCAAATATAATGGAATCACGACTCCTGCAAAATGGCATCCCTTCAGTCAAGGCAAATTAATGGTATTGGATTAATGGCAGGGCAGCTGAGGGCTCCTATCAGAGCTTCTTACCGTGTGGCATACTGTTCTATTCTTGAATGGGTATCGTCATGAAACAGCTGAGGAGACTGTGAAGGGCTATAAGGGAAAACAAACAAACAAACAGTTTTATACCCACATATTGATAGACGTTCCTATTAAAAATGTTAGCTTAGTTAAATAATGAATTTGCCATGCAAAGAAACCGCTAGGATTGTTCCCCGGGAGAAAGATTATTATTTTAGTACAAGAGTTTAGTAATTATCCCCATGCTAATAAAACCGATCAGAACAGCCTCTTCTGCATATGGAGCTATAAATACTCACTCATAGTGCTCTGGCCACATACTGATGAGTGTGATAGGACTGCAGAGAGGGGAGAGGGAAACAAAAGTCACAGAACACTTTATTGCAAGTCAAGACAAAAGCAGTCGGGGTTGCGGGGTGGGGGTGGGTGATGCTGGGGGACCATTCTCAATTGTCTTTCTCTGCTATCTTAGGTTGCAATGAGGTCTACCATGGGGAAATCAAAAGTAACAGAAATCATTGTTTATTCTTGAGAAGATGCTGATATTCAAATGCCTGCAGAGGCCTTTTCACAGATGTTACAAGATTATTTGTTGCAGGACAGTAAACACATTTTGAAATAGTCTTATTGAAAAAAGAAATAGAATGCTCCAAAAGAGTTCAAAATTATGGGAAAAAATTAAAGATAATATTCCATAATATACTAAGGGGAGATGCAATCATATTTTTGTTTTTTCCTAGAGAAGAAAGGTAAACCTGCTCAGAAAGGTAAAGTTAAATATCAAAGGCTATATTATGTCTTAATGGCAAAGCTGCAATAAAATGAGACTTTTTTGATTCTTTATCCAAATCCTTACTTTCATTCAATGAAACGGGATTATACATTCTTTAAATGTAAACACTACAGTCTAGGCATACGGATCTCAACCTTATAGATAAACATCAAAAAAAAGATGCAACCTAGATATCTCTCCTGACCAAAAATTCCACATTATTAATAAAACTGAAAGCAACTTTTCTCGATCATGATACATTTTCTTCAAACAAAATTTTATCCACAAGTTCTATCTATGAAACTGATAAATTCATTCTGCTTGAACCAGGGTTTGGGTCTGGAGCTTAATCATTCAGTATTGTTCCTGGCCCTGAGGGTACCTTCCAAAATCACAACACTGCCTAGAAATCCCCATGTCTCCATGAAATATTTTTTGAAAACAACTGATACTAATAAAAGCTAGCTCAAAACTTAACCTTTTTGTTTGGGGGGGGGCAGGGAATGGGTAAAGGGAGGTACCAATGAATGTGGAAATTTAAAAGTCTAAAGAAAATTAGTTCTCTAATTAAATAAGGTCTCCTACAAAAGCTAATGCTGACTGAAACAAAGAAGGAAAGTTTAAATTGTTTTAGTACTACTTGTTTTCCTATTTCTATTATACATAAATATGTTAGAAAAAATTAATGATCTCATTATCTCCTACTGGAGGCACAAGCTGATGTCTGAACAGCAAAGTCTAATAACAGCTGAAAGGTCATTTTATTGGGATAAAAAACTAAGACCCTCTGGATCTACTTACAAAAACAGGCATTTATCCAATCTGTTTGTTAGAACATAACATAAACAGACTCAATTATCCTTGCAGAAAATAGATAAAACAACAATGAAACAACAGTATTATTAAATCGTCTTTTTACATCACTACTTTTCATTAACTCTGAAATATAAATGTAAATGTCAGGTGAATGATTTACTATACACATTCCAAAAAATTTAACTGCTTGAGAGATCTTTTCTAAAATTCGAATGTATCACATTTGCCGTGACCTTTAAACACAAGAAAAAAAAGTTTATATATGTATGTGTGTGTATATGTGTGTATGTGTGTGTGTGTGTGTGTATATATATTGAAGTTGGAAAGCTTTGCAAAACTGTCCAAATGGTTCTTGCAAAGTTCATTCAGCTAGCACAAAAGCGATTCATTGAACTAAGATAAGAATGGCAGAGGCAGAAAGCTGAACTGAAGAGTTCCTCAAAAGAACTGTTTTTATATGTGGAAAAAATTTCTAAGAAATAAAGATTTAAAAAGTAAACTTAAGACTTCATTGGCTTCAAAATATTTTGATTTATAGAGGGAAAAAAAACCCTTAAGTGATAAGCTTTCTCATTTAATCCTGGAAAAAAACGACAACAAGGCAATATTCTCACTGCATAGTTAGATTTTGTGATTAAAGGGGGTTAAAAATAAGATTAGACTTCATAATGCAGCCTATCCTTGCCTTCCAGAGTGGTGGCTGAACAGGGTGTTGGTTAATACACGCTAATATGCAAGGAATCAGACTCTACTAAATGTACTTAATATTATATGAAATATAACCCAGACTTTCTTTGAAAAACATAGTGACTCCTTTAGTGCTTTAAGTCCTGATCAGACTGTTCCTTAGGCTTCTAGTCCTTGGCCTTCTTAAATTTAGAGCTGCAAGTGGGGTCCCATTGTGCTCTAAATAAACTTTCAATGTCTCCCTGCTGCTCTCAGGAAAAACTCCAAACACCTTGGCATGGCTTAGAAGGCCCTTCATTATCTCGTTCCTGCTTCTCTCTCCACTCTCATTTCTTGCCATTATTCCCAGTTTCCCATCTCAGTTTCCAAAACAATCTCGACTCCAAGCCTTTGAAAATGGCTCCCTTTTGTCCTTCCACAACAAATACTGAATGTTTGGCTCTATTAATCTTTCAGGTCTCAGTTTAGTGGTCACTTCCTCCCAGTTCAGTGCTCCCATGACCATAATTATACTTACTATGAGTTGGTGCTTGCTGGAGTAAAAACTCAAAAAAATCAAAACAAAACAAAACAAAAACATGCCACACATCTATTCCACTGCAGCCAACATCAGGGAGAAGTGTCTACATTCATTCTTTAATCCTTAGGAAAACATATCTACCTTTTTAGCCAAAAATAATCTCTAACATTTCTCAAACTACTTTTGCCACTGTTTTAGCTTGTTTCTCAGGTTTATTTTCAATGGTTAACTCTTTAATCGAACTCAACTCATTTATATTGATATATTTTTTGAAAAAAAAAAATATTGCAAAGTTATAAAATTAATTGGATAAACGTAGGCATGAGTTTACCTCCTTTTAGTAATATTCATTTTTCCCATAAATCCCCTCCATGCATACAAGTATAATTATTGGACAGGGGATAAGACATTACACTTTGCAGGGATAAAAGAGGAAGAAGCAAAAGAAAGTCTAATCAGCTTCATAAACAACTTCAACACATTTACCACTTCACTGGTTTTTCTGCAATGTTTTCCTCCCACAAATAGAAGAATAAACGAACTCAAACTTTTTACTACCCACTCACATAAACTGTTACACCAGAAGATTAAGTGGCTCTGTACTAGCAAGGACTTAGCAGAAAAATGAACTATATACCAAGTCTAAGAACATGTTTTAGGATTAAAAAAAGAAGAAAACCTGCCCACTCTATCCAGTAGTTCATAAATCTTTTTTCAAAATACCTCTTGTGACATCTGATTTAATGTTATATACTTGTTTTCTTCCTCCTGTTTTTCTCTCACTAAAAATGCTGATAAATTCATGTGAGATGAAATGAAGCATTTCAGAGTTACAGCCAAAAATCA
>NW_011888805.1:3994154-4013723 GCF_000151845.1 Pteropus vampyrus
ATCAGCTTCATAAACAACTTCAACACATTTACCACTTCACTGGTTTTTCTGCAATGTTTTCCTCCCACAAATAGAAGAATAAACGAACTCAAACTTTTTACTACCCACTCACATAAACTGTTACACCAGAAGATTAAGTGGCTCTGTACTAGCAAGGACTTAGCAGAAAAATGAACTATATACCAAGTCTAAGAACATGTTTTAGGATTAAAAAAAGAAGAAAACCTGCCCACTCTATCCAGTAGTTCATAAATCTTTTTTCAAAATACCTCTTGTGACATCTGATTTAATGTTATATACTTGTTTTCTTCCTCCTGTTTTTCTCTCACTAAAAATGCTGATAAATTCATGTGAGATGAAATGAAGCATTTCAGAGTTACAGCCAAAAATCAAAAAAAAAAATAATTGGCAAGAATTTCCGCCTTTTTTTTTTTACTACAACAAAAGAACCAAGAAGAAAAGAATGAATGATGTCATTGTTTGACACTAAAAGGGCAAATTATCAAAAATGCTTAAAGAAGTATAAAAGATCTATCTACATGATTCATAGGAAGGATACAGATATTTGAAGCACAAAATGCCAATGGTTTATCAAAAGAGTGAAAGGCACATCATTAGATCAAACTTATCAAATTTCCCATAAAAATACCATGTAATAATTTTATGCTTCAAGCAGTTACTCCAAAGGTTAATTAGATCTGATACCAAAAGTGGTAAAGTTTTGTCTATATCATGAGGTATTCCGCTCAGTTAAACTATATATTAGATACTGAAACAAATAAGAATCTATTATCATAGAACCTGATAAAGAAAGAGACAAATACATAGTCACAGTACAAAGAGGACTAAAAATCTACCTTTCATATGGATTTAAGTATTTGAAAAGCTCTCTTTAAACTGCAATTGCTTCAGTAAAATTCGTTCTAAAGTGAACTAAGGAAAAATGACTAGGAGGTATATATCTTAATTGTACAGTTTGAAATCAAGCATAGTTAACAAAAGTTTGAATTTTTCATATGCTTTAGATGTATATGTGGTATTTTGGACCTATTTACATACACAGCTCCATTATACCCCCGTATGCACACTGATAATATTACCTACAGAGGGACAAAGACATTCATTATGCTTTGGCCTTCTTCTACTACTTAGCGGCTACACGAATTAAAAAAAAATTTCATTTGCACATAAACGTAGCAAAGCTCCTGGTCTATAGGAATTTATACAGAAAAAAATATTTGGACCAAATAGTTTATCCCTCTATTTTGACACCTTTAAGACATGGAGTGTCATGATAAACTAGACGATTACTGTTTTACTCTCTCTATGAGATCTGAAGATAAAGAAACTTTGACTTGGCAAAAATTGCACTCGAAACACTTTATACTTCTTCCTCTAATCTTCTCTACTGTATAACGCAGAAAACTCCACACTTCACATTTCTGAGCTTGTCTTCTAGAGTCATTTGAGAGGACATCTTTCTGTAACTAGAGCTTCACTATTCTTTATGACTAGGTGATAATTAGCAATAAAAGTTAATATTCTCCAAGATTCGAACACAAGAAAATTGTTTCCCAAGCATATTGATGCTGATATTTTAAAAAATGATTCAAAGATTTAAAAAGCATGTCTATTTTGATCTTGATATATAATTGTTTAGTAATTGAAAATTACTTTTTATATTTGTCCTGCTTCGTTTTCAAAAATATTTTTTCCATTTCAGGCTATAAATCGATATTTTTCCTTGCTTTAAAATCCCAAAGTAATTTTGCTACCTTGAAACTGTTTCACTTGTGCTCGTAAACTCAAATTATATAATTTAAATAAATTCCATTTCATACTATATAAAGCTATCTCCTTTTGCTGCCTTCATGTTCAAGAAAAAAGAAATTAGAAATATAATGTGAAATTTTGATGAGATTTTAGCATAGGTAGATATCTGAAGCAAAATATTAAGTACTATTAATAAATTTATATTAAAATATATAAAATAACTGTGAAACATATTATAAGAAATAGTGAAAATATCAGCTCACAGCGGGAAAATGAAAAATGAATAAAATAATGACAAAGCATATAATACTACCATTTGCTTTAAGTATTTTTAAGAGAAAAGAGATGACCAATGCAAAGGTTGACATATTAATACATATTTTTAAAGTTTAGGAACATACGCAAAATCGAACATGGAATTTTAGTTATAACATTGTTAACAGCAAATAAGAAAGATTCATGTTGCAGAGACTGATTCTAAGTTTAACTGACCTCTTTTAGAATGAAACATTTTACAGAAACAAATTCTTTTTGGTATCAGACAATTTTCCTTGTGTCACTAACTTAATAAAAGACAATAACAGATATCAGAGTACTCAGAAATTTTAATATTAAATTAAACTTACGTTTCTAAGTTGTCACCTTCAAGAACTGTCTGGACAGGCAGGTAGCCAAGCCGAGGATGTTTGGCAAAGTATTTCTTTGATCTGAACTTATTCTTCAGCACCTTTGTGAAGTCTCGTACATCTTCCCCAGATGTTGTCTATGAGGTTGAAAAAAATTACACGTTTCACATTAAAACAGGAGATAACTATCTACAATAAGTTAGAGCAGATGTAAATTGATGCAATTAAATGACAACGGTTTCAGCAGGTTTATGTATTTTTGGAATAACACGATGTCATAAAAAATACATGGCAATCAGGACTCATCATTAAATATACCCAGCAATTAGGTTATATATTTTTATTTCCTGTTGAAAACAGGAAAACTAGCTCGTTTGCCCAATATTTAAAAAATTGAGCCAAAAAGTAAAACTAGTTTTGGCAATGTTATTGCTTGGTTCCTATCACTAAAAAAGTTGCAATTTGCTATTAAATATTTAGGATGACAAAGATTTCTGGATATTATATGCTTTTCACTAAGGTGAAGAAATGAGGGTGAGCTATATAGCCTATGCTGACTTCACACAAGCTAATATATACGGTAGTCTGGAAAAAGAGAAAGTAAATAAGAGAGAAAAAGCAGGGCCACGTCAATATTTTATATTATAAGGAATACTGTCATCATTTTCTCTGTCTTTTCCTAACCGTACAAACATATAATTTTGACATGGACTCCACTTTTAATGGTAAAATGTTACTGTTTCCTTAGCATTTCTAAATGATTAGTTTTAACAATCATTTATTATTAAGTGATAGTCACAAAAGACAGCATATTGTATGATTCCATTTACAAGAATTGTCCAGAATAGGTGAATCCATAGAAGCTGAAAGTAGATCAGCGGTTGCCAGGGGCTGAGGGGCGGAGGCAGTGGGGGAGGGGCAATGACTGCGAATGGGTAAAACGGATTTCAGAGGTGGGCTGAAATCTACCCCAGTGCCCATTCCCTTAGTTCTCTAAGCTCGTTTTCTACTCTCTATCACCAACTCTTACTTAGTTTTTGCAACATGTTATACAAACATCAACTTCAGTCCTTCTGAAGATGTATTTAAAATATTTACATCACCTGCACAGAACTGAATTAAAAACTGGTCATCTGACTCCTTGTTGGCTATTAAATCTACAATTAGCTAGACCTCACTCCAGTCTACAAAACCAGAGAACTTTTCTTAATAACAAACTGAATGCTAAATACATTGGCTTACCTACTGCCTGCCCTCCTTTCTTGCACGCCCCCCACCCCGGTCTATCTTTCCCTTCATAAGCATGCAGGGCAAACAGAAGCTAAAACGATAGAATTATTTTTTAAAACAACTAAATTCTGAGTCAACACTTAACTTAGCAAGTTATGTTCCTTTCTACCTGCTCTCATTCTATCTAAATATGTCTGCTCCGAGTAAATAATTAAAGAAACGTTTGATTCTTTAGGTTTACAGACCAGAGAAAAAACATGAATAAGCCCAAGCTATTCATAGTCTAAAGTCGATTGTCACTTTATTAAAAAGAAAAAAAGTATAGTAAGGGCAGCCCGCGTTATCACTGGGCCTTGTCATCAGACCCCCAGTGTCAAGTCTTTTTCTGAGAATCAATGAGAATAAACTATATAAAAACCTGTAGTTCTGTGGACACAGATCTTCCCAAATGTAGAGAAGTGTAGGAAAAAAGCTGTTAATGAAAAGAAAAGGAACCCATGGCACTCTGTAGAGGAAAATGGTTGCTATGAGATGATAGCTTGGGGGTATTAAGATGTAATTAGGCAGAACAGGAGAAATGAGCAGAATACAGCTGGGGGTAAAGAAGGAAGGTTTTAGAGAAGGAATGCCTGGGACTGAGAATAAAGCCAAGAAGGTACGTCATCTGCTGTAAAGGACATTTGGGTCTTTTACAATGGGTATCGCAACTGTAGATCATTAAATTTTTAGATCTGTTAACCTTGAATATTTCAGTTAAGGGCGAAAAGTGGAAAGCAGCTTTCCATAATAGAAATGCAAAAAGAAGGCTCCTATGCAAAGATAAGCATTTATGACCCAATTTACTTCTATGTCTGCTTTTAACACATTATTAATATACAGGGAGATAATGAAGTAATGGGCTCCAGCTTTTACTTGGCCTTCTCCATTTGGCAACCTAAAGGTTTTCATCTCTTAGGTCAGTGTTTCTTGGGCCAAATCCAGATTTTCCATTCAGGCAGCCTCGAGTAGGGTGAGTGGGAGAAGAGGCCAGATGCACCAGGCCACTTACCCAGCCTGTCTCAGCCAGAGCAGTGAAAAAACACAATGGTTTTTCATATATTCACAGAATTGTACAAATATCACCACTGCCTAATTCCAGAACACTATCATCACCCCAAAAGAAGCCTGCACCCATTGACGGTCATTCCCTTTCCCCCACTGTCTCCTCCCCTCAAGCCCCTGGCAACCACTAATCTACTTTCTATTTCTATGGATTTGCCTATTCTGGATATTTCTTATAAATAGAATCACATAATATCTGGTCTTTTGTGACTGGCTTCTTTCACTTCCCATAATGTTCTTCTAGCTTATCTACTTTTGGGTTTCAACATAAGCTCTTGCTTGGGAAGTAAAATGACATATCATTCAAAAGTGCAAGTCTTATTCCACATCATATATTCTTTAGCTAAATACATTCAAGACATAGAAGAACAAAGCAAAACCAACCAACCAACCACCCATCCATCCAATATCAAACAAACAACATCTATCTGCCTCCCAAAAAGTTATATAGCAGGAGCTGAAATTAGAGTTTCTGATAATGCTCAAATTTAATATTTGAAAAAAGTTAGTGCATTCTCATGCAGAACTGACACATTTTTATTTCTTCAACAATTTTCACATTGAGGATAAAACCTGTCACCAACAGTTGTAATCTAAAGGCACTAAATTCATTAATGCCATAAACTGTATGCAATATTAAAAGAAAAAGTAAAATGTAATTCATCCCATGGGAACTAGATATTATATTCGGGTTAGTAGAATGTGATTATTTGGTTGGTACAGAGCCAAGGAAATGAATTAAGCCTATTCTGTCACCAAAAAAGTTAAAAGATATTTTTACATATCTGATCAAATGTGCTATTTAATGACAGTACCTAAATTTTCTCTGTTTTAAAGTGCTAGAGCAATGGTTTGGTAAAAAACTAAAAAGAAGACCACTCACTTATCTTAAAGTGTATAATCAAACAACTCTATCTTCATGCTAGGTATAATACTTTGTTCTTTCTCTTTTAAAAGCAAATAACTATTTATACTATGATATGAAGATGCGATTGAAAGAATCACTCATTACTACACAAATTATCTAATTTTAAATTTCCATGCATTTCTTGAAAGACTAGGTTTTCATCTATTGCTGTAATAAAGAAAGAGGGAGAACAAAAGATTTTGTAGATCTCATTACGTGAAACGAGGGTAACATATTGGCACAGAATTCTGCCCGATAAATAGCTTTCCTTCAAACTCTTTTTACCATTAAGGAAAGTGAGATTACCATCAATTTTAAGACCCATAAGAAAACAGACACTAAGACTTTCAGAGATCCAGACCTCCGAGGTCAGTAAGGAGAAAGATGTTCTTGCAAACATGGGTCCTTTTACCATACCAGCACTCTGTCACTTCTTTTTTCTATCAAACAGTTTTAAGTTTTTAAGAGAAAAAACCCATAGCCATCAACTAAAATACCTATTATTACATTCTGAATTTTCCCTTCATTTTAAATAAAGTACTGCTAAGATATACTATGCCTGCTTTTTACAAAATTTTTATTGAAATGTCTAATCTACAACTAGATAGACCTCACCTTCCTGAGAAAAAAGAATAAAATTACCAGCTCTTCGACCATGGAGAGATAACCACTCTTAAAAGGGTTGTAACTGGACTGATTTAAAAAAAAAATCCTTTTTATTGTAAAATAAAACACAGATATATAAAATTATATACAACAAATGCATGGCTTAATGAATTATAAGATGAAGACCACGTTTAGTTAGCAGATTCAACTTCGCCAGACATTTCCAGAAGCTCCTTCCACAAGCCTTGTTTTAATTATAACCCCTCCACATTCTCCATAACAACTATTATCTTCATTTTTATAATAATAATCTTCTTGTGTTTTTAAAAATCGTCTTATCACTCCAATGTCTATCCTTAGATACTATAGTTTAGTCTTACACATTTAAAAAATCTGATATATTTTAAGTCACTTTTAATCTACAGGTGTCTCTTCCACACTTGCAATTGCCTTACATTTTACCTGCTGGAAAATTCAGGCAATTTGATCTGTAGAGTTCTAGAGTCTGTATTTTGCTGATTGCACATTCAGCATGTTCCTCAGTCCTTTGGCAATCCTGCGAATTGGCAGCCGGATGCAAAGAATTCGTCAGACTGAGGTCTGATCTTTATGGCAAGACTATCAGCAGTGTTTGGTAGGATTACAGGAGACCCATCATGTCTGGTTCTCTCGTCTATGTGATTCTAGCAGCGTCCATGCTAAAGGCCTCCCCATTCATCTGGTGGGAGCTTCAAAATGGCGATATTCTATCATTCATTTTCATTTGTTAGCTGAAATAATTTTATAAAAACATATTCCCATATCTACTATGTAGTCACTCAGTGGTATAGTTCATTCAGAAATGATAGGGTTACATGTTTAATTTTTCCCTTTTATGGTCCTATTTTCCCAGTAACAAACTGGTTTCCTATCAGCTTCCCAAGATGACCAATTAAAAAAAATTTAAATATGAATTCATAGATTTTTAACACACTTGATAGGTTTTGCTCTATTGAAATTATTATCATTACTAAAGCTCAATTTATCCCATCTTAGTCCAATAGGAGCCTCTTCTAGTTAGTCCCATTCAGCTTAAGCTCTGCAGGTAACAACAGGTTTAATGCTCTCCACCAGTTCTTAGAATGTTGTTTCTCTAGTTATTTTGGTTTCCTGTCTAATAAATTCCTCAAGAGCTGCTTGTAGGACCAATATCACCCAAGTTCTTGCATATTGTTGATAGTTGTCCTGTGTCCTTAACTAGACACAAGAAGGTTGATTTTTCTGGATATAAAATCTTAGCTCACACATTTTTTCCCCTTAAGTTTCTTAAATACTTTTCTCCATTTTCTTTTGGTATAAAGCACTGCAGTTGAAAACTCTGATGATTATTTAGTTTTCTTTCCTTTTGAAGCTGTGTTTTTGTTTGCATGACCAAAGGAATTTTTCTTTTACTTTACAGTTCAGTAATTTTACCAGAATCTGCCATAGTGCTGGTCATTCTGAGTCACTGTTCTCAGGCATGCGATATGCTATTTGAGTAGACAGTTCCACTTTTTCATTTCTTTTTTTGGGGAGAGGGGGAGGAGTTTTTCCTGAATTTTTATTTTTAGCGTTTGTTCTGTCTTACATTGGGTTTCTTTTTCAGAGTACAAATTGGCAGTTACAAAATAACCACAGGAATGTAAAGTATGGCATAGGGAATATAGTCAATAATATCGTAATAACTATGTATGGTGCCAGGTGGGTACTAGACTTATCGGCAGGACCACTTTGTAAGGTATCTAACTGTCTAACCACCAAGCTGTATACCTGAAACTAATATAATACTGAATATCGACTATGATTGTAAAGTACAAATAATTAACAAACACATTTTTTTAGTTAAAAAAAGAAATAGTTGGTTACAGTTTTGACCTCTTCAATGAGCACATATTTCTGGCATCCTTTATTACTGATATTATTTTGTTCTTATATCTTTTTCTTATAATTGCTTTATGTTAGATTTAATCTTGATATTTTTTGGTGCTTAATTTTTTTGAAATGAATGTTCCAAATTCACTGGAAACTTTTAGAATGAAGTAAAGGTCATGAAATCTTTTCTAACTTCACAGAGCTCCCTCTCCATTTGCTTTTGTGAGATATTAAACTGTTTTACTACTTCAGCACAAAAAACTCTTTCTATTAACACTAAAGATCCACAAAGCAAGACATAAAATGGGGGTATTACAGTGATGCCAAATAACCTAAAGGCCCAAACACCCAATTTCTAATTACTTAGCATCTTAAGCAAAACATCAAAAAGAACTGCAAATAATGAAACAGAATCATATTGATTTTAAATCTCCCCAAAATTGCTTTGGTCAATTCATAACTTGCGATGGCAGTATTATCTAATTCCTTAAAAAATATTCCTGGATTTTCATTTATTTTTATTTATTTTTATTTTTTTAATGCATACAGCACCTGGTCTTCTTCCTAGGTGGTCTCCCATCCAAGTACTAACCAGGCCTGACCCTGCTTAGCTTCCAAGATCAGACGAGATTGGGTGTGAAACATTGGATTTTAAAATATTAATTACAAATATGAATGAGTTAAAGACAGGAGAAAGGAAAGAAGTACAAAGAAGAAAATCAAGGTTATATAAGAAATAATGGTCATAGCAGATGAGTAGAATAATTAAATATTATCATTTGGATCAGGCATAGGTGCAAAAATCATTGTTGAAGAGCATCCTCATTAGCAAAATTTACATCTTAAGTATAGTCAGTAGTCTCAAATAGTATATGCATACTATTAAGGAGTACATTTCATTATCATATGACTTATTTTAAAGATGTTCCAATCGTTTTTTAAAAATTGCATAACAACTTAATAGTTCTGATTGATTTTAACAAGTCGAAATTCAGACATTAAATTCCATGGAAAGGATGAAATCATTGACAAGCTCAAAGCCTTTTTCAAGTTTTAATGGAAAAATATGAAACTAAAAAGTTTGCATTAATTAAGAGTATCACCAAGGCATCAAGAATAAGTAGGGTAATAAGTCATCCAAAGTAATATAGATTTGGTCCAAACCTCACCTTAAGAACTAATGACACACTCTAAATCAACTCAACTTACTGAGAAAACAATGTAAAGTGGGCATGAACTGAAAAACCACTTTTAGATGCTGAGGTCAGAGAAATCACTACGATGTTCATTTTGAGCATATTGGCAGACATCTCAAGTCTCATCTGAAGATTCAAGACTGCCAAAAACAAACTATACTGACTCAGTATAGAGCTCTCCAAAGAAAGAATCAGCATTTTCTTATACTTGATTTTTATAGTTTTATGGAAACATTGATGCCAGCAGAGATGGAGGTGAGTGGACAAAATCATTTCTAGTTCTTCCCTTTGTTCTTTTCATTTTTGGTTTGTTTCTTGCTAAACATATAGTTTGTTTTTTAAAAAAGATATGATTTCAATTTAAACTTTAAAAAGAAAATATCTTCTATTTTTTTTTAATAGAAAACTGTGATTTTTCTACAGTCTACAAACACTGAAAATATTTGGTTTATTTTTCCACTTGTTAACCAGTATTGATAAGAATATGCTGTAACCTGTTGCTTTAAAATAACATTCATTTGCTTTTAAAATACAATACAAATTTGTTTAGTTATCATTAACTTAAGAAGCTATTTCCAATCAAAGGATGTTTTCCCTGATCTCCCCTCTTCCCACCAAAATCTCAACAAAATTATTAGTACAAACTAGCCCTGTCCAAAACAAGCATGTAAGCAGCAAATTTTGCAATGATTCCACTCCAACAACTTGAATGCTGGGAGTAGCTGATGTTGATGATCTTTCTGGCAGTAAAATTTTGCAACTACCCCATCCAGTCTCCCTGAGCTAACTTGTCTCTCAAACCACCTCCTTCTGCAGGCTAACCCTTCATTCCTGATATCCATACTGACCAATGGGAAAGTTTTCTCTTGTCTTGTCTCATTTCTCCTTTTCCAAACTACATGGATCTGGCCATTGTCCCTCTCCAGATACACATAGTCTCTATCTGTCTACTTTTCTTTCCCCGTTATCATGGACTCTGTTCTTCTACTCATCAACATAGCCCCCTACATCTTATTTGTAACCGAAACTTCAACCTTTCTCCTTCAGTGAATCCAATGATAACACCTTCTGCCCTATAATCGTTTCCATTATGTGCTGTATAATCTCTCTCTCACAAATGCCAAGAAAAAAAGAAGTGTGCAACATTTTCTCCTTAGTCTCAGCCCGATCTCCCACTAATACCAATGTGCCTGTCCATTCCCTTTTGACTATACTTGGCCAGACACAGCTACCATCTGTCACTTCTGGAGACGTACTGATGATCTTCTAAGGGCCATCTCATCTACATAACCTTTCATATCCTCCTCCAATCACACATTGGGATACGGCCCCACCTCAGGCCTCATCACAACCGAAAACATCTTTCACTCCCAAATCTCTAACTTGGAAAAATCTTTTACCAACTCGAACCCTCTGACCCTTGTTCCTACTTTGTTATTATGAATAAATCTATTCTTGCTCCCATGGTCTTGCTCTCTTGCCCCTCAACCCCCTTTGGGATTTCTTCAGCATGAGGATAGCCCAAATCCATCCCAGTATCAATATCTTTGAATCCTTTACCCCTTCGGCCTTGGACTATACCTTCCATCTTTTAATTCCAAAACAGCTGAGCAATGAGTCACAGACTGCAAATCCTTACCAATTAACCTCGGCTGCACTCTTGTGGCAATTTAGCAATCAATTTACTCATTTCTCGGTGACTCGTGCTTGCCCCCAGTAGCATCTCCAAACGTTTTCCAGTCTCCTTCATATTTAACCCTACCAAGCTCTCTCTCACTGTCAGAAATTGCAAAAATTCTTATAAATCATATGTGAAATTCATCATTCTCTCTCCCTAAAGGACTATTACATGTCCTAATATACAAAAATGTTTACTAATTTTAATTAAATTTCAGTTACTTGCAACAGAGAATACAGATGATTTTTTTCAAAGATCCAATTAGGGTAATTTTCATTATGAAATTAAATGAAAACAATAGAAAATGCAGCTATTTTAAATATAAATGATAATCTCCAAATTCAAAGGTGCAGTGCAGAGGTAATAAAAAAAACTTTGACTATTATCTTGATCCATAAGCTTAGTCATTTAAAAAAAATATTAGTCTTGTTGAATTTCTCCACACAGAGGTCTTCTCTCCTTCATTGTATTTTCTCTGTATCTCCAGTCCCCAGCAATACGCCTGGTATATAACAGGATCCCCAATGAATATAGTATTCCAGCAAGCATAGAGAAAACATCATTTGCTCATGTGCTAAACTATGTATATATATCTTTTAATGGAGTCAAATCACTAAATCTATGCCACTAACTTTAAACAATCACTTACCTTCTCTAAGACTTAGCGTTTTTTTCTTTAAAATGAGGATGTTAGATGATCTCTTAATATGCTTTCCAGCTTTACTATTCTATAATTAGTATTTATAATGTCAGATATGAGCTCGTTTAGCTCCATTTAGCTTTTATGGATCAGAATTAACCAAGCATCATAGTAAGAAGAGAATCCTCAAGGAGTTAAAAAGACAGTTGAGGCAGCAAAAGCCCCAGACACAGAAAACAATGCACGGTAACACAGAATCAAATGTTAACT
Organism: Pteropus vampyrus; assembly: GCF_000151845.1. Lineage (NCBI taxonomy): Eukaryota > Metazoa > Chordata > Mammalia > Chiroptera > Pteropodidae > Pteropus > Pteropus vampyrus. The sequence continues at coordinate 4,006,072 of NW_011888805.1, forward strand.
GGCGAAGCGAGGGCCTTGGGTAGGAATCACAGAATGACATTTTTTGGTGATGGAAAACCAGAGGAGTCTGGGAAGATTTTACACACAAAGTAAGAGCTGAGGTGTTTTTGTGAAAAGGTGGGATTTGAATGAATAGAGAATGGTGACAAGTATTAAATATAATGTCATGTTGTCTGTTTTCGATAAACCTTATTTAGCCCAATAAAAGAATTCTTAAATGTACAAATTTGGATTATAGAATGATCGGAGAGAATGAGAGTTTAAAACAAATTGCTTCTTAGAGGAAAAATTCAACTTCGTTTCTGCATATAAATGTTTTATTATCAATTTCATAAAATATCTTCATAAATTATGATAGCTAATTCATACACCTTTAGTATTCCTACTTCTAAAGATAAACACTGTCATAGATGATAAGCTGACATGTTCCAAGAAATATTTCTGGCACTTTGAGGGTTTAAGATAGGGCTTATAAGTTTTGAAAAGCAAATTTTAACACAGAAAAATTGAGATTCAGCTAAGAAAGGAATTTGAAGAGGAATGAAATCAAGTCAGAAATGTGGCTAGAGCATTTTCCTAACTACAAATGAAGATGCACTATGAGAAATACAAACATAAAGATCTGTATGGAAAGGTCTGATCCATTTAATACTCAAGTGGTGTTTATTATCATCGCATTGAAAATTCTGTATTTGAATTTCTTTGTCAAGGCAGACATCAAATGAGTTTAAGGGACTGTTGGGTAAAAGATGGATACACCATAAATAAAGCTCATTAAAAGAAAAGAAATTTTGGAAAGCAGTTAAATAAAGTAATTTACTACTATTAAATTCAAGACTATGCCTTTCAAAGACTCAATTTACATATACTTCTAGTCATTTTCATCAAAAATTGTGGGCTCAAATGCAGAAGATAACTTGTGGTAAGAGATGATTTATGAATAGGTTGCTGAGTAAGATCATTATGAAAACTTCGGAAAGAGGCAAAGGGCCTCCCACAGCACATACGCAGAAAGGAAGCTCACCTGTACAATGTAGGGTAAGCCGTAACCTTAGACGTGATAATAACAACTTTGTGAAAACTATATAACAAGGAGAGTTTTAGATAATTTAAAAATTTAATTTAAAAATGGTAGTTGAATCATTCATTTTGTTTTTTTACATTCCACATATATGTGAAATCATACGGTATTTGTCTTGCTCTGCCTGACTTATTTCACTTAGCATAATACCCTCTTGGTCTATCCATGTTGCTGCAAATGGTAAAATTTCATTTCTTTTTTTATGGCCAAGTAATATTCCATTGTATCTATGTACAAATCCTCTTTACCCAATCATCAAATAAGAGACACTTAGGTTGCTTCCATATAAACAAACTTGTAGATAGAGAACAAACTGATGGTTGCCAGCTGGGAGGGGGGTTGGGAGCTGGGTAAAAAAGGTGAAGGGATTAAGAAGAACAGATTGGCAGTTACAAAATAGTCACAGGGATGTAAAGTACAGTTTAGGGAATATAAGCAATAACACTGTAATAACTACATATGGTGTCAGTTGGGTGCAGGACTTATCGGGGGGATCACTTTGTAAGTTATATATACGTCTGACCACCACCATACTGTACACCTGAAACTAATATAGTATTGAATGTCGACTATAATTTTAAAATACAAGAAAATTTAAAAAAGTAAAGGGGCATAGCTTAGGGGAAAAAAAGGTAGTTGGAGAGTGAAATTCATTAGTGTATCAATGATACTCAAGCATGCCCCCACTTGCCAATGACTGACATTACAGAGATGTAGATTTCAAATTACATGGTTATTTTGCAAAATCGTTATAAATTATTGTGTTTAAGACTAAGAAAAACAGTAATTTTACACATTTGCTTACTCTATACATCATTATGTAGTCATTTTTATACATTCGTAACATATATTTATTTACTCTATGATTTTTCCCATTTTGACATTAGCTTTGAAATGGTTTCCTAAATTTCTAGCTATGATCATGTAAATATTAATACCATATTTCTCCCCAATCCAAATTCTTTACAATGACCCTCTCACAGAGTTCTGTACCATCTGATACCTGCCCTTCTCTTTAACCCCGCCCCCCGACCATTCTCCCTTTCGCGATGGGAGAAATTCACTCTTTGTGAGATTTATTCACAAAGAGTTTGGTTCCTTAATCATTCCCAGGGCCAGCTTCACGGACGCGTGACCTGGGCAGTTACACAGGGTCCCACACTCAAAAGTGCTCTGAGTTTGGCTTAATGTTCTGCCGCTGCCATTCCGAAAGCCATAATTTTTTCACAAGGGGCCCCGCATCTTCATTTTGCTCCGGGCACTTCAGAGTATATAGTCAGAGCGACCTATCACACTCTCCTTGTGGAATATGCTCCACTTTCTTCTGTGCCCCAGTGATGCCACAGCCTCTTCCCCACCTCCAGACCGCTCCGTGTGCCATCTCTTCCCGCAAAAATATTCCCCCACCAGTTCTCCGCACGGTGGATTCTTTCTCATCTTTCCAGCTCAACGCAAATGCTAACTTCTCAGACTTTCCCTGATTTCTTTATCTAAAGTGCCTCCTCTAATCTTCTATCATTATCCATTTATTTCTTTTAAAGCCACTTAACAACAATCTGTAATGATCTCATGTACTTGTTTCCTTGCTCAATGTCACACATGCCCTCCTCCTAAATGCAAAGTAGCAGCAGAGGCAGTAATCTTGTCTATTTGGATAGCACGCTGATGAATTATCGGAGCCCAGAACAGTCTGACACATGATAGGTACTCAAAATTTATTTGCTGAGTGAATAAATATGTTAATCACAGTAATAAATGGTGCTCCACAAATTTTCTTGGGGGAATTTTTTTTTTCCTAGTTGAAGTTATTATGTACTATGGGTATGTCATCTATTATAATTCTGCAACATTGTCTAGAGGGTTTTCCCCTATATATAGAATACCTATTTATTTGAGAAGATACCTAAGAATTTGAGTGAGATTTATATGTGTATATTTTATAAGTATTGCTGCCTTTCTGTCAATTTTTGATCCAAAAAAGTAACTAAATTCCCTAAACCAAAGAAAATGTATAGCTCTATGAATAAATTTTGGAGTGCTATTTGGAAGGAGGCTGAAAAATAGCTGCTGATAGAAAATGAAGATAATTTCAGGGAAAATAGCTTTAGATCAAAAGAAAAAGAATCGGTATCCAATGTTAGTGAGGCTGTAGTAAAATCAGGATATTAACACAACTTGACAATAATGTAAAGTGGCACAAATCCCTTTCGGAAAATAACTTTACATGAAGCATTTTAGCCATGAAAAAACTCATATTCCTTGACCCAAATCATCCATTATTAGTACTTTAGTCTATGGAAATGTAATTTATGTAATATATGAAAAGAGCTATCTTTGCAAAGATATTCGAGTGTTATTTATAATATCAGAAAATTGAAAGTAAGCTAAATGTCCAAATTTAAGAGAATGGTTAGATAAATTAGAGTATTTCACTCAATAAAATATTCTGTAACAAGAAAAAATTATACTATGACAGCATGGGAGAACACTTACTATACAATACGTTCAGTGAAAAAAAAAGGGTCAAAAATTACATAAATATAAAACTAAATAAAATTTTAACAAAATCAGAGACATGGAAAATTATTAGAAAGTAGTTTATCCAGGAGCTAGCTTTATGGACTTTTTTTTACTTTCTCCATTTTCTACATTTTGTTAACGTAAATATATAATTATGAAAACATTTTAAATACGTCTAAAAGAAACATGATTTTTCATCACACAGTATCATTTTCAATGTATGTCAGCATGAGCTCTTAAGAGCTTGCTGCCAAGAAAGTTGTTTAAAATTAAAACACAGATGTAAATAAATTTTAATTAATTAATTTTCCTCTATTAAGCATACTTATTCTGAGTTAAATTCAACATAGATATATTTACTTAAACTAAAACAAAATAATAAAAAAAAATGTATGGTTAAGCAATCTTGAAAGTAATTTTTTCCAAAAAAGTTAAGTCAAAATAAACTGAATACTTTTAGATACTAGTTAATTTAAAAGCAATATATTAAAAATAAAACAGACAAACAAACAATCAAACAAAAAGCAGTGACTTGATCGATACTCACAGGTATGCAATATTCCACCATTGGATAATGTAATTTGTGACCTTTTGCTGTTCGACCCGAAAAAAAGCAACTCTGGCAGACATCATAGTTAAAATGCTTTAGGCTTCTGTACCTAGAGAGAAGAAAAGAAAGTTCATTGGCTCTCATGCCTATTATTTAGTCCAAATCAATCATTTATGAAAGAAATTTCATTTATCCAAATCACCACGGAAACAAAAGGTATATTGGCCATAAATGTGGAATTTGCTTAGTAGCTTAGCTCCAAATTAGGACAAAGAGAATCTTGAATTTCACAAGGGAAATTAATGCAACATCTCTCAAGTGGGAAAAAAAAAAAAGAGGCAAATTTTTGGAGTTCAAGTCTCTAAAATATATGTCCATCTGTTTCAACACGATTAGAAGACAAATATCCATGTCAAAAGAGTTTCTTACTGTTTGAATGCAAAATGGCAAAGAGTCACGATTATTAACTTGAAGTTTTCAAATATGGATTATACTATCAATATAAAATAATTGTCAAAATTCCCTCACAAAGGTATTACTTTTCTACAATGAGCATTTTAAAATTTGATTTAAACTAGTCATTAGGAAAAAAAATTAAAAAGCAAGGAAAACACTGTGATGAAGAGCAAACTAAAACCTTGCTCACAATGCATTTTTGAATGGAAGCAGTGTTTGTAAATCTCTTACCCCAGAAGGATATTGTACATTGCCCTTCATTTGCAAAATCTTATTTAGAAGAGAGAAACTCTAGATGTTAAGTTTCTTTGCATACAAGTAGAAAATATCTCCCAAGATCCTCCACGTGCCAGAATGGCAGATAGTAAGAACATAAATATATTCGTATCCACAGAAAAAAAATAATAAGTAACAGGACTAACGGAATGAAAATGTAAACAAAACGTAAAGGCCATATGAGGTTAATATTGTAAACTATTAAGTGCTGAGTAGCTTCTAAAATGATCTGCAAAAATCTCTTGCAAATCGATCTCAAGAAAAGCAGTTGGTATATACTACATCCACCTTATTTTGGCAGGGTAGCAACCTGGTGTGAAACATTCACCTTCACTAATAATATTTCTTAACTTATCAGCATGACTTGACTAATATGAATGGCATCTTCTTGTCTAAGTGAAGTTTTGTTTACTGCTGATCACTCCATGGCATAAAGTCATTCTCCTTTTCTTCATTGGAACCAGTTCCTTGCACTGTTAGTAGGTAGTGGTCTCTGTTAAAATTACATTTCTCAGTCTCTCATGCTGATGGTGATGACCAGAGCAATACAAGTCAGAGTCACTGGGTGGGGTTTCTAGTTGAAATTTCAGGTGATTGACTCAGTTGGGAAGAAGCATGGTCCCTCTTCTCCCTTCTTGGAAAACGGATCTGGCATTACAAAGAGCCATTCTGTTAACATGAAGTGACCTCGAAGATGGAACATGACCTTCACATGTTAAGGATGACAGAACATAAAGCCAGAACTAAGAAAGGGGGGATGTTGGTCAAAGAGTACAGACTTCCAGTTATAAGAGGAGTAAGTTCCTGGAACCTAATGGACAGCATAGTGATTATAGTTAATAACACTGCATTATATACTTGAAAGTTGCTAAGAGATTAGATTTTAAATGTGCCACCACAAAAAATAAATGGTAATTATGTGACATAATGCATTAGCTAAGACAATAGAGGTAATCATTTTGCAGAAAGTGTATCAAATTAACACACTAACCATCTTAACTTTACACAATGTTATATGTCAAATATATCTCAATAAAGCTGGCAGGGAGGAGAGAATGATGGACCTAGGTGACTGGGAAGGCACCATTCTGTCCTGGATTCCTATTACAGGTTTTCTTTGTAAAAAAAAATGAAAGAAAACTAAGTTTCTAATATATTTATGCTTCTATTGAGCAGTGGTATATTATCCTGATTAAAACAATTCCCAGCTTGCAAAACATACTGCAAATCTAAGATTTAATTAAAATTTAACATGGAAGTAGCTATAGGAAAACTATAGCAGTATTTATAAAAGTGTGGTAGAAAAACAAATATATCTAAAGTGGTAGCTTGCTACAGAGTCAACTTGGACGAAGTTAACGTTATTCTATAATGCCCATACTCCTCTATCTTTATTTCTAAAGCTGGTTCTTCACTCTTTCTGGTAGCTCAGAGAAAGAGATAATCTTTTATCTAAGAGCTAATTGGACCCATTCTATCTTGGCCTTGTTTTATTATTGGAATTGTTCTTACATTGATTCCCTCCATGTGTAATCTTTGTGTAATCATTAAATTGCCATTAGTTTAAAGAAACCTTTGCTTGGTCTGGTTTGTCAACTCTAGGCATATTTTTTCTCCATTCAGAAATTAAAAATTTTAAATGAACTATATTCTCAAAATAGAAAACTGGGAAAATATATATGCAAGTAACATCTTCCCATTTTCAATATACTGACATATTTTCTTCAAGCTGTAGCCAGATTGTCTAAGCCAGTTGTTTGCACATACTAACCTTGTTATTTTTCTGAGCCTGAGACCTACCTTCCATCCTTATCATGACATGGAGAGAGTTCTCTCTCAAAAATTTCTAAGGACTGAACTTGAAACCTATGCAATTTTACTAACCAATGTCAATCTAATTTATTTAATAAAACAACAAATAAAAAAAGAACGTATCTAGAAACTTATATAATGCAAGCTCAATAGCAGAAGAATGCATCTAAAAAAATAAAATAAACCATGAATAGACCAAAAAAAAATTATTAAAGACATGTGAATCAAAGGTCTGTTCTTAAATATGATCTTGGAGGGAGGAGAGGGGAGGTAATGGGGTAAAAAGGGTCAAATATGTGGTGACAGAAAGGAATCTAACTATGGGAGGTGAATACAAGATGCAAATATACATATGCCTTACTGTTAAAATGTACAGCTGAAACTTATCAGATTTCGTTAACCAATGTCACCATAAAAAATAAATATATTAAAAAAAAAGACTCTCTTTGCTGCACTTACCAAACTCCTCTACCATCTTTCGAAAACCCTCTTTTTTATTTCTACATTATAATTCTTTACTTCTCCGAAGAACCCTGATCATCTTTCTTTCCCTTTTATACCCCTCTTTTCGACCTTGTTTTCAACTGAGCATAATTTTTCAGGCTTTTCTGGTATTTTCACTTAATGGAACAGCTCAGCGACAGTTCAACAAACAGTTCAGTATCACCTGAGGCTGAACTACTATCCTGCTAATGGTTATTAGTTATTGGTAATAAAAAAAATTGAATGCCTGCTCTTTCTGTGACAGGTATCGCACTAGTCTTTCCATGTATTGACTATTCCTGTAAGGAAACACTCACAGGATTTGAAATTGAAGAAACCCAAGTTCAGGAAGGCCAGGCAACTTATCCAAAGTCATATAGTGAAACAGTAAATCCGGTATTCATACATAAGCAGCCAGACTCGTTCTCCATGCGTTGCCTCCTGAATATCCTGCTGCACTTTGATTCCTGACCA
>NW_011888805.1:4014563-4045666 GCF_000151845.1 Pteropus vampyrus
TTCCAACTATTTTTCTTTTTGTCCATCTGTGTCTACCAGGTACTTCAAACTTAGCCTCTCCAAGAAACCAGCTGCATTTAAACTGTACCTTTTCCGTCTTCCCCTTTCTATCCAGTGTTTGCTCTTTGACTTCCACTGGGGCATGCATTATCCTCATGCTGATTCTGCTTCACACTACCTGCCTTTCCATCCTCTTAGAATCTACAGCCTCACTGGTACCAAGGCCCTCTAAATTTGTAAAAGAAAGGGAAATTTGAGTTCTATTTCTTAGACACCCAGAGAACGCAACGGTACTCCTCATACAAACTATGCTGATAAAGTCAGTCATAATGAAAGCAACTTTGTTTAATTCGGGATACTGATATTGATACTATATACAACAAAACCAACCTGGCCATCTTGATTGATTCTCCAACAGAGAATCACCACTTTAGCTAATTCCTCTCCAGGTATAAATGAAAGGTACATATAAAACCTTGAGTTCCACTGCTAAATAAGCTTGTGTTTTTCATAACAGATTTCCAAATTAAACTAGGGCTATTTTCTAGATTCTTCCCAGGAGAGAAACATAGTATGTTCTAGTACATTCATAGAGGTCTAATGCATACTTACCTTAAGACAAAGACATAGAAAGATCATGACAGCCAAGACACTTCATCTTGGGGCAAACCATAGACCCTACACAGTCCACTTTGGGACCACAAACTGATGAACCTGACACACTGATGACGTAAAAGTATTTTAGCAGTGCCCCTCGTGCAAAGGTGAATAGTAGGGTTAATCTACTTCACACCAAACTTGGCAGAAATAACACAAGTAATTCAATTACTTCTTATTTAATATTTAAATTTTGCTCTCTGCTTACTAAGTTTGACCCTCAGGACATGACCAAATTCCATCCAGGCCATATATGTGTAATGAATCATGCATTATCATAATTCTGATATCATGATAATGTCATCATGAGTGACCATTTCTGTGACCTATGTAAATAGAAATTCAGAAAACTCTCATTCTGGAGCAAAATAATATAAATAGCAACAATAATAATGATGATAAGTAAATTCATGTAGTGGCTATAAGAACGCCATTTTTAGATAGATAGAATATGCAGAAACTCTCATTTATTTAGGAGGCAAACTCCCAAATGGGAATAAATAAAAGAGATGACAGACATACACTGCGACGACACAGACAGAACAGAAAATAGTCTCCTGCAGCCTCTGGTTGTAGATCGGCTTACCTGAATCCAACGATTGGACATTCTTTACAGATGTTGCATTTGGCCTGATGTTTTGCAGTCTCAGCTGCCGCCACGCGATGTAAAACTGGCAGCCAAACCATGGACTGTGGCTCCAGACGCATCCAATCTATAAACTCTTTCACACTTATCTCTGGCTTGTTGTTATTCTGGTGAAGAAACAAATATATTAAAAATGAAGAAAATTTCTTTATTTAAATTGTGGCAAGTGTTGTTGGTGTATAATATTCTGAATATCTGTGCTCAAGTAAAAGGAAAGTTATATAGTTTTTTCCAGGTCAGATAAATCACAATATAGTTAAGGTTCTTCAAGGAAAAAAGTTCTAGAATTTAAAAAGATAAAAAGCAGAAATTGTCACCTAGGAAGAAGAAAAATATCCCAATACCTTAATTCTTACATTAAAAAAAAAAAAATTCTAAGTACTATTGTCACATAAACACTTTAATTCTATAAAATTCATTCATCTAAGACAGTAAGAATTTGTGAAAGTAAAAATTCATCGAAAACTTCCCAAACTTGAAGGCCATTAAATGCTCAATAAAAACTGTTACTTCTGTGTCCTGCTCCAGTCCTGCTATGTTATCACTCTGGAGGGCATATTACTGTAAATATACTTTGCCAGATTTCCGAAGTTGTCAAGATAAATTACATGAAATGTCTTAGTCCCTATTCAAATCTTAATATTAAGTAATTTTCATATGTGCAAAGTTAAAATTGTATGAACATCTTTCTCCTGCTTTTGTCAAGGTCGTTCTATGAACCTGTACATGGGAAAGTAATATTTAGAATTTTTATTTGGTATTTTTTGTATCTCTAAAACAAGAAAAAGGGTCATTATAAAACATAATAACCCATAACATCAATTCTCCTTAAAGAGATGGCGTGAGCATTTTTTTTTCCCCTCAGCAATGACAAAGCAGTGGTTACATTCTGGGAAAATGTCTACAGGCTTGAACTTCATGCATATTTACAGCACCAGTAGTAACAGTTCTAAAATGCTTTCATATATAGTAAACATTAAAAAGAAACTAAAATGCTTTTCCAGTTTATCATTAGTAAGTTAGACCCATATAAAATTTTATAATCATTCTCCTTTAGTACATATGTTTTCAAAGAAAATACTGCTACTTTAATAACATCTTTAATTTATGTATTTAAGAAATCTTGCCTACAAGGAACTCAGGGCATTTTTATTCATTTATTTAGCTATGATGTTCAAGGCACTGTACATAGGGATACAACAGTAAAGAGATAGAAAAAGTCCTTGTGCATGGAGCTTAGGTTTGAATAGAAGAAAAGAAACACTAAACAACCAATTACACAATTCAGTATGTAATTATAATTGTAATGAGCACCATACAAAGGCGGAGGTAGTTCAGGTGGATGTAGTGGGACACATAACCTCATCTGAAGGGACGAGAGGATTTTCAGAGGATGTGAGATTTAAGCAAAGATCTGAAGAATGAATAAGGAAGGATTAGTGATGAGAAGGGAGCTGTGGGTGGAGGATATAGAAGAACATTCTCAACAGGGGGCACACGTCCAAAGATCGTAAGGCAGGGATGGAGGAACTAAAACAGTATGGATGGAAAGCAGGGAGAAAGAGGGGACAAGTGACAAAAGATGAGGCTGTGGCGAAGTCAAGGCCGAATCACAGCAATCTGATAGCACATGCTAAAGGTTTCTGGCTGTTATACACTGACAAGCAAGTAAGTCTCCTTGAGGGGGTGGCTGTTCCTCCAATCAAACACGCTTTAAGAAGTAAAGCACAAACTTAAGGGGATGGTACCCAGTGTCCTCCACCATTTGGCTCCAGCCTAAGTTCCCTGTTCCATTTCTCAGATTATTCTCAATACTCTTCTCCAACACACCTTACATACCAGTGATCTGTTGTGTTTACCTGCTGGAAGCAGCTGCGAACACTGGGTTCAATATTACTGCCTCCAAAAGCCGCTACTTCTCCAAGCTGCCGGGGGATCTGGATGGCATCATGAAGTAAGAGGCCAAGCTGCCTCTGGTCACACATTTCTGTTGGCCCCGCCACCTCCTTGAAGAGATCTATAAGGAGGAGAGGCAAGAGATTAACATCCTTGTGCCTACAGTGTTCTTTTACATAAAATATATCTTTGGTTTTGAGGATAGAATGATGTAGATTAAAAATAATCATAGGGGCATGAATCAGATTAGCTGTCTCCTGAATTATGATAACGTTGATATTCTGCAAATCTGTAATCAGGAACCTGTTAACCACACACTTCTTAGAACAACCTACTGTTGTATGTCAATACATATACGTAGACTAATAAATACAAATTTCCTTTTCAAAAAATATGTGGGTTCATTCGATGGCCTGAATAAGGATTTCCCTTCTTATTGAGAAAGACAGTGAGCCAAAATGAGGCTTTCTTCATGACTTGTCAAAAGAATAAATTTACCTTAAGCAGCAAATCTTTAAATATTAACAGATTTGTTTCCCAAATTTTGTGTTCACTCTTAAATTTATTATTCTATTTAATACATATTTATTTTTTTTAAAGATTTCTATACTTGAATCTATTTTATATAAGAAACATTAAAACATACAAGAAGGTATCTTTTATTTTTAGTTTTTTTAAAGGCCCAATCAGTCTCTTCTTTATTACCTATAAATTTTTAAAATTTTATTTCATATACATTTATTTAAAATTTAAGAACTTATTAACAAGCTCATGCATACTTTCACATAGTTCTTAGGCTTTTCTGTTCATAAAAAAAACCCCGCTAATTTGTTTTACAACTTCCTTGGTTCAAAAAAATTTAAACTCTTCTTTCTAGTATTGACTTCTATTCTTTACTTGCAATATTTTGAAGATTAAAATTATTACCATATTTCTAGCAATAAAGCTAATATACTTAAATAAGTTACTTTTGGAGTAGGGAGAAGTTTCATATAAAGACAACCCACTTCATTATAGAAACCATTATTCTTTGGAAATTTCCAAGTTCTGAAAATTCAAAGTCGCACAAATTCTAAATGCATTTCATGTGAAGGTTTCCAATAACAGAAGAAAGGGGAGTAAATATTTATTGGATTCTAAAAACTATTTCAAATTATATCTGGTAAATAAATATCAGATCAAAATGTATCTTTCCCGTTTTTTTTTTTTTAAAGGGGAATAATGCTAGATCTGACACTGTCAATGGTGAATTTTCGAACCAAAACCAACTTAGTGCTACTGACACAGTAAATTATAATGAAATATGACTTTAATTATAAGCATGCTTATAGGGAAAGCAAATTCGATTAATATAAATTAAATTTTTATTATTATTTGTTCACTTAGATTTGGTTAGAGTTCTACTTGTTTTCATTTGTCACAAATAAGACTATAATAGCCAGAAAATATGTATCCAGGAAGCTTACTATGATGCTCAATTCAAACCTGTCCTCTTAGGGACACAGAATTGATACATACGTACAATAATCTACACACAGAAGTGTAACATTTTCAGTGAGATCAACGGTGCTGAACTTTCCTCTTTTAAGGCAGATAGCTATATGGCTATACCACTATTAAGGTAAAACTACATATAAAACATAAAAGATGAATGTCAATATTAAACATTTTGACATATTTCTACATTTTTATAAAAGTTCACATTTTGATGTTATAGTCAGAAATAAAATGGAGGGACAGAATGTGTGAATGAGTCAGAGGAAAGTTACAATCTAAAACCCAAGGGCCAATAAATTAGCACAGAAGAGATGCAAACGGCCATTCATAAGGATCTTTGTTAACTTGCTTTTGATGAGGCAAAGAAGCCATCAGCTATAAGCAGGAAGGCCAGGGTGTTGTTAGAACCTAATCAAGGGATAGTCTCAGGAAGGCATGGAGAGAGAGGGAGGTGTCACCAGGGTGATGACACTGACATTAGCCATTACAAAATCAATGTTCACACAGACACCAAATGACCCAGGAGGGCAACTGTGCCATTGAGTTTGGAGAGCAAATCATCCTGAATATTAATTCCTAACAAAGGAACTAATAATGAGGAAGTGTTCTGATATCACTGGGGAAATCAAAACTGGAATCGCAGTTCCTAAGGACCTCAAAGTAAAACACACAAAATGTCAGAACATTTCCTGAGTCTCAATACTCCCCCAAAATATTTAAAGATTTCAACCCAAGAGGTTTCTTATTTAATTAAGTCCTAAAATGGCATACTTCATGGATTAAATTAAATATCAGAAGTATTCATTGCATAGGCTTCTGCTTTTCCTTCATAATCTGAAAACTTATCTTGAATTATACAGTGTCATGTTTCCCAACATTTGTAGAAAGCGCGTCCTTTGTAGTATGAGCGTCTGAGCACACGTATGCTGAAATATGCTCACTTGAAAGATTATACATTTCAGAAATATGTTTGAAGGTATGTGTACAGATAAAAGACATCTTTTATATATGTATATATGCAAATATAAAATTTTGTGTGGAATTTGTTTTTGCTCTATAGCTACAGCCACCAGGTTGTAACTCTTTTGGTCTCAGGTTACTCCCTGATAACCAGCTTGGAATAAAAAAAAGAGGAGGGAACCAGTGATGTAGGGAAATAGATCATGCTTGCGTATTTATGATTCATGATAAACTTTGAGATTGAATTTACATCCATTTCAGAGTAACCTGAGCACTCTGACGCAATTATTCCTTTCAAGGAACCCTACATTTTTTCAGGAGAACCCCATGAAAACCCCAAATCACACATGATAAAAAAGTTCCCTTCTAATTTTAGTACACTGATGTTTTCATTCACATTTTCCTTTCTCACTCATTAAAGAAATAACATTTTCCGCTTTGAAGATGGTATCTTTTGACAATTATGATGCTGAAGATGATTTAAATTCTGGATAAATAAAAGTGCCACCAAACGAAAGTCTCGTGCAAAGCATTTTTCTGCACTGTTTACCAGGTTATGAGTCCATCATGGCACCTCATCTCCTGGTCCTACAATCGGCTTTTCCTTTCATACGTATCTACATCTCTTTTCACTGATATTCTTGTCAAACTGTGTAAGAAAACAAGCTTTCAGGAACTAGAGCTGAAACTGAAAATCAAATCACCTCACAGCCATCCCAGAAAATAAGCGTTTTTTTTTGTTTGTTTGTTTTGTTTTTTAAGGTATATATGTTCACATAAGATGCAATACTTGACTAAGTTTACAGGAACCTGTGATCAAATATCCTCTTGTTTTGGGTATCTCTCCATTCATGAAGTATCCCTATCCCTCTCCCACAAATGCATGGATATATCTGTAAAGAATCATCTGGGAATATGTATGGCAGGACTAAGTAACACATTTTATGGACAAAATTAAACCAAAAGATATTTTACAGCAGTTAAGAGTTTGGAGACATAGCAGCAATTGCTACTGTTTATTCAACAACTGCTATTTCTAGGTACTTTTCACACATTATCTGTAATTGCTTTCAAAGCAAGAATGATTAGTTTCATTCTTTAGTTGAAGAAAATTCACTAAATTTCAGCTTCCCGAAGCATGAAATGGAAGTAATGTTACCTCTTAGTTGTAGTGTTCAGTGGGATCTCGTAACCTGTCCAAAGTCACTCAGCCACTAAGTGGTAGAGCTCAGGTTTGAAGGCTTAAGATGCTTTTTTGTTAATTAACAGATAAAGGGACACCACTTATTTGGTGAATGAAAACGAACCTAATAAAATAAAATAGGCTTTTACCATTTTTTAACCTTTTTACACTATATATTTGTCTATGTCTACAGAAGTTCTAGTCCATCTTTATTTTTCTTAAGTATTGGAAAGTACATAGGTTCTAGTATAAAGTATAATATAAAGATTTTAGTCCACCTTAATTTTATATATTTTTTAATGCATTAGGAGTACACAAAAATAGAAAAAGCTTGGGCATTAGAATCAGAAAAATCTATTATCTAATTCTAGCCCCATGACTTACTGTCACTGCAGCCTTTGACTAGATCTTTAACCTATCTCAGCATTGATTTTTTTAGCTTGAAAATGTAAATCACAATGCCTACTCATTATAGGGTGATTATTCCAAGTATTAAATAAAATATAATTTGTGGTCGATTATCACTCTATCATGGCAGCTCACCTCTTGATCCTATAATCAGCTTTTCATTTCCCATAAATTCGCATCTCTTTGCACTGACATCCTTTGTCTAGCCTGGACATGTATAGTAAGGGTTAAAAAAATGGGAACTATTATTACTAGCAAATCATATACAGTAAGTCTCCAATGAATGTTATCATTATCATTACTAAAAACACTATTGGTACAGTAAAGGTCTTACATACATCTGTATTTTTCTTCTAAGAGACCTTTAGAGAGAGACATCAATCCAATCTTCAGACTTTGCACTCTTATTTTTCCAGTCCGACCCCTGAAATTATAAGAATCTCAATGTGTTACATGAATTTAAAACTGTATACATTATGTTAATTATTTCTGAATATTTTATTGAGGGTAGACCATTAAAAAATAATTGTATCTTAAAGATATAACTTTTCTACTCACGTTTAATAATTAATGCTAAACCCATATTGTAATTTTATGACATTTTAATAGTATGCTTGACCCAGTCTGGAAGAATATACAGCCTCAAGTCACTTTAAATACAACATATGAACTAGAAATAACAAACTAACAAAATGAAAACTTTAATTATAATGCTGAAAAGATTTTATGTCTATAAATACTATGAATCAAAATCTATTTGTTAATAATTATAAATGCAAAATTCAAAATAGACAGCTAGAGCTTATATAATATGCAGCTAATACAGCAAGAGTTAATGTGAGTTAATACACCAAGAAAGAACTAGTGATATATCTAAAAACAAATGTAAGAAAATTGACTGAAAAATTAACTCTATATTATAAAAGTTAATTATATAAAAATTAATTAACTTGCTGAATACTTTAAAATGTATTGTCTTTATTGATTTTGGTCTCTGTCAATGCAGTTTTAATGTTACTATTGCAATTTTAATAGTCAATGATCTTAACCAGACATGTGAAATCACTATTGGGGAAGTATCAAACTATAATTCAATACAAAATTAATCGACATTAGGAAACAGCTTCGCATTATGCCAATGAGAGACCATTTCAATTTCATTTATAAGTTGATTAGAAGAAAATTTTATTTTATCTTTAAAAGCAGAAAGTTGTCTTTACTCCATCATTTATCAAAAAATTACAGAACTGTCTATCAACTGTGAATCACTATAATAGATTCTGGGGATGGGGAAAGGTAAATGCAGAAACTAGAATAACACACAGTCAAGAAATAAGTCTTTATTGCTATCTTTATTATTTCAGATTCAGGATCAGCTTTCAGTTTAGGTTTTTATTGTTAATTTTTTTTTCAATTTATAAGTACAGTATGCTTAAAACCTATAAATGTTTACATAATTATGTAAATGTATAAAATTGAGTAATTCATGCTATTTAAAAGCAGGTAAATATCTGTATCGTGTAATTTGAATTTTAGGTAGTCTTATAGTCAAACCGTATTTAAATCTTTCCTTATTGATGTTTTTACTATTAATCTTAATTGATATCTTCCATTCTCAAATCAAAATTCTCACTTAAGTTTAGGTATACATATCATGACATATAAAGTATAAAATAAATTAAAAAAAAAAAACATGCTTAGGTATTGGTAAAATATATTTTCAAAACAGTCCCTCAATAGCCTCAGTAGCCTAGTCTACATTTATAGTAAATCATATCCAACAAATTTCTTGAACCCTTACTACTATGTATGTGACCTATGAAATAAGTAATACTTAAATTTAAAAATAAATATAGCCATTATAAGCAGAATTTCTAAGTTAATATATTTATTCCAGTTTCTCATAATTAATTATAGAAATATTAGTTTCAAAATAACCTTAGACTAAGCCATGCTAGAAATTATGTTTCTACTTCATATTTTCCTAATTATTACATGAAAATAGACAATGCCTGTTTTCTTCCCTCCAAAAATCAGGAAACTGTATTCTTTGGACACAATCAGACAGTAGACTTGCAGAAGATAACAAAAGGCTGTGTGAATGGACTAGTACATGAATATGGCTAAGGACAAAGCAATCCCTTAAGGGAAAAAAAAAAGATCAAAATGATATCCGTTAGAGGATGATCTCCAGTCTGTGGTGTCAACACAAGAAAAGAACATCATCAGGAAGACTACTAAAAATGTCAATCATCTATTCATCACACCATCAACAGAAGGGTTACTGTGATCCCAGCATAGTTCTACGTACCATACGGACCAAGAGAAAAGTACAAAATGGGAATCCTACCCATGATAAGCTCACACACTAGTGGAAGAAGGGGACAAGAAAATAACTAGAGAATCATAAGAAAATATGAGACCGATCTTTATGTATGGAAATAACCAAGTACAAGATAACTGTGGCTGATTAACTAATGATCGGTAATCAGTCTGAGTAGTCATTAGTCTTGCAACATTTGATAAAAAAAAGTTGGACACTGAAGGCATGATATAGCTCGCCTTTTCCAACTAGGAGAAAGTAGAGTACCACAGGGACAGCTTGGGTAAGAGAATAGAGGGAAGGTTATGACAAGGCTCGTTCAGGTGTAGCAAAGACTTGCATCAAGGCTAAATGGTTAATAAAGTTATCCAGGTTACATGAGGACAGATGATGTAGGGCTTTAATGTTAAATAAGATTATCTGAATTTGAGAGACAACAGGGAGCTAATGAAATTTATTAGTGAGTGACTTAACCCAATATTCAAGTACCTGGTTCCCTGTTAGTTTTCATAATTAACTCCTGAAATTAGTTTAACTAAAAAGGTATGCACCTTATAAAATAATACCCACCTTGGAAAAGAGGGAAAAAATGACAACACTGCAGCAAGTGAGAGTAATATTTTTGGTAGGGACAAAAGTATCTAAACCAAGTACTCTAGACTATTGTGTTAAATAATTTTGATTTCCATTAAATCTAGAAGGAAGATCGTGAAATTAAGACTTCTTAACCTAGGTAGATAAAGACTAAGTGAGGCTGCAAACTCATATATAGAATCAATATTCTCTTTATAGTTTATAAAAGACCTTTCTACATTTTAATTCATTTGCCCTTCATAATCATCTATGTGTGGTAAACCAGATATTTTATCTCAATTTTTCAGATGAGAAATTGAGATGTCAAAAGTTAAGTGGCTACCAAATCACAGAGCAACCAGAACCAATGCATAGATTTTTGTCATCACAACAGAAGAAAATAGATTTTTTTTTAAACAAAATTTAAAATATGAGAAGTGGGGTACATGTTAAAACTTGCAAGAAATAGTAAACTTAAAATAATTTATGAAGTACTCTTTTTCTTAGATATGGCGATATGGTAAGAGTAATAAAGCATTATCAAAAAATTGAATATTAGTGCCATATCTACCATTAATATGCAACAGGTGGCCAAGGGTAAATTGTTTTGTCTCATTGGGCCAGGTTCTCAGACAGTAAAATGAAGAGGGCAAAAGGGAAGCTCTCAAAGTCTACTTCTAGAATTCTATGATCCGCTGTGTGTGCATCACTCAGTCAAGAGCTGGTTGAATATACTTTTAAGAGCTGAAAATGCCAGTTCTGACTACATTATACTACACAAAGTAAGACAGTCAAAAACATATGGTTAATGAATGAATGTCAGCTGAATGGATGGAAGGGCCAGATCCTGGTACCATATCCAAAGTTCAGAGACTTCTTAGGGGTCAATTATTTTCTGGTGCATTGGAAGGAGTAGATCATAGTTTCCAGAAGATTCTCAAAGGGAACTAATGGCTTGAAAAGAGTTAAAAACTCTTGTTTAGATAAAAGAATAAGACATTAGAGGAATGTGGCCAATTAACCCCAGCCATCTGACACTACTGTCATATGACTGTGTTTTGTCCAATGGTTAATTCATGATATTCCTCTCTACGTTAGAAAACTACATGGAATAGATATCATTCTGACCCAGCATGGTCTTTGCTATATTTCTTTAGCATGGAAAGGAGATACACCCAGAAAGCTTTTTTCCCTTTAAAATGGAAAACTGCAAGGTATTGCTTTTCTAAATAACAGTACCTTAGGGAAGAATTTCACATGTGTTCACATTTGATGGTGGAAGAGAGAACTATACCAATATTTAACTCCCTAGAATATGAATCACAACATTTCACATACTGCTTCCTTCCCAACTAAGTGGCACTATTCCCTTTGGGCTGTCTGGGGACAACAGCATATGTACGTGTCATAGGCTGAATTCTATCTCTCTAAAGTTCATATGCTGAAGTCCTAATTCCCAACAGAATGCAAGTGTACCTGCAGAAAGAATCTTTAAAGAGGTAATTAATTAAGTTAAAATGAGGTCATTAAGGAAGACCCTAATCCAAATACTGGTGGTCTTATAAGAACAGTAGATCAGGACACAGGACACATACAGAAGACCGTGTGAA
This sequence comes from Pteropus vampyrus, assembly GCF_000151845.1. Classification (NCBI taxonomy): domain Eukaryota; kingdom Metazoa; phylum Chordata; class Mammalia; order Chiroptera; family Pteropodidae; genus Pteropus; species Pteropus vampyrus. The sequence goes on from NW_011888805.1 coordinate 4,026,317, forward strand.
GACACAAGGAGAAGACAGCCACCTATAAGACAAGGAAAGGGGCCTTAGAAGCAACCACTCTGCTGACATCTTGATCTTGGAGTTCTAGTCTCCAGAACTGCAAGAAAATAAATTTGTTGTTTCAGCCATTCAGTCTGTGGTACTTTGTTACAGTGGCTGGAGCAAACAAATTTAGCCAAAGACAACGCTGAGGGGGTGATTTGACATCTTCTCCAGTTCTTTCTTTAAACACAGCTCAAGAGGCGCACCTCTACCGTACTCCTAGGGCTTCACGAAGTTCCTAAGTATTCTATGAATTTAGCATTCTTCCTGGGATATAAAATTAAGTATAAAACACCTAATTGACCAGTTATTTTGGTGAATTTACTATAGATAAATAGTAAATTCTTTTTCTATAAACCTCTCAGAGAATTAAAAAACTGAATATCAACTTAACAGTGCATAATTGCTAACAGTAATATTTTATAGTATGGTAAATTTGCATTAAAATGAAATATATTAAAATATGTCAGATAGGGATACCGTAAATCCCACCTACATTATGGTAATTGAGATTCATATTATCCGTTCTTCAGTGAATTTCTTAAGAACCAAAAGGGGGGAAGAGAGGAGGCAGATAAGGGTAAGGGACATCACGCACATGGTGGTGGAAGGAGAGTAGACTTTGAGCGGTGAGCACAGTGAAATATACAGATGATATATTATTGAATTGTACACTTGAAACCTACATAATCTTATCAACCAGTGTCACCCCCAATAAATTTAATAATAAAAAAGAACCCTCACAAGCACACAACAGCTATTATTTGGCTATGGAAAAAAAAATTGATATTTGTGAGCATCAAAAAAAGAAAACAAGTTAATTAAATCATCTCTAAAGCTACTGTCATCATCATTGACTTTATACAGAATCAGCTGTTAAATATGTGCACTTATGAACTGTCATCTATCTTTTCCTCTAAATCAAATAAAAAGCGGATAACCACAAATTTTCAACAGCTAATTAATGGAAACTGAGGGTCTGAGAGAAAAAAACAACAGTTCTAATTTTCTTATTCCTTCCTCGCATATTTAACCTCCTACCAGAAGAATGAATAATTCCTAATGTTTCAGAAATGTCAGCCCACAGCAGGTCTTTCTAGAATTATTTCACAAAGGCACTGTCACATTTAAAAAAGCCAAATTAATGGCAAATGAGTTATGCTGGAAGTTGAGTGCTCTTTATGTAACGGTGAGTACCTAAGTAAATTATAGGTATCAGTGGCCTATAGCATAAATTATTTAAAACACCATATACATACATAACCACCATCACAATAAATAAAGCTAACAACAAAAGTCCCATTAAATGCCTTCATTTGCCACTCAAATTGCTTTTAAGTTATCACACAAAAATCGCAGAGTGGATTATTATGAGCCAATAAATTATTTTAATTTATAACAATAAATATAAAATAATCTCTTTTCAAAAAAGAAATACTATAAGAAATTCTGAAAGGAGAAGAAAATCAAACTTATTTATATTAGGTTTCCCCTAGCATGGTGACATAGAAAAGAAAAAAGAAAAAATCCCTACAAATTTGACAATTATTATAATTGAAGCAAAATCTTAAAATAACATATGGGCATTCTTTTTTGTTCTATTATTGGTTAATTTCTCAATTTTTGGAAAGTCATCTATTTTTGACAATTGATATAAATATTTCCACTGGGAAAAGCACTTTGAAATTACTTTTTAAAAATTCACTTAAAAATTTACATATTTTGTAACATTAACATATTTTGTTCAATGATTGTATTTTAATGGGTAAAAAATTAAAACTTACGTGTCATATACATTGAGCAACCAATTGAGACACATGTCCACACAGAGCGGGACGTTGACCAGATCCTTATGCATTTGTTCAAGGCCGTCATAAGTTGTTGTCAGACAGTTGATGACATCTGGAACACTGAGCAGCTGATCATTTTGGTTCAGCTTATGTTGTTTGAAAACTTCATTTGTTGTATTCAACTCTAAGAGATCCACTAATTGGGTGAGAAAAAGGAATATGTACAATCATTACATTATATAACAACATTGAAACAAAAACATTTCTACTCTTAAGTATTTGGCTTATACTTCAATATAAGAATCTATCCATTTTAGCTAATTTCAGTTTTTAAAGTAATGAATAGCATTTCCATTCTTACATTTCTAACCACTTCCTGTATCCAAATTGCCATGCTTTTGAATCTGAGCTCTGCTAGTTTTCAATCTGATCCCATTTTACACTCTTTGGAATATCAATTTCTCCTACTTTCCTTTTTTCTCTGAGCTCTTTCTACTTTTAAATATAGGCAGGCATAAATTTTAAATCTACTCCAAATAGTAGAAAGTCCCAAATATTACCTTGCTTACTTTTCTTAATTCCTGAGACCAGCCTGCTTACCAGCATCCCAATTCATCCTTTATATCACTGCTGAACTAATCATTCTTGAAGAATTTCCCAACATGTACATCGTGAGGTACAAAGTTCACAGAAGATGTTAAGTTTAAATAAAATGGGCTTTGCATTATGCAAAAAACTATGAAGATTCCTGAAAATATTCTATTCCTTAAGAACAGAACTATCATAAGTTCTGCCTCTAGGTACTTATCCAAAGAATATAAAAACACCACCAATCAAAAAGATATATGCACCCCTGTATTCATTATAACATTAATCACAATAGCCAAGATATGGAAACAACTTATGTGACAATTGACAGATGAATGAATAAAAAAAGACCTGGTACACACACACCAAAAATGTGATACTACTCAGCCATACAAAAGATGAAATATTGCCATTTGTGGCATGGATGCATCTTGAGATTTTATGCTAAGTGAAATAAGGATAAAAATTGTATGATTTCACTCACATGTGGAATATAAAATAAAAAAGAAACAAATGAACAAACGAAAACAAAGTCATAGATAAAGACAACAGATCGGTGGTTACCTGAGGGGAAGGGGGGTGGAGGTAGGGCGCAATGGGTAAAGGGGTTCAAATACCTGGTGACGGATGAAAAATAGACTTTTGGTGGTGAGCATGCTATAGTGTATACAGTATCAAATGATAATGTTGTATACCTGAAACTTATATAATAATATTATATTACCTTGATAAAAAATTAAGTAAATAAACAGACTCTGTAGAAAAATAGTAGTTCTCCTCTGCCTACTGAAGCAAGTCTGATCTACAGGGCCCTAACTTGGTTTGCTTCCCATGAAGCTTTGGCATACAGGTTACTTGCAGCTAGGATTAGTGGAGGTTCACAGTAAAGGACCCTTGTGCATGGGTCTTCAGGTATTTGCCCCCATCTTTATTCTAACACCCATAGTGGGCATGGCCGGTGCTAGAGCATAGCGGGTGAGCAAAAAAGGATAAGGCAGAGCCTCTTGCTCTCAAAGATGACCGGTCTGAGAAGGAAGATAAGCATACTGATAACTTTACTAAAAGGAAGAAGTTAAAGTGCCCCAAGGAAGAATATATCCATTTCTACGAGAGCTATTACTACTAGGGGAGTCGAAGGACAACAGGAAAAGACTCCCTGGGAAGGTGGGATTTGAAATGGGCCTTAAAAAACAGAGAGGGTACAAGAGATCCATGTAAAACAAGGAAAGGACTCCAGGAGGGTAGAACTGCTTGAGAAAAGACAAGAATTCCAAGAGGTCCAGGGAGCTCAAAGGAATGATGGATGGCAGTGTGGCTGGGTGGTGCCTAAGGTACATACAGGTGGCTTGTGGTTACCCTGAGGCAGCCACGCAGAGCTCACAGGGACAGGTACACATTGCCCCAGGGATGGCCCTCAAAGGCCAGAAATACAATTTTAGACAAAAAAGAAAAAAATCTTATATAATCTTTCTTTTTAATCAATGTTGAGTCATTCATTAGCTAATTGAAAACAGGAAAACAGAGATGACCAAACTACCATGTATCCATACATTTATTAAGTGTAAAGATGACTCCTCTAATTATAAACATATGGATTTAGAAAATTATAGAATTTAAGGTCCACTCACGAAAATTATTACTTTGTAAAATGCTTCCCCTATCTCCATATTTAACTTTTAACATTTCAATAATAAGCTCAGGGGAACTATATTTTAAAAAATATAACTAATATAATTCCTCTTTGCCAGATGCAAAACTATTCCCTCAAAATATACAGTGACATTTTTTGACAGTTAAATAAAATTAACAAATAACTTCTTTTGCATTTACCTGTTATTAGCTATTGAATAACCAATAATTTTTAATTTTAAAAGATATTTGTGAAATGTATCTACTCTAGCTGTTTAAAGACCATAGGATAATTTATTTCAAGTTACCTATAAAGGAAAAGAACTACTTTAAAATTATACAGATTAAAATTATTCCTAAAACAACTCACTTTTTTTAAAAAAAGACAAATATGAAAATACGAGTATGGATAAGTCCATCCATTTCTTTCAGATCTCAAATATATCATTGGTAAAATTTCAGCTTATCCATAAAATAAATATATAATGTCACATGAGTTGCAGATGGTATCAAAAAAAGTGAGAATGAACTGAAATTTTTATGGTCACTTTTTCTTGGTATTATACACTGTTTTCAATGATAAACTTCCAGAGATCAGGAGCAAAATTCAAATTCACTCTTTGTAGTGCCTGATAAAGGAAAGGGCTTACTAAATGACTGTAGTTACAGAATTACTAATTCCACACAGATACAAAGAAACGTATCCAAATACTGCCAAAATGCTCTAAGTTTCTGAATCCCAGCACTAATTACGCCAGCAACACAGCACTGCTATTTTACCCCGCAATATGGCTTAAAGTGACAATAGACCACATGCCAAAAAGACCGTTTCCCAGATGAGGCTGTCCTTGCATTTCTTCCAGAAAAGTCTCCTTTGTAATACATGATGTAGCTATGACAGTAATCTGCCACATCCCACAGACTATCGTGTCTTCAATTTTTAGTGATTTACTCTGACAGTTAGTGCCTAAGCAAGGCATACATCTTCCTGAAGAGTGTCACATTTAGGTACCTTTAAAGAAGCGACTACATTTAAATCACAGAACATTATGATCAGCTCTTTTCAGAGGAAGACAAATGACAGCTCAGTCATGTGGCAAATTAAACAAACAGCAGAATCATTTTCTAACCAACTTTTTCTTTAATCCCACAAGTAAGGCACAGGGGATCAAATGGAAATAGATCCTCATTCTCCTGTTCTGCAAAAACACACACTGTATAGCACCTGACCTTGGGCTTCTGTGACTCTTCTGTTCTCCAGCTGTTTGACCATTCCTTCTTAGCATCTTGTCCATCTCCTCTTCCCCAGACATCGCAGAAACATAGGTGGAACTCAAGATCTTGTATGTAGCCTTTCGCTCTATAAGCCTGATGCCCTCACTCACTTTCATTACTTCAATGATTACTTCTCTCTGGATGACTCCGGACTCTATTTTCTCATCCTGATCTCCTGGCCTGAAGACCTGAACTACATTCCCACTGCTCTATTCCCAACTAGAGCTATATTATTTTCTTTTTGGAACCTCCACCTTAACATGTTCCAGATAAAAGGTCTTGCCTTCTTGTTATACTGAGGATCCAGTAATGGGGCTACTATGTTCCACAGGCCATCAGTCTGCATTTCCTAAGATATTCTAATACTCTCCCTCTTTCATTCTTCGTGAAAGAAACTCTTGCAATCATCTGTTCTTACTCCTCTTTACAAACCCACACCTTCAGCTCCTCTCTTACGACCACCAGCCAGCTCAGCCGTCGTTGTCCTTCGCCTTAACTATTTCCTTGTCTTCTGTTCCCTCGGTCCTTTGATCTGTCCTAGATATCATCTCAAGCATATATCCAGGACTGGCTCTACCTTCTAAATTCCACAAAACAGAAAATGATTCTATAGTACCTCATTCTATAAAAAAAAAAAAAATCCAAAAATTAAATATGACATTAGGAGAGCCTGAAGAACAAACAACTAAAGAAATCATAAGAAGTTTCATAAAAAATGGCCTTCGAATTGGACCTAAATGAATTTTAAAGACATTTCTGAATAGCGGACAAATAGCACATAAGCGACTCCATTTAGACTTCATTATTATCTGAACTCCACCCAGGCCTGTGAGTCTCATGCACATAACTCTCTTTCCTCTTATCCTTGATTACAGCCATGTGCCCAAATCCTGTGTGGCTTCTGAGACCTGACTAATATGCTTCCTCTCAAGAAAGCTTGCTCTGTTCTCCACGATGAAGGGAATCACTCCTTCCTCCGGCAGAACTTCCCTTTGGCTTCTCTGTTACTGCCTATCACATAAAGTTTTTAAATCGAAATACAGAAGAATCTGTATAATACGTATGTGTGGTCTCAAGAAACGTAATAGAATAAGCACCCATTAATCCATCACACAGCTAAAGAAATAGACTGTTAAGTGGTATCTTGGAAGCCCCCTGTGAAAACCTTCTTAATCACATCCCCTCGTAGTCACAGAAGAACTACTAACCTCTGTATTTTACTTTCTGTTACTGAACATATACATGTGTCCCTAAATAATACAGCATTTAGTTCTTCATGATTTTGAACCACATATAAATGGAATGGAACTGTATGAATTTCTTCAGCTACTTGATTTTTTTCATTCACCTTTATGGTTTAAGATTCAACCATGTTGGTGCTGATTACTAGTTCATTTATTTCTGCTGCTGTATCATACCATATTTATGAATATGCCAAAATTAAACAAATTTCACTATTAAAAAGCGCAACTATAAGTCTTCTGATACATATTTTCAAGTGTAATCCTATAACTTTCAAACTTAAATCATTCATTCAATATGGGCTAGAAGACTGTTCTTTGCTAGAAATTGTAAGAAGCCCGAAGTGGAGAAGAAAACAGACTCATCCCTCACACAAAAGCTTAATTCCTTTGGAGAGACAAACAAGTAAGTAAATAAATAGAATATCATACATTATGACAAGTGCCACATAAGAACTGAATCTATGAGATGGGATATCAGGAGTGACCTACTTTAAAGCAGCCAAGAAAGTCTCCTTAGAGACAGGCAACAGTTAACCTGGGACCTAAAGGAAGAGAATGGACCAGCCAGGGGAAGAAGATAAGCACAAGGAGCTAAGTCAAGAGCTATACAGGCAGGAGGAACAAAATACAGGGCCTGTCATTCAGCTGCCCACTAGAACTGATGAGAACCAACTGTAAAGCACAGAGAACGAGGTGGATGGAGATGGTAAGATGGGCCAAGCCAGTGGCCATCCATTCTGAAGGCGACAAGGATCTGTTGTAAGCTGGGGAGCTGTGCCCATGTGTAATGTGCTCTCTCCAAATTTAAGTTCTTTTGAGTGTGGGAACCGACTCTTTTTATATCGCTTTATCTCCTGTACAATCTCGGAGCCCAATAAATGAATGAGCAACAAATGACAGATAAACAACAATGCCCTCTGTATTAAGACATTATGCTGGGTGGAGATTTACACAAAATGAGAGACAATCCTGACCTAAAGCAGTTCTCAAAGGAGCCAGGGCAATCGTCCTAACATTATCACACAAAGGCACGCATATGCTGCTTATGTGAGAAACAGTTGTTTGAGGCGATCATAAAGTTCTGGAAAAGTTGCCCGGCAGATGGGATTAGCTTGTCAATGTTTCCAAAAGAGTAAATTTTTAACAGTATTTGGCAGGAATAAAGGGTTACAGACCACTGCAGAGTAAGGGTCAGGGAATTTCAAGTAAACAGAAAGGATGAGAGAAGAAGGAGCAGATTAATCATAAACGGGAGAGTTTGACAAGAGGCACAAAAGTCCCAGGCTAGAAAGCAGAACTGTTGAGGCCAGACGGCTCTAAAATCATCACCTCAAATATTTACAATCCAACACAAACCAGCACTTTTCTAAGTTTGCATTTCTAAATGTCATTTAGTTCATAAGGTGTGGCTCTTCTGCTCCTCTCAGATTTGAAGAAATCAGTTGAAGGAGGAAGTTTTTTCTTGAGGACTCAAAAGAACCAACAGAAGAAAACACCGAATGCATTAATATGTTTACCCACCCAGAAGTATTAGTGAAAACCTGGACCATGTTCATTATGACACAAAGCAGCGTTCTGTCGATGGGAGCTTTTGCTGTTGAGTCACTTGTCCTCATTTTATAGCAAATCAGGCATGAGAAGACCTTCCAGATCTGTCAGCTGGATACTGGACATGCAGTTGAGCCTCTTTCAAAACTGGTGTCACCATGGACTCACTGAGCTCACTGGACATCTCTTCTGTGTGCTCCAAATTGACTTCCTATGTCCTTCTGGTTCAACATACAGATCGCTAGCCAGAGTGTGCTGGCTTCATATTTTCTGTACTGGTAATTTTGCAACACTTGCTGTAATCACTACAATGTGCCAATTATTTGGGACTCCATATATTATGTGCATTAATGTCATCTCATCCTTTCTTCTACCACCTAGTCTGGAAGTGTTTTTCAGCCCTTTATAGACTTTTCTTCCACATACAACATAAGTTTTTCTTATTTTAAAGCTTTGCATTGCTGTCTTTGAATGATTCTATACTCCCCTTCCTCAACTCTTGTCAAGTAACCAGCTTAAAATGTATTTCTAATTTCTACTAACTTTTAAGGCAATTCTTAACCTTAACATATCCTTTTTCTAAGGGTAATTTTCAAAACTTCACTGAACTGCCCAGACATATAATAACTGTTAACAAAAGGCAGGAAACAAGAATACTTGGAATTATTCAAATTATCCTGTCTTAAAAGTATAGGCAAATGATAATTTCCATATTAACTATTGGATAAGGCCTAAATGTTCTTTGAACAGACTTAATCATTAATACTACAACAACAAAGTGAATCCAGACAGCTTAAATCTATACTCTATTAAAAGTATTCACATTTCTACTTAAATTTTGGTTATTTGGTGGCGGGGATAATCCTTTAGTGAAATGTCTATCACAGGATGTCACTCTGGACACACATTCTACAGGAAAAGTTTATGTTGATAATACCAAATGTTTTAAGACATATTTAAATGAACAGAGCCTTTTATCTAATTTTCTAAGGTGCCGGTCCAAATTTGGATCAGAAATGTAAGTTTTTTCGTGTTTCTTTATTATATAATTGTATTGAATCAAACTGTTTCGAACCATATACTTCCAAAGAGTTAACAAAATACTATCGAGACAATGATCTACTACATACTGTGATTCCCTGCTTTAATCCTTTTAAATTGGGTGGCAGTATAATTTTGGAAAAGATTTTAATGTTACTGCTGTATTTTGGTTAATTTTGTTCTCCAACTGAGAATGGCATATGTTCATTTGTTTTACTACTGCATGCATGCTGATGGGGCAAATAATAAAGCATTTATAGAAACACAGCCAACTCCTTAAGTGAAGTAAGTTAAAAGTCAGATTAACTCTATAAACATATCGCCCTCTTCATTTATCTTTGTCTTAAAAAACAAAAAAGGCAATCCAAAGAACTGAGTGATTAGCTTTGGTAGAATAACTCACAACACAGTGCTTTCTGCAGTCTTCGGATTTTGATGGCTGTACGGTAGGCAGAGAAACGGACATTATTCAGGTCGGCTGAAATGGAAAAGAGAATATATTCAAAAGCATGCTTATTATTTAACTTATACTGAATGGCAAGAATGTATTTGTTTACTTCAGACTTTGGAAAAGTATTACATCTGTTCACATTAGAAGGTCTTCTAAAACTCAAGCTTTTATTTAAGAAAATAATTCGATGTTCCTTAGCACCATGGTACAATACATTCCTAAGCAGTGCTATACAGAAAATTCTGAGAAAGGAAAAGGAGGGAAATGAGGAAAGAGCCACACCCAACCTGTTAACTTCCAACGGCTTAATACACACATCACACTTACAGTCAATACTCAAATCTTTGGAAACAACAGATGTTGCAATTTCTTTCTCTGTCTCCTAAAGACAGAGTATCAGTATTAGAGATTAGTAGAGCTGAAATGTTGTAGAGATGTTGCAAAAATCAGACCGATGAGAAACCAAGCAGCACTCGGAGAGCTGGAGAACTCAGGTTTATTATGTAGGTGATTCCAGAGGAAGCTACTCGGAAGATCTGGGCCTTGAGCTCAGGGGCAACTTTGCTTTTATAGGGCTTAGTTGGCATGGGCCGATTGGTTAATTTATCCTCATACGGTTAACAAAGCATGAGAGTTGCTATGGGTTACAGGTAGGTACATTTGTTGTTTAGACAGAACAAGCAAAAGGGAGGATGAGTCTTTAGTTAATTTCGAGGTCACCCTGCCCCATGGCCTATGCGGCAAGCCTATCTATAGAAGCAGAACAAAGAGCTGATTATAAGGTTAGCCTTTGGAATGAAAATTCTTCTTCAAGAACAAAACTCAGAAATTATCAAAATTTGCCCTCTTCTTTTACAAATCGACAAGTCAATGACTTTTCTCTCTCTTCAATCTTTGACGCCATCCTCACCCACCAAATGAAAGCTCACACAGAAGCCTGATATTAAAGAGATAAGAAGGGGTGCTCCCCACTTGTTGTTTAGGGTGCCACTCTCCCTCTGCAGCAGCACCTTTGCTACCCAAAGAGAAAATTTTTTCAAAATGACTCTTTCAAAATCATCTGTTCAAAGTCATATTCTACTAGAAATCTTAAGACTGGAATTCTCGCCTCTGAAATGAGAATGTTTTCTTGCATTTTAATATTAAAATGAATTTAGTTGTTCATCACGACTTAGACAAAATGAAATTAAGCTGGCTAATTATATACGACTTACTAAATAAAAGTGAGCTAAAAGCAAATTTAAAGCGGTGGATTAGAGGTCGCCGTATTGTAATTGTTTTTGTTTTTGTTTTCACAAAAAGCTGAAGTTTAAGATGACTCAATATGAGGGAGGTAAAATCTTCAATTACATTCCTCCTTTTAAAATCATGCTGTTTTGGCTCATGCTGTTTCAAACCTTACATCCTCTTAAGAAAGAAGGTAAAACCTGTTTACTTCATTTCCCTTAGAAATTCAACTACTTTTATATGTCACTTTTATAGGACATGATCCTTTAAACATAATATGCCAAGTAAGAAAAGCTGGTTGTTAGTTTTCATTTAAGAATATACAACTTTAAGTCGTTTAGGTTAATTCATCACTACTAAATAAAATAACACTCACCAAGGGATTGAAAGAGTTCGGTCATTTTAGGATGATCCCAACAGGTTGTCTGTGTTTGATGACTGAAAAAAAAAAGTAATAAATTTAAGTAAAAGAACGTATAAAATAATGTCACACAGAAAATGTGCAATAGAATTTTTATTCAAATCTTAAAAAATACATGCAAAATTATCCCCATGATGGATCACTCAGAAACCTGGTGCCCAATTATCACTTAACCTTTGAAACAACGATACATTTTTATTTGAACAATTATATTGTGAAAAAGTAGATTAAAAAAATTTTAAAGAATCACAACTAAAAACTAAAACCATGAGATAAAGTGGACTGTCATTGACTCTGAATCCTCAGCTTGATGAAGGCAGATAAAATGCAGCCTCCAGAATAATTCTACTTATGTTAGGCAGATGTAGATTCTCATTCAGTATACATCCTCTGAGGCAGAAGCACTATAAAAAGTCACTAAACTTTAGAAGTCCTAATCAAGTTTCCAAAAAATTAGAGAAACAAATAGCGTAATTCTGAATAACATCTCCACTTCACAATCTACTGAGACTCTCCTTCCCCAGTGTAAATTTTCCCTTTTCACCTGTGGAGACGATTCAGAACTTTAGAGTTGGGATAAAGATTATTTTGAGCTGAAAATATCTGAGATTTAACAGATGCGGAAAGAAACCTCCTCAGAGTTTCTTTTATCTGACTAAAAGCAGCAATATCTGGGAAATGAGGCTGTCATAAATCCCCTCTCCAAGGGGTAAGTTTCGTGGCCATGAAGAAGACAGAAAAACCACTGGCACCTGCATAAACAAACACGATTACAAACTTTCGTATCTCATGTCTGTTCTCCTTCAAAAAAAAAAAAAAAAAAAGTCTTTCCTACAGAAAGCTATTGGTTTTTCTCATAGGAGTCTTTTCTCCCCAATTCCCTTCCCCTACTAAGTTAGGCATATAAGCCTCAAATTCTACCCCCACTTTGAGTTACTCATCACTGAGCACTCCTACATGTATGTGTGTTAACACATAAATTAACTCTTTCTTTTCTCTTGCTAATGTTTTGTCAGTTTAATTTACAGGCTCCCAGAAATTTAATCTAAGAGAATAGAGTAAAAAGTTGCTTTCTTCCCTGACACCATCTTCATATGTATCTGGATTCTTCATTCCCCTTACTTAGGTTATGTTTCTCTCTTGCCATTTTGACTGTACATCCCTCCCTTAGTTAATTTTTATATAGATATTGAACATTTTTTTCCTCATGATCCTTAAACTTCACTTTAAAAGGTTTATATTTTCTATTTTCTATAAATTCCAAGACTTAACTCAAAGAATTAGAAGTCTTTGGGAGAATAAGATGAGGATAAAACAGATCAATGTAATGCTTAAATTAGGTTCCTTCATTGTGTGTGTGAGGTGAACAGGTCTTAACTTCAATGAGTCAATGGTCTTATATTTAAAAACAGTTTACTGTCCCTTATCTAGGTCAGAGTAGAGTAATAACATTTTATAGTACTCAAAAGACTTCTTGGATGACACTCAGTTCTTATAAAACTGTTTAGTAAGCTAAGTGAAATGGCACAGTACATGAAAGTGATACTAAAATATTCATACAATCAAATTTCAGAGAAATTATTTTTTAAACTCATGTACTATATCAAGAAGGGGGGCATGTCACTGGGAAAAGGGCATAATCACTGTTATGTATACCCAGGTAACAGAACCTCTAAATAACTCATGATTTCCTTTGAAAATATTTAAAGCTTAGCTTTGAAACTGGATATGTAAAATATCCTGGAATTCCAAAATCTCCAACAAAATAACCTACCCACAATATGAAGATCTGTCTCAGGAAGAATTTGGAAGGTTGTCTGGCTCCCTTAATGGTTCTCGACACCAAGGCAGAGGCAAATATTTCCACTTCATATTTTGGTACGAATACCAAGAAAACTATTCTACTCTTTTACTATCTAAATCACTTCAAAGACCACAGAAAAAGTACTGGAGCTATTTGACTTAAAATTCTTACTAGTGATAGTGTGGCCCAGAGCTTGATAAAAATTCAGGGCTGAATTTTTGAGTCACGATTGTCATCTTCACAGAATCCCTGGTAATTCATCGACCCGTTCAAGTCTGAGAAGCACTGGCCTAAAAAATCTAGTGTGTTACTGAAAGTTAAAAAAATAAAAAAATAAATAAAAAACACACTTCAATTTTGCTAATAAAACAACTTTCTCCCTACCATCAATAAGAATTAAAAAAGAATTCGCTGGAAATAGAGTGTAATTCAAATAATTTCATCATTGGCTCCCAGTCTTAGCCTACCAGTATTCACTCAATCTTGTCTCTTCTTTTGAGTAACTTCAATCCCTATGGCAACACTATTTTCCAGAGACAGACATCCCAGCGTGAAGAACCAAACCAAGGCTTGAGAATGAAATGAAAGCTATGAGTAATGCAGAGCCAAATTTTATATTTACACAAGAAATATAAGTACGCTTTCTTTAGAGACACAAGTGTGGTGCTTTGGCAAACAATCCATATGGAACCATGAGGGGAAAATAGCATTTATGCAGTCAGGAAGTGGCCTTAGAATTCAGTGAGAGCACCTCTTGCTAACAGCTCTTTTTAGTGGAACCACTAGTAGGAGCTGAGGGAACACACACATTTGGCAAACAGATGGAGGGAGGGAAACTGGCAGTCCCCCTTTGTGAATTCAATACCAGTTGATTCATTAGGCAGAACTGCCAACCCTGAAAATAAACACAGCCTCTGGTTACAAACGTATCACTGCAGCTTACCAAACAACAGTTACAAAGAAATGGTAGTAGATACAGTTGGCTGTTGGATTTTCTCTGCCTGCCTGCCTTCCTACCTTCCTTCCTTCCTTCCTTCCTTCCTTCCTTCCTTCCTTCTTTTTTCTTTTTTTTTTTTAAGTGAGGGGGGAGTTCTAAAACAAAATTCAAAATCTACCCAAAGGCTCAAAGTATTTGAACAGCTGCAGATTGCTCAACTTGTCCAGCCAAAATGCTGTCAGTCCTTCCACAGTAGGCAACCCAAACAGAAGAAAAGTAGCATTTAAAAAACAAAAAACAATAACAGTTTAGGTTCTGGCCAATCTCAAATATGAAAGAGGAGTGGGCCTTAATATTGAAAGCTTGATAAACTGTAAAGTAAAATTGTAATTGTTATAAAAATCCTCGTAAGAGGGAACAGACACAGGAATCTGTTGAATAAAAGATTAAAAATCTAAACAAAGCAGAAATTAACAGTTAAATCCAAAATCATATGAAGTAAACAATAGTGAGAACCTGTGGTATATTACTAGGGTGCCCAACCATGCCAGTTTTCCTTATACAGGGAACACTGTGAAGGCTTTTGATACGAACAAAAAATTAGTGGGTGTCTTGTGAAGTTTAAATGGTCTTTGAGCTATTTTAAATTCTGCACACTGAAGAAAATGATAGTAATGCAAATGATTTTTTTTTTGTCCATAGAAATGCAAATTGTGTCCACTGAATGCACCTGATTATTGTTCAGTGTATACTGATCATTTTGCCAGCTTTGCATCTATGGGTAAACTCATGTCGGCACCCTCATTTGATTATAATGGTGCAGTGCTTAATATTCTTAGCATCTGTTTAACTTCTTATCCATTCTCTTACTAATTAGAGGGTTACATGAAATCTTTGACACATGCTCTTTTTATATTTGTATGAGTCAAGGTTTTATCTATTTTTTAATTTTATTTAATTAAAAAAAATTTTATTTTTCTAGATATAATTGGCATAACATTGTGTAAGATTAAGGTGAACAATGTGTCTATTTGATAAATTTATATACCGCAACATGATTACCACTGTAGCATTAGCTAACACCTCCAACACTTCACATAATTACTGTTTCATTTTTGTGGTAAGAATATTTAAGATCTCGTCTCTTAGCAACTTTGAAGTATATAATATAGAATGGCTGACTATACTCACAAAGCTGTGCCTTATGTCTCCATTAACCACTTTTTAAAATTATCTTACCACACCTAAGACAGTCCCAGTTTGTACCTGCTGTCCCGTATAATTAATTAAAAGTGTCCCTTTACTCTTTTTTTCTTTCATAACTGAGATTTTATTGGTTGCTTTGAGGCTGACACAGACATTTCCATTTGTACTCAATTCTTAATGTACATACCAAAAACCTAAAAAGTCATGTAGTTGTCGTTTTCTTCTAAAGTTATTCCAGTGACTTTCTAGCTTAAAATTTGGAGGCTAATTTTCCTTAATAAAATATCGAGTACCCACATCTTCAAATATTGACATGCCGTTACATCAAAGTCCCACTAATTCACAATTTATTATCATATACACGACATAATCGAATTTTCAATCTTTCACAACACATTAACGAAGTTGCTAGGAACACTGGATTTTCACAGATGGTACAGAGTGCACGGAGTCTGGAAAGGGACAGCTAAGATCAAGGAGTGGCTTTCTTTAGAAAACAATTCCACCAAAAACACAGGAATAGTATTTAAAATGTTCTAGCCATATTAAATGTATGACTGACTCCAAATTGCCATTTAGTATGCTTTGTATTAAAGGCTATTAAAAACTACCCCCTTCTATGGAAATGATAAACTGAAAAGTGGCCCTTGACTCATAAGTGTCTCAGTTGGGATAACATGTGGTCCCTATATTACATGGATTTTAATGAAAATTAACCAATAAGACTCATATGTAGTATATCCTTCTACCTATTATGATTCATGATGTATTCTGATAACTTGCACAAAGCAGAACACAAGATTATAAACAAAGACTAGAACACAAAAATGTGCTATAAAAATTGTCCAATATATGATACAATGAATCAGCAAAGTATACGTAATTTTGACAAATTGATAAGATACGATTTCTAGGCAAAAGACTGCCCCGAAGAAGATACTTTAAAACCCATTTGTCCTCATTAGAGTGGTCTTGTTTTGTTTTGTTTTTCCCATGAAACCTTAAAAGATGATGAGAAAGCACCCTATTTGTCCCCAAACGGACACTTAGCCAGTACGCTTACTTGTTACTTATCTATCCAAATTTATTCTTGAAACTGAATTTTGTGAGTTTTGCCATTTATCATTCCATTCCAATTGCAATTATAAAAGCATATAAAAGAAAAGATTAGAGGTGAGTAAGTTAATTTAAAATGCATATGTGGATAAAAGAACTATGTACATTGCTCTGGGCTAAGACAATTGCAGAAAGAGAAATATTTCTTCTTTGCTGTGCACAGTGAAAGATAACATACTAGGGCAGGATGTATAATATTAATTACAGTAATAGCCTATTATTTCAGTGCCCAGTTTGTACCAGGTACTCTTAGAAACTCTTTTAATGTGTAAATTTCATCTGCATAACTCATAATTCTATAAGTTAGGTACCAATATTATCCCCATTTTTTTGATGAAGGAAACCAGGGGAGAGGCTGGTGCTTAGACAACTTGCTCAAGGTCACATAATTAGTAAAGTAGTAGGAATTGCATTTGAACCCAGACAGTCTAATTGTAAGCTTGAGTTCTTAATATGGAAGTATACATGCATGACTGAGGTTTTAAAATATTTCTGATGAATCTGTCTAAATTTGAGTCCATGGTCCATCATTATAATCATCACAAACAACCTCATCTCCCTTGCTTCTCTCTCGCTCCTGGCAAAACCCAATCATGGATCAGTTCAATTACTTGCCTTCTCTGGACCTGATCAGCTGTACATGAATACAGCTGGAGAAAATCACTCAACAGACAGACTGGTTTTACTCTAAATATCTGACTTCAAATCTCAAATGTCCAACTGCTGGCAACTGTACATTGCCAAATAAACTTGCCTTCCCAGATCCCAAGACAATAATTTACTGGCACCTTCCCTGTCTCCAAACCAAAGAAAGTTTCTCTCCCTGCCTTAGTATCATTTAACTTGATCTTACTTTACTGAAAAACTAAAACCTACCAGATTAGAATTCCTTCATCTTCCCCACACCAAGTCAATAACCTTTTGTCTGTCTGCAGATTGTGTTCTCAATTCCTTTAACTGAGGAATTATCTCCATTCCCATCAAAGGCCAAGTCTTTCCAAAGATTTCTAAAAAACTCCTGTGCTGCACTATCGACTCTTCTCTCAATAAGACTTTTTCTCAGTGTATAAATATTCAAGAGTCTGCCATCCTGAAATACACACACACACACACACACACACACACACACACACACACACACACACACACACACTACTTGGAATCTCCCTTTCCTGCCAGCAATCACCCTTTTCCTCTTCTTCATAGACAAAATTCTCAAAGCAGTAGTGTACCTCCTTCTGTCCCAAGCACTACTCAGCCCACTCCTATTTGGTTTCCAACTTCACTTCTCCACTCAGACTAGTCCTACCAAAATTATCAATGAACCCCATGTTGCTAAATGCAATGGCTACCTCTCTGACTTCATCTGACTAGACTTCTCCTCAGGGTGGGAATAAGAAAGGAACAATAGACTTCATAAGTAAATTCTAGAGTGTAGTAGAAGCCGAGAGGTGCTATGCAAATAATATAACCTCCATAAAATGAAGTTGACAAAATGCAGGCTCTGCTAATATGGTATTTATACATGCTTATAAAAGTTATATATAGCAATAAGCAAGAGCTCCCAAATAATAAAATTTGCATTCAGATGACTAAAGTATAAAGTGTGAAAACAACTTTTAGAGATCTGATATGATGCAGTTTATCAAAGTAATATCTTCTTAAAGATCTAAGAGGTGATATTCTCATTTTGGAATTTATAATCTCCTCAATCTTTGTTTCACCAAAGACCAGAATACCACCATCAGTACCATCACCATCACCATCACCATCACCATCACCATCACCATCACCAAAGTACCACCATCAGTAATGTTGATTCTTATTCTGTGTGTGCTTGTGTGCTTGTGTGTCTGCCTGTCTGTCTGCCTGTCTGTCTGTATTAGGGGCCCCTGGGGAGGGGATGGGGGCAGCAGATCAGGAATCTGTGTGGGGAGTAAACTTACATATTTCTCAGGTTATATTTGACTTCTTGAACCTTCACAAACACTCTACCATCCTCTAGTCTTTTTAAGGCAGAAAATCCAACTTTATACTTTTGAAAACAAGAATAAATCTAAGGGAAAACTTAAAGTTTGAATGCCAACATTTCAAGAAAAAAAATCTAAATAAGATATATGATCCTTCAATCCTGTCTAATCTCGGAAGCTAAGCAGGGTCGGGCCTGGTTAGTACTTAGATGGAAGACCACCTAAGACCAGTTGCTGTAGGCATAAAAAATAAAAAATAAGGGATTGTAAGCTGACAAGGTCCTTGCAATCTGTGAGGTCAACCAAGGGTTCTCTCGCCTAAAAAATAATAATAAAAAATAAAAATAAATTTTAAAAAAGATATATGATCCTATTTGATAATAGATATTGTAAAAGCATAGAATCTTTCTTTAAAAATGCCATTAGCTTGACATAATAGTGAAGACACAAAGCAGAAAGACTATACTCTAATCAATGGATAACTCCAGATTTGTTGGATTTGACTATAAAATGAACTTAAAATAATTTCACACTCAGCAGTGGAGATGCAGCATGTAAAGGGCTACCAGAAACAGAAGCTACAACTGACCCCAAAATACAAATGTCAATATTCCAGGCATGGTTGATAGAACATTTGTTATAAAACGATAAGACAAAGTTTGTTTACGTTTGCTTTCAAGTAAAGTAGTAGAATCAATGACTAAAATGCATGTGCCTCGGTGTGAGTGGAGGGATAGGTGATACTTGAGGCACTGGAAGATGATCTGGAAGAATAAACATGTCCACACTCAATAAATCCAGGGGAGCTACTAATTTGGTAATATCTCCACTTGGGCCCAGAACTCAAAGAGAGCATCCTCACCCTCGCCCCCACCCAGCTCCATACCACGGCCTTCCAAGGCCTCAAGCTCAGCAGATAGACTATCAGTCAACACTGCTGCAGGTTGTCTGTGGTTGCAATGGCCTTGGGGCCCTTGTCTGCCCCTTCTTGCGGGTGTGTACCACAGGATTCTGTTCCCACCAGAGTTTAATTCATCATTATATCCTTTCAGTTTTTTTTT
>NW_011888805.1:4046008-4060177 GCF_000151845.1 Pteropus vampyrus
ACAGGAAAGGTGATATCTTCTTAAGTTCTGAACCAGTTGGTACCTTTCTAAGACAATGTCAACGCTACCTAAATTATCTCGATAAATCAGGACACTGGTACACATGCCAGAAGTTGCCCAGTTACAATCTGCCAATTTCTGGCTGTTGCAGGGTAGGCTGTCTGCTGCTTAGTTTTTCATTTAGCCAAAGTGTGCTCATTTGTCTGAAGCTTCCTCCAAGCCCTGGAGGTTTAGTGGTTCCAAGGTGCTTACTTTCTTACATAAAGCAATTTCCTTCTTACCTCCCCATCAGCAGAGTTGGCCCAGTGAGTTTTAAATATTTATTTTCAATAAAGACAGAGTCACAGACCATTTCTTGGAAAAATAAACTCTCAAGTAGATGCTCTTCTGCTTCTACTTCATTTCTTTATCATTAAAACCAAAAACACAAGCTCTACTTCAGGAAAGAGACTCAAAGTAGGTCCCAAAAGCTCCGGTTAAAAATCAGGGACCAAAAGGATGCCATTTCTCATCTTGATTAAGGAAGGAGAGAGAGATTGCCACAGGAGCCTTTTGGGGAGAACAGTATTTATCTTGTGCTGTTAATTACACCTCTGTTATGGATTTACTCTGTTCTGAGATAAATTATCTGTAACCTTTAGAGATAAAATGCTTTACGTTCCTATGTTTTTTGTTTTCACTATATCTATACCATTGTTAGCTTTGGCTTTTCTGTTATTTGGATATCCCACTACTGCCACTCCTCCCTGCTCTTCTTTAGGGAAGTAATTCTGCCCTTATATCATCTAAGCAGGGCCACAATTCTTCTAAAGAAATAATCATTAATTCTCTCCTTTTGACTATACATATATAGCCAGACAAGTATCTGCAGTTTATGCAAATGAACAGCATAACTGTGATATATAACAGCTACCTGTTCTCCAAGATTTCATTTGCAACTATAAACCTAGTTTTTTTTTTTCCCAGCAATTGATGGATTAGGGCAGTAGAGGGTGCCTTTAGCGGGCAAGAAGGGAGTCTAAAAGAGTACTGCAGGGTTATCCATCATGCACACAAGAATAGAAAAGAAAACTCTAAAGGAGATGTTATAAACTGAGGGAAATCCTTCTCATAAGGCGGAGTTATAGTAAGGCACAGAATGCATGGTAGTGGCATCTGTAGATACAGATTAGTTCATTCCAGTTAATGGATTTGTAATACTGAAGAATGTCAGTTTTAGAGAATGTGATATGTATTGTCTACATAATCAGAGATTACTAAAATGTTCACGTTAAAGCTGTGTATGAAATTGCATTTAGGATTCTATAAAGAATTAAAGTTTGCACTTCAGATTCTAGTGGGAAAAACAGAGCTATATAACTGTTAAGATGTGAGCATGAAGCCTGTCACAAGAGCAGAATAATCGTTTGTGCCAAGACTAAGGCTTACTGAAAAATCACGTACTGGGGTTTAGAGAAGACACTGTAGGGGAAGAAAGGAACACCTAGTTCTTAATCAAACCCTACTAAATTCTATGCAACAGTATGGCTTTCCAACAGGGTGGACATGTGTTCAGAATCTTCTATGCTAAAAGCCCCATGGGACCTGTGAGTCAGCTTCCTTGACAAAATGATAAAAATCTCTTGACCATATGAATGAGGAAAAAGGATTGGAGAGCCACAGTTTATTTCCACAACTCAGAACTATCAAGATGTGACTGGCAGGTCTGTAAAGAATGACACCTTCCTGCCTCTAGAAAAGCATCTTTGTCCATTACCAGACCACAGTGTAAAATCTTCTTAAACATATATTAGCCTACAGAAGTTAGCCTATAAAAAAAGCCTGCAGAAAAGGTCGTGTGGAGTGCTGGAGAAAGCATGGGTCTCATACTTGAGCTCTGCACTCAATGCTGGCACACAGTAGGTACATAATAAATGATAACAAGTCTGTAGTACAGAAAAAGGATGTTTCCTTACATTTTTCCCCCTGACTGCTCCTTTCTTGATATAATCCTGTAGCCTGCCCAAATTTTCCATGTGACTCAAAATTCTATTCTTTACCTCCTTAATAATGGGAACAAGAGGCAGTACTGCATAGTGGTCAGGAATTCAGGTACTGGAGTCAGACCATGGATTTCAACACAAGCTCTCCTATTTATTGGTTGTGTGCTCTCAAGGAAGTTATGTGTGTACTTAGTATTTAAGTCTTGCCTGTAAGTGGGGGTAATGAAGTGCCTATACTTCCCTGGGCTATTGTGGGAATTAAAAGAGGTAGTCCATGTACGGGATTAGCATGGTGGCTGGCAAATAAATACTCAAAAATAATTTATTACAATGATCATTATTATTATTATTATTAGTAGTAGTAGTAGTAACAATAATGATTTCTGGAACAAAATGAAAAGCAATGAGTTTTAAATGATTAATGTGACATTCGGAAAGTTCAACCCAAAGCTTTTATTTATCATTCCCTTTACATCTGAAACTGCCTGGATGTTAACTTTTAGTTGAGGAAATTAACAACTCTGCAAAACACAAACATGTGACTAAAATTCACAAAGAAAGATCTAGCTTTTACACGAGATTCTTGTATTTTGTGAAGGCGGCAAGAGGCATTTCAAATTTTTTAAAAATGATAGAATAATGAGCTGTCACTGGACTATACTAGAAAAGAAAAATAACTAGATCAGTTTTGGAAAGTCTACCTTAGATACAGCAAATATAACTTAAAGATATTAGTTTCAACTTAAGATATTAACACAGAGGCATTTACTACACACAGTCTTACAGATCAGATCTACATTCTATCATTTTCTAGAAACAAATTTGTCATGGAACCACTGTAGTACACTTCAGAATATTAATAATTACCTAGAGAGAGAAAAATGCATTTGGGAACTGTTAAAGTATGTTTTAACTAATCTATAAAATTAAGATGTGAATTAAAATAATTTTTCCATTCCACTCTTGTCTGAAGTTTTTCTTGCTATATTCTGACATTAGAGTATAAAAAAGTGCATACTTAAATATTGAAATTATCTAATATTTCTACCTGAATATTGTTTTCTTGTTGGTCGAATTAATACATTCTAATATGCTCCGGGAAACTCTCCTTGCATGAAATTTATGCTAAATTTGTTAACATTTTTCTTCTAACTTGTGCAGCATGCAAAGGGAAGTGTATATGAAAAGCCTTTTCATTCATCATTTACTTGCTTATTAATTTATTTGGGAATTTAATTTTGTTTTCATAACAATTCTTCATCTGGAAATACTGGCTTAAATAACCTTCCCTCTCAAGATTGATGTTCCTTCTTTATGAGGAAATAAACTGATAAGTTACACAACAGAGCAAGTAATGAAAGAATCTGGTTAAACAAGTTTTCTAAAAATAAGAGAAATCATTCTGTACACATGGGCAGATTTTTAAATATTTGAAAACCGTAAAGGACATTTATCACTAAAACTATATATATTTTTAAAAATTCAATTTTTCACTAATGATGTTGAAGATATTTTAGGATGCTACAATACCACAGGTCATCATTAAAAATATTGGCCATCATTGTTACATATATCTGTGTGTGTGTGTGTGTGTGTATGTGTGTGTATTATTTTTTGAAGTGCTGGTTATAATGCTCTAGCCAATGAAATGGCAGAGAAACTAGTTTTTACTCTACTAGTCTGCCCCATAAAAACTCATAGACTGAGTAAGAATACTATCTTGCTAGATCCTACCAAAAGCATAAATATTCTGAATTAGTGAAATTCTGACTTAGATAATGTAATTTTCAGTCATATATAACCAACCTGGTCATACAGAAATTCTTTTTAATAGTAGTGCTAAAATTAAGGATGAATTTTTAAAGTGCCAAGTCAAATAGATAATGATTATATTATGTAACCAAGCAAGAGATTTAATATTCTTTATCTAGTAAAACTGAAAATCTGCCTTACTGGATCCAATTTACATTTTTAAAAAAATCAGATGATGCAGGATTCTAGGTCAATTCAGTAAATTAATTAATTTCAATTAATTTGCACGGACAGATTAGGGCATGTATTAGTTTTCTATTGCTGCTGTAACAAATTACTATAAAATAAATATCTCCTTTGGCTAAAATCAAGCTGGCGGGGCTGCATTCTTCTCTAAGAGAGAGTCCCATTTCCTTGCCTTTTCCAGCTTCTCGAGGCCGCCTGCATTCCCTGACTTCCTCCACCTTCATGTAAGCTAACAGTCAAATCCAGGCAGCAGGCCATCTTTGTGTAGCCATGATTCAGCCTCCTGCAGTATCTCAGATTTGTGCTTAAGCCCGCAATATTCAAGTCAAGCCAATATTCACTCAGTAAATTAAAATTCCCTATCATTAGGAATAAAAGTGTAAAATAAAAAAATGTAAATTTGGATCAGATTATCACATCTTCTCTTAATAAATATATCAATTTGCCCAGTCTCTGATTTCTTTCCATTCATGCTTGCACAAATTTGATACCAATCACTTGATTTGCTACTTTATCCTTGAGTTCATCACAACTCAGTACCCTACAGGCTATACAATGATAAAAGTATTAAATTTTCTTAAGACAATGTAACATTATTGCTTAATATATTTGTTATATGCAATGGCAAAATTACTTGCCTTTTTTTTTTTTACCCTGAAGCTACATCTCAGACTACAATAAAACCTTCATTCGGAAATACTCTTCCATAAACACTGACCTCACACACAAGTTTTTCAGGAAGAGCAGATTATTACTGTTGGCATGGTTTCTGGAGATACCACATGCTGTTTAAAAAGAAATATAAAGGAAACTTGGCCCAGAGATCTTTAACCAACTTGCTTGAGGTCACATGACTAATCTGAGACAGAGCTGTCTCCTGACAATAAGTCAGCATTTTTCTCACAATCATGACGCCATTCACTTTATTCATGAAATAGAGTCAACTATGACTCTTCATCACTTCATCACGCTGTAAATCAATAGCTTTGCTAATTTACACCTTAAGGGATTGTAGCAGTTGTATTTTATCATTCTGTCCTGTGACAACACATAGACTAAACCAAGAATAAAATCCTACTCAGTCCCTCTGTAAATTATACAAAATTTATAAAATGTTATGCAATTAGGAGAAACTCAGTACACAAAAAAGAGTTGTCAAGTTAACAACAAAAATGAAGGATGATAAGCCTAAACTAATATTGGAGATAATTTCCATAAGTAAAAGGAAAAACTTGAAAATATTGAACTTTTTCACAATAAAATCATTTTGTTTTTGGTGGATTAAAATGAGAGGAGTACAAGCACTTTTGAAAGAGATTTTCTGGTAGAAATAAAAATGGTTTACAATCAGTACATTTTAAGAAACAGCATTATGTCAATAGTACAGGGAAATTTTGTCATTTTCCCCAAATATTTTAATATCTGCTTTAAAAAAAATCAGCTAAACACACCTATAAACCCTAACCTAATAAACTACAAATATTGTTCTGATTTTTAAACTAATTTCCTTCAAATATTACATATATATTATCTATATAAATATACCGATATACAATTTCCTTCAGATAATAGGACTGAATTTCATTTTTAAAAGTTACAGGGGAAAAAGCCTCTTAAGTTATCAACATAACTTTATTGTCTTGGTATGATAAAGGAGAGTTAAAACCAACTTACTTGATGTAATAGGGCACTTTATTATGTGAAATGGATCTTTGCCACGGCAGCTGGACTGAAGCTGGGGAAACAAAGGGGAAGTTATTGGAAACGCTGCTAACCCTTATGCCTTAACACAAAACAACTGAACATGTCTTACAGCAAATTCACTGAGAACTGCTTTGGTTTTTGAACTGGATTCCTATGATTATGAAATCTGTAAGGCCAGACCAAAAGTCACTTAAAAAATTCATTCGAAGCAAAGAAAGAAACAAGACAAGTTCAATTTCTCATGCCACCTCTAACTGAACCTGTTGATGATAAAGTACTTTAAAAAAAAAAAAATCAAGTTTTATTGTTTGTAACCAATACAATTTAAAACTTAGTGCTGTCTGCAAACCGTACTCTATATATTTTTTGATTAAGATAAAAAGAAAATTAATTTTACTTGATATATCCAGATTATAAACTAGATTTCTCAAGACTGAATGTTCCAGATCACAAAATTCTTTACTTTTCTTTATATTCACAGGAATAACTATTAAAAACAGATGGCATTTGAACTCAATTATATAAATTTTAAAAAGGGAAAAATTAAACATAGGCAAAGGGCTATAAAAAACCAAGGCAATTATCTGGATAGAAGAATCCCAAATACTAATTTTCATCTGAAATGCACAGAAAATAGTCTCCTACCTTTACACTTAACATCACTATGACTGAGATTTTGATTTGTTCCACTGAGGTACTTATATTTTCTAAGTCCAGTTATGCCTTACATATGAAAACATACTATTGCTACACTAAACCAATTATTTTAAGACTTATTTAAGAAGAGTTGTACATGCGAATCTTTAAGAAGAGCTCTTAAAAATTTTTGCTAAATGAACTAATAAGCAAATTCAAATAAAACTTTGCAACTATCACTGGACTCTCATGTAATCAGTTATCACTAACAATTCTTTCTAAATTTCATGTTATATTAATACTTTACAAATACATAGCATTCTAAATGTTGCAAAGCATTTTCAAATATATCTATTGATAAAGAAGCCAACGAAATACATATTAAAGCTCCATTTGATAAATAAAGCATTAAATACTCGGAGGTGAAATAACTTGCCCAATAAGTAAATGGCTGAACTCAGAAGGAATCTCAGGATTGCCGACCACTAGGTCAGCAATTTTCCTATTCAACAATTCTTCTCTTTATAAAATGTGAGTACTCCCTTCTCCAGCTAAGTCCATGAAGGTATAAAAAGAGGATGAAAATGTGGAACTAGGTATGTTAAATTTCTCATTAGAGCCAACCTCATTTCAGTGTTGGCACCAGGCTAATAGGTCACTTTTTATTTTGTGCCTAAATAAACAGGCTCCTTTTATAACCATGGCTAAAGTCCAAGAAATATAATAAAGCCGAAGATTCCAAGCAGCAAGGGATAACAATTATTAAGTTTATTAATTGGGATTTTGTTTACACTTCTCCATTCATTTTAATAATTGTTTTGATTTGAAGAACTCTGACCTCCTTGGACTGTCAGTGCTAGACATAAAAAGCAACGTACTTGAGTTTTACAATTTTTACAATGTTTCATTTCCTAAAGAACATGAGTTTGATTTTTATTATGAAAGAATGGTTGCTAGGAGAACGTGTAGGGTTTCATCCGTACTAATAGATGACTAAGCCTTATAATGGTACTGTAAATAGAGTATCAGTTACTTGTTAAATTCTTCTTTAATTTGGTTTGAGCACATAGCTTTACAATTTATAAAATTATATTTAAGAAATCTGGAGTAGGTCATATCTAATGAGCAGATTGCAAACCTATTTACTTTTTCAACGTGTATGAAATCAAAACTTTAGAAATATATTCTGGCTCCCAAGTAGACAGTAAATGCGTGGAAGGACTATAAGTCACTCAAAGACAGGCTAAGGGATCAGGTGTGTGAAACAGATTGAGGGGAGGGGAGAGGGATGGAGAGCGAGAGAGAGAGCGAGAGAGAGAGCGAGAGAGAGAGCGAGAGAGAGAGCGAGAGAGAGCGAGCGAGAGAGAGAGAGAGAGAGAGGAGAGTAGAGGGAGAGAGAGCTTGAGCACTGGAGAGGTGTAGTACAGGAAGCGCAGGAAATGACTGATTAGGATTCCTGAGATATGAAGGAAAAGTCTGACTTTGAATTGAGGTCAAGCAGATTACCAACTAAGACAAGATTAAGAGAAAATATAATTTAATTGGAAGACATATTATTATTTCAGTTCTCTCTATGGTTATAGATACAAAGAAGTTATCATAATTGGGAAATAAGCTTTGCCTGAAGTTTTAAACTTCACTTAAACTGAATTAAACAAACTGCTTTCTTATATATGTTAGCCAGAGAAAATAAATAGAAAGGAATTAATGTTTGTGACAGCGTTTGTGCCAATAACTGTTAGGTACTTTGTGTAACTAGATATGTTTTCTCATTTAATTTTCAAGGTGAATAAAAGAAATAAGCATTATTATAGTAATTTTAAGATAAAGAAATTAACTTTTAGAGATCACACTTCTGGTAAAAAGCAGAATTAATATTTTAACCTCAATCTGGGTGACTCTGAATCCTACATTCTTTAGTTTCCTTAGTAGTAAATGATAAATGAAGTAGGAGCTCAAATTACTTATGCAAGATCTCATGAACAGTCCATAAAATAAAAAAATTCAGTTGGAGAATATTACATAAAAATCTACATAAGTGGTTTGGCTAAATCTGTAACACCTGACCAGACGAAAAGCTAAATACGATTGCAGTGAGCCTAATAAACCAAAATATTCTCATTTAAAGATTTGTGGGGAGTCAAGTTTTACTTTTAAAGGTGCAGATGCATTTTAAACTAATAAGTACTTTTTAAGGAGGAAAATTAATTTAAAATCTTAAAATATAAAGTGATTACTGTGAAAAAGTTCATAACCTTTGCATATGAAATAGCAATTATGATATAATAGTCATCACAATAGATGGTTCAGTGAAAAACCATAGCTAAAGACTTTTGCTCCACTTCAAAGACTTGTCAAATTTGACCAGGTTATTTACACCTAATAACCAATCGACGATATTGTCATTAATATTAATGCTTCCTTTCATATATTTATCTAATATAAGAAAATATATTTATAGCAAAGAATGTGGCTTCCTGTATGAAAGAGTATGCTTATTTGTACGATTAATGAGATCAGTCAAGTTTATTGGTACTTACTAGAGAGAAAATGCTGAGAGGATGGTCCAAAATCTCTATGGGCCTCCTGAAGCTGCTTAAGGCGATCGTCCACAGAAACCTGCACATCATACGCAAGAAATAATCTGACTTCAAAACAATGGCTTTCATAATATCCTAGATTTAAGTATTATAATAAGTGATGCGAATGCCCAAGATATGACTGCTTCTCTATCTCTGGGATCAAAACACTGCTATGAAAACAGACTCCTTCTGACACCAAGTAACAGCAAAAGGTGCCAGGTACTCTTGTAAGTAATTTATAAGAATTAACTCTTTTAATCCTCACAGTAACCATATTGGGTAAGCATGATTTATTATTATCACCATTTTCTAGATGAAGACACAGATGCTGAGATGTCTAGGACATGAAGTCAGTATGATTATACCCAGCACATTTGGTAGCAGAATCTATGACTGTCCTGTTACTCTACATTGCCTTGAAAGTGACAGTCTAAAGCATCTTAGTTAAGACGTAGCCATGGGGTCAGTGGCTACTCTTCTCTCTTCTGTAAGAAAGGTAGCAAATTGCTACAGGGAGAAAGAAGTCTAAAATACTCCAAGGGGAAAAATAGATAGAGAGATGACAGAATTAGATGATAGAAGATAGACAGACAGACAGACAGACAAGAGACATATGAGTATGAAACGTCTTCCTTTTTCTCCAAGTTTGTATCCAATCATCTTGATCAGGGGGTATTCAAGTACCAACAGATCAACATACCCTGTATATTTGTTTACACACATTGTATAGTTAGTTGTCTACATTACAAAAATGCAAAGAGTTGGCGCATTGAGAAACTACTTGCCAATTAACAATAATTGCATTCAGCCTACTGACATTTCCACGCCCTTTTTTCCTGGTCTTTTTCTATGGAGTGCTAGTCAGCTGTTCCACTTAGATTGCCAATCTTATTTTCAGCTGTCTCTAAATGAAACATGTATCTCTGGCTCAATGGACAGCTTTAATTTCTCCTAATTAGTTATTTAAATTGTATTAGCAAGTACTTTGTTTCGTTAAGGCCAAAAAGCATTCAAATGCCACACTTAACATTCAGGAAGAGAAAAGAGGATGCTACTCCTGAAATTTAACAACGTTGTCTGCTAGAATAGATTTTCCCCTCTCTTATTCAACCATCACTTGACATCTGAGCTCTAGCAGTTACCAGCCTCAGAGATAAGGATGGATGACAGAACACATATTTTCTTCCAAGCATAACATAGTCCCTGACTTCTAATCTTTGGAGATGGTGATAACAGAAGCAGAATGGGAAGGAATCAAGATGGACCACAGGAACACCTACATGAGGATGATGAATTAGAAAAATAAAGCAGAAGTTTAAAAAAAAGGATATCGGTGAAACACTTCTGTGTTCCATTCACTAGAAAAGCACTCATGAGTTTAACATATCCTGCCTCACTAATCCCAGATTTTTAATACTCTTTTCAAAGACAAAAAAGGACTATCTAATACTATACAACTCATTTCTTACCTCTTCAGTTTCATAAAGAAAATAGGAACCATTGGGTGTTTTAATGTTTGAATTAATTCAGGAAATCTATTATATTGTATTATATCTTTAAAATAAAATAGTTCTGTGTGCCACCTCAAAATTGCACATTTTTCTCATTAAATATCACATTTAAGTCCAAAATATACAGAGAAATTAGTAAGAATTACTTTTTTCAACCTTCCACTCAAATTATCCTGTTAGTTTCCAGAGGTGGGGGAAATGATTATTATGACTCTCAGGAACTGGCATCGAATGTGACAAAGCTTCACAAAGACTGGGCCTGAAACGATGACTGGCACGGGTAGTGACTTGCAAATGCTGAAACCTAGTTATACTTGAAACGGTTCTTGGTTTAGCTCTATTAAATCTGGGACAAGCAAGTAAGATCTAGGGCCATTAAAACAATTACAGTGAGGCAGCTAAGATCTCAGGGCTAAAAGTAAACACCAGAATAGTATAAATGTGCTAGCTGGAAAACTTGAGCAAGATACCTAAATAGCATGCAGCTGAAAGAAGACTGAAGACTCTCTTAACTTTTCTAAAGAAATGAAAAATATATGATTAAAGTAAGAAAAATGACTCTTAATAAGCCATTATGGGAAAAATCTTTCTGTGACCTACTATAGGTTTCAATTACTATGATTTATTTGACCTTTTGCAATTTTCTACAAATATCATATGAATTGTACATCAAAAAATTACATTAAAACTTATAAATAAATGAGGTCTTTTGGGTTCAGGATACTGAAAGACAATTGATATCACAAGCCATGAGTCCATTATCAAATACAACCAAGAAATAAATTTAAAAAATGATGGTGCATGGTAGAATAGTGAGGTAAAGTTTAAGGACCCACCAGGGTGTAAACCGAGATTATGAAGAGGAATAAGCTGATACCTGCAGAAGTTTCCATCGCATGTTAAGGTCATCTAGCTGGCGAGACATCTTTAGAGATGGGTGGAGGTCAAGTGGAGACAGCTGACTTGATAAATCATTCACTGTTTTAACTTTTAAGTTGATCGGTGCAATTTCTTCTCTAAATGCCTGGAAGAAAAGGACAAAAATAATGTCATCAAAGAATATAACCAAAGGTAGTATTCTGAACTTTTCTTCAAAGAAAATGGCAAGAGCAGTTGAGAGGCCAACTGCAGTTGCTCATTCAACAAAAGCTGACTCAATTCAGGTCTTCAGCAACCAGGGCCACCAGCTGAAGAGCAAACTTGTACAACCCAGACAAATTAAAAAGAGACATGAAGAGAAAAATTATAATGTAAACATTTAAATGATTATGTATTTCCTTCAAATTTTTCATTTTATGCAATTTAGTCTTAAAAACACCATATTATCTACTCAGTATTAATTTCTGGTTTTGATTCTATCTTAAATTTTCTTTCACATTTTCCTTCTTTTTTCTTTTTTAATATGGCTACCTCAATATTTTTTCACCTATGCAACAACTTGATTTGAACAAATTTCCATTTAAAATTAATCTAGAAAGTGGCCAATAAAAACAACTTTCCTAACCACAAAAAACTATGCTTATTATATACTGTAGAGATAAAGTCTGTCCCTGTTAATTAAAATGTTTGTGATCACTATCTGTGGTTAGAGGTGGGCAGGAAGAATGAAGTCTATGAAAAACGAAGTGAATGAAACAGAACTGACACATGCCACTTCTGGGTACAGTACAGAGAGTTGGTATGGCTGGGGTGGGGAGTGTATGTTAAGAAGAGAAAAAAAAAAAAAACAACTGAGGGCCAATGACAATACTATGTCTTGTGAGAGCAAATAGAGTAATGAAAACACTAAGTTTTTCTCTGTTCTCCACATTATTCTACCTGCCTCTATGTTCATGTTTCCTTTTTCCAACAAAGTCTCTGCCAAGATCCTATTTATCCTTTAAAAGACTCACTCAAGTGCCCTATCCATCCATCCCATTTCAGAGAAGACTTCCCCGAGGCCTTTCTCTGACCAGTCTTACCTAGAGGCAGCTCCCATGTGTCCCCCTAGCATGCTTTTTGCCTCGTCTAACCCAGCCAGGACTTCCAGTCTGGACATTCAAATTGGGATTGATAATGGAGGCCATTCTGGTTGTTTGGGGCCATATGAATCAGGTGTTATATATCTTAAATATAATTCCTTATCAAAGCTCTTCGTATTTTATATTATAGCATCCATAGTCATAATGCCACCCATGTAGACTGTAAGCTTCTTGAGAACAGATACCCTGCAGTATTCAGCACAAAGTTTTACAAGACAAGAGGGACAGAATTTATTTCTATTGACGAATCCCACAAAAATGATAGTTGAGGCAAGATTAAACCAATATGGAATTGGGAAGAGAACTGAGTTTCAAAAAAACTGTATATTTTTATTTCTTTGGTAAATCATAAAATTAGAGTTAACCATGTACCAAACTTAACTTACAGGTATTAGGTGCTATGAACTTACTATGAGATTGAGCCCTCAGATTTTATCATTTCTACAATTCCCACCCCTTAAGAGACTAGGCATTTGCCTGTGATCCCCTACTCTAAGTTTCATTAATGAAATAATATACCTTAAAGTGCTTTGAAGACTATCAAGTTTTATTAAAAAACTGCAAGTATTAATTTGGCTTCCTCCTTATAATTATAAAAAGAAAGCCACTTTAATCACTTCCCTTCTCCCAAAACTTTTCTATTTACCTTGTGTAACATGTATAGGCTAAAAATAATCATGATTGATAAACATCAAAACAAGACTATAACTTTATTTTTTAAAAGGAAATTAATTCTAAGTAAATCAGAGAATATGCTTTAGTATCTCAAAATTTTTGAATATGCCCAAAAGCTACGTGAAGAAGTTCAAGGTGGAGAGTCAGTAGAGATACATGTGGAGCCAGTTGGAGTGAAAGACATGAATGTTATGTTGGAGGTAGCACTGTATAAATGACATTTGACAGAGTGAACATGAAAGCCAACATGCAAAAGGTAAGGAATATCGCCAGAACCTAAAGACATCAGCATTTCAAAATCCATCAGAAGGCAAGCCCACGACGATATGTGAATTGCTGCAAAATGGAACGAGAAGAAATTCAGAGTTGTGTCAGTCTTTCTCCGTGACTTGCAGATGTTGGTGGTTCATGGATGACAGAAAGCGCACACACGAACAGATGTGCAAACACAGTTCAATGAGAAAAGCAGTTATGTGATAACAAGGCATTCTGCTAATATAAGTCTAAGAAATTGACAGCTGAAATAGAAGCATGGGACAGAACAGTGGGAATTAGGGTGGGGCTAGAGAATTTTTCAGCTTGGACTTTGAAGAGACCTGGCCTCCTTCAAATTCAGTTTGAGAATAATTGCAAGACTCAAATCTATCCAGGTTTCTTCAGTTGTGACTTTAATGTTATATACATTAATATTCTCTACTTGAGTACCTTGGAGGACTTGAGAATCTTCATCAGCTTTTTAAATCAATGTCTTTGACAAATGCTAAAATGGAGGTATTAAAGAGTAAAATGAAGTGCTGGAAAATATTTTCAGATTTATATACTCTTAAATAACCAATCTTCTTTCAAAAGATAAGAAAATTTTTAATTAGGTTTAAGACAAATTTTAAAAAAAATCTTCCAGAGTAATAAACATGTTTTAACTTTTCCTCTATAAAAATAATATTTTTTCTCTTAAAGCCACAGTTAAAAACATTAAAAA
Source organism: Pteropus vampyrus (assembly GCF_000151845.1). NCBI lineage: Eukaryota > Metazoa > Chordata > Mammalia > Chiroptera > Pteropodidae > Pteropus > Pteropus vampyrus. The sequence goes on from NW_011888805.1 coordinate 4,060,097, forward strand.
GACCTTTGATAAACAAGGTCTTTTCTGCTGTTGTGGTCTTTTTCTTATGGCAACAACAACAACTAAAACCATTAAGAAAGT
>NW_011888805.1:4062367-4063157 GCF_000151845.1 Pteropus vampyrus
GAAATGAAATATGAAGAAAAATGAACGTAAATTATTGTAAAAGTCACTTCAGTTGTTATGTGGGGGAGGTAAGGGGTCCTGATGGTGAGGGGCATATGGACAACACCTGCTGTGACTGGAAATGTTCTATATCCTGATTCTGAGGGGGGCTGTAATGATGTTGCCTTTACAACAATCCCTTATAACAATTTATACGTGTAGCTCTCTTTACTTGTGCTGTATTTAACAGTACAACATTTCTTAACATCCTTTATCAAAGGCAATGATGCTGACCGTGGTTTTTTCAATGTGGTCCTGCAGCGAGTCGATGAGTAAGTCGCCCACGGGCTTCCAGCCATTTCGCACAGCCTCTGCCTCCTTCATGTCAGCATCCAGGTCGTCCATGGCTCCCTGCAGGTCTCTGAGTTTCTCCAACGCCTTGTCCACTTGCTTTTGCCAATTACTAGTAACAGCATTCAGACTCTCCCACTTCTCTTTAACTTCAGAAGACTGTTTACGCATGGCTTTGGCAATCTTTTGGGCTTTCTCCTCAGGAGTCAATTCTGTGATATAAAAAAAAAAAAAATAAGAACAATATTTGGAAGCTTAATCGACTCTATACTCTCTATAGCCAAGTGTGAAGAACACCTTTTGAAGGGTTGCTACCAGGGTACACAGAGACAGAGTTACACTAAACAGGGGAAGAAAAAACTTCCTTATACTTCTTCCACTAATTCCTTGCTATTTCTCAAAAGAAGAAAATGGTTACAGAGTAATAAGTGGACCAGTGGTTTTGGTGACTTTTGAGTTT
>NW_011888805.1:4063207-4065139 GCF_000151845.1 Pteropus vampyrus
ACCTAAAGACATCAGCATTTCAAAATCCATCAGAAGGCAAGCCCACGACGATATGTGAATTGCTGCAAAATGGAACGAGAAGAAATTCAGAGTTGTGTCAGTCTTTCTCCGTGACTTGCAGATGTTGGTGGTTCATGGATGACAGAAAGCGCACACACGAACAGATGTGCAAACACAGTTCAATGAGAAAAGCAGTTATGTGATAACAAGGCATTCTGCTAATATAAGTCTAAGAAATTGACAGCTGAAATAGAAGCATGGGACAGAACAGTGGGAATTAGGGTGGGGCTAGAGAATTTTTCAGCTTGGACTTTGAAGAGACCTGGCCTCCTTCAAATTCAGTTTCAGAATAATTGCAAGACTCAAATCTATCCAGGTTTCTTCAGTTGTGACTTTAATGTTATATACATTAATATTCTCTACTTGAGTACCTTGGAGGACTTGAGAATCTTCATCAGCTTTTTAAATCAATGTCTTTGACAAATGCTAAAATGGAGGTATTAAAGAGTAAAATGAAGTGCTGGAAAATATTTTCAGATTTATATACTCTTAAATAACCAATTTTCTTTCAAAAGATAAGAAAATTTTTAATTAGGTTTAAGACAAATTTTTAAAAAAATCTTCCAGAGTAATAAACATGTTTTAACTTTTCCTCTATAAAAATAATATTTTTTCTCTTAAAGCCACAGTTAAAAACATTAAAAAGACCTTTGATAAACAAGGTCTTTTCTGCTGTTGTGGTCTTTTTCTTATGGCAACAACAACAACAAAAACCATTAAGAAAGTTTATCTTTTGGTCTTTAAGAGCTTCTGAAATAAGGGGCTTGAAATAAAGCAAACTGTAAAATGTTTTCAGATCTGCCGTGTGTTCTAGTATAAAGAAGCAATTTATCATGTCTTGGCTGTACTTCCCTATAGGAGATTAAAAATCTATGTGGTCTTTCTTGCTACAAAAACAGACACATCTGCTAGTATTAAAGGTAATGATTGGCAGCCTGTTGGCAGATAAGAATCTCAAACCCATCTCCTGCTAGAGGGTGTGTACTCTGCAAATGAGAATGACTGAGGATAATTTTAGGGAGTTAAAATTATTTGATTACCCCAAAGATTTTGTTTCCTAGTTGCTCTGGCATATTTAATAATATTTAACAATCATCAGTACTTAACTTTAATCTGCCTATAGCTTCAAAGGGATTTGGGGTATACTTTAGAACACATGTAAAGCACCCCAGACTTTGAATCTATTTTATTCGGCTTACTGAAATTTGGATTTTTATTTTCTTTTTTCCTAATAAGATGTTAAAATATTTTAATCCACAGCTTATTCCTTTCTCTTAAATGTTAATTGTAATTTTCCTAGCTTTCCACTTAAGCAGAGATTTGAACAAAAGGATTTGGATGCAGAAGTGGATAGTTCCTTTAATCAAATGGGATTAATAACTACAAAACTTTTAGGCCTTTAATAACTCCAGATATAACTTTTCATTTTTCATTCAACACTATCATCCTATATTAAAAATTGACACTTTCAAATTCAAATGAATAAATTCTTGCTCCAAGCAAGAGGCATTTTGCAGTCTGAAAGAACATACTTTCTGTAAACCACTGACTTAAAGATATTCAGTGTCTAAAACCATCTTTTAAAATACAAGAAATGTGCAACTTCTAAAGAAGTTTTATTTTTAGTTGGTTATTTTAAACTCAGGTCCATCCATCGAAATGGTTTTTAGGATACCTGAGTTGTAGAAAGACTACTTAATTCACACGGTGGCTGGAAACTTACGTATATTTAAAATGAAAGATGGCAGGCACCAAAACTCTTTTAGTAATAATATTTTTAGGTTTAAAATTTAACATGTAAGTTTTAAAACTTTGGATTCAAATAGGTGATCAAAATCGTGCTTAATTATATTATTATAAATGAGGTCTCTA
>NW_011888805.1:4067335-4068082 GCF_000151845.1 Pteropus vampyrus
TTATACTTCTTCCACTAATTCCTTGCTATTTCTCAAAAGAAGAAAATGGTTACAGAGTAATAAGTGGACCAGTGGTTTTGGTGACTTTTGAGTTTTAATATATTTGCAAACCTTGAAATGTCACCATATAAGTCAAGAAATAAAACGATTTTTCTTTAACATAAATTTAGTTATGTAAAAATCCAAAGATAGTTTTTCATTTCATTGTCCTCAAGAGAAATGGCAAGTATAATTAAGAGAGAAAGAACTTTATGTTATGAGGAAAAACTCTGAGAAAATAGGATTAATTTACTGTGTTCCTAAAAAAAAAAAGTCGCTGAAGACAAATAACATATCTTGGACACTTCATCACTGCTGAGTCTGTTTGGCAGTTCATCTTTAACACAGGGCATTTTCTGTAGTTTAGAATGAGTATAGCACATCACAAACATTTCAAGAGAAAAACAGTCAAGATTTCAGGGACCATCCTAATTATTAATAGAGCAAGAGCGTTTCCAGAATGTCTGAAGTTAGATTTTCAGACAGGTTGAAGGCACGGATAATTCAAGGCCCAGTCTCAGAACTGGGCAGGAAGAGAGTAAGAGCCTAGAAGATAAACAAAAGATATAGAGAGAAATAAAAGTCAAGTTCAAAGCCAAGGGTCAGAAACAGAGATGAGAAGCTGACAAGACAAGGGCAGAGGAATCTGATGGACACAGAGCAGACATTTTGAAAGCGGGCTAGGTAGATCACCAGCTAAACTCTCCT
>NW_011888805.1:4072727-4086470 GCF_000151845.1 Pteropus vampyrus
TTATATGTAATTTATTTCATATAAATATTAAATGTCACGTGTGAGATGGAAAAAATGATTCTTAAATAGCCTGATGAGATAGGGAGTTGATCAATTTTATAATGGTAACACCTGTGTGTGTTAATAAGTCACTTGGGCTTTTTTAAAGATATGTTCTAAGTGCTTTTGTTTCATGTTTGTTAAAACAAAAGTATGGTACCAATTTCCGAACAGACAACTTAATTATGACGATTTTCCTTGGATAAAGTAAAAACTGTTTCTGAGTCAGTCATTGAATAACCTGGCAGGGAGACACACAGCTTCTTTGTCCTATAACAAAATACTCGATGCTGGCTGTGACTTTCTGTCTTCTCTTAATGTAAAATCTTTTGATTGAGCAATCCTTTTGTAGCATTTATTATATAATCCTCACGCACACAGCTACTCAGAAAAGAAGAAAAGCTTTATGTTCAATTCATCATCTGTTTTCCAGAAAGGAAACGTATTAACTAATCATAATCAGGATGAAAGCCCTTCCCATTGCAGCAACAATCTCAGCTTAATGCAAACTTTACACCAAGAATAGAGTGAGGCACATAACCAAACGAAAACTCTCCAGGACATCTGTGAAACAGGTCATAAGAAGCAACATGTGAAATATCAACTTATGACAATTTGGAGTGAGAAAGCAGGCTATCAAATTAAAACAGCAAGAAAGCAGAAAAGACAAAAATAATAAAGGGAAATAACTACACTTAAAAATCCTCTTGTTATTTGAAAATCAAAGGACAAAGTATACTTCAAATTTTGTGGAAAAATTTTGTGAGAAATTCTAAGACCTTTGCGCAAGAGTGGAGAGTCTTCTAGACCAGTGGTTCTGAATTCTGGTGAGATATTAGAAACCACCTGAAAATTGGTTTGTTTTTAAATGCTGATCCCCAGGGGCCCTGCCCCCAAATATTAAGAGTCTGACTTAGTGGTTCAAGGGTGAAGGGCAGCACGGATATATTTTAAAAGCTCCCCAGGTGACTGTAACGTATTGCCAGGACAGAGCACCAACAGCCCATTGGCTCATCAGTTGATTCCTTTGGTCCCTGCTGATGATGCTCCAGTGAGCTGTTGTGTCATTCCCTAGCACAGCAGAGCCACAGAAACTGAAGGCCAGAGAGCAAAGGAAGTTCAGTGATAAGTGGGTCGTTTCATTTGCATTAGAAAAGGCAGCAATAGAAGCTAATCTGAGAGACAGAGGAAACAGTGGGACACAACCAAATAAATTTACTGACAATTCTCAGACCAGAAATGCTTTCCAGTGTCCCTCTCCTATTCCTTATAGTGTGTGTGTGAGAGAGAGAGGGAGGGAGGGGGAGGGAGAGAGAGAGAGAGAGAGAGAGAGAGAGAGAGAGAGAGAGAGAGAGAGAGAGAGAGTCAGTCAGACAGTCAGACAGACAGACAGACTGACTGGATATTTTTGAGGGGGAGCACTTCGTTCCACTCTCCTTTTTCCATTCTCCCCTCTTCAGGCCTTTCCATTTTTCCGGCTAAATATCGAGGGCGGAATTACATTTTAATTTCTATATTTATATTCTTATATTCATATTATATACTTAATATAATTTAATATATTACAAATATTATATTTATTTTACATTTATAAATTTGAAATAGCAATTTCTTTATTGTGTTACAAAGATATTTAAGAAAGAACAGATAACCATCTTTTAGGAAGAGGAAAAGATGAAAAAAGAGAGGAGAAAGGAATGATCAACCCTGAAGTTTTCTCTTGTCCCATTATCTTTATTCTTCAAATATGCAAATCAGTTGGATGGCATTTACACCACATTTTCCTTTATACTTTTGGGAGAAAGACTGTAATATGGCTCACTGGAATACAGGTAGAAAACCAACCTGGACCAGAAGCTGAGACTAGGATTTGTCATTAGCCCTGCTCCCACCTCGCCCTTCACTCTGAAGCAAGGTGCATGACCAGCTGGTCCTAGTTGCACCAAGTGGGGACCCTATTTTTCTTATGCTGGGAAAAGTAGGGTCCTGAGGCTTCTTTACCTCTGAAATTCAATTATATAGGAAAGGCAAAGCCACCATAGAAACCTTAACAATAGAGGAGAAAAAAAAAAAATCCCCCCTCTGTGTGCTTATGCAAATTTTTTTAATTAACAAAAAGTATATATTTCTCCCATGAAATAATAATAGAAACCTATTAGAATCAGCCCAGTGTTGTTTTTAATAAAGATTCCCCATATTTATTATATTTTCTTCTTAATTATGTTACAAACAACTCTCCATTGTGACTTTTTATTCTTACAGTTTAAAGCCTTATAGCATGCATGTTTTATTTCTTTCCATTTTGGTTTTTCATGCTTCAGTGTAGAGATTTGTTGTCCTCAAGATATAATTACGGAATTCAGTTGGATTGAATGGAATTTTTAGCTTTAGTTTTTATTGAGAAAGCTCAACTTTATAATTTTAAGTGGAAATCTTTCTACTTATTTTTAATTCTTCCTCCTATCCATGTAAAGCATTTATAAAAAGGGTTTTACTGTAAAAGAGGTTTTACAGTCATTTCAAGTGTGGTAATTCCAAACATCTTATTTGTACTATGTGCTTTTTTTGCATGTACGCATAATTGTACTGTTATATTTCATCAAGAGTTGAAAAGGAAACATGAAGAAAAATAAATATAGAAAAACACAAAAACACATATGAAAACATAGAAAAACATTTTCCAGAGTAGCATCTTCACTCCTGTACAGTTTGGAGCAAGGAAAGATTAGGACATCGTATGCTAGTTCTAATACTAAGTATTTATATCATCATAGATATATTCCTTATCTCTTTGAACCTCAGTTACTATCTATAAAGCTATTGGCACAAGCCTGGCACATAGTCGTGCCTCAAAAAAAGTTAATTTCTTTCATTTCTGTTATTATTATATTATTAAGACTGGGAGGTTTAGACATCTACAGAGATTTTCACAATACAAAAACCAAGTTGATAGGCCAACAAGAATTCAAGGGATAAAACATGTCTTCATATCTTTAGAGACTCATCTAAACTTGTTCTCTCTCACTATTTCTCCCTTCATTAACTTCCATTTCTCCTTGCTGTTCTCTCTCTTTCTTCTCATGACCAAAACACACTTCTGATTAAAATGGAAAATAAATTCTTCTGAAAATTTCCTCTGATTACATGATTAAGATCAACTTAATCTCTTTGAAATGATCAGTGTTTAAGAGGACCCTGCCCATTGCCTATTCTACATGGTGTCTGATGACAACAATTCATTATGAATCTTATTATAAGTACATAATCAAGTGCCATTAGCTGATTACTGTAATGTTCTAATTATGTTCATCTAATAAATTATAAAGATGACAATAGTAAGAGGCTATCTAGAGTAGATTAACCTGCTAATGCGTAGCCTAAATCTTTCAGCAGGGGTATGATAATGCAGATCTATCCATTTTGCCAAGGGACTTCTCAAGTTCTTTTAAAAAAAGGGGGGCGTACAGTGAACATGAACAGATGCATTCAGGAAAAAGCATACTCCAAAGTAAAGAATATCTTCCACAATTGCAAAATGCGAGGTATTAACAAGGGTGGGGAAGCATGGAGGGGAAATAGGAACACAGATCACACTATGGAGGGAGATAAATAGCATTTCTGATCAAAAGTTAATGAAGGAAGAACTAGACAGAGATCAAATATTTTTAAAAGTTATACTCTGCCAGTAAAGTGAGCCTAAGTTAAAAAAAAAACCCAGCATGGAGCTGAGGAAGAAGAAGGAACAGATTATTAAGAAGATTAACCTCCAAGGAAAGGAGCAGGAACAGCAGAGAGGTCCTGGAATAGACCTAACCCTAGATCTAGCTTTCAATTTTCTATAACTGAATATTCCCTGAATTTCCTCACACTAAGGGTAGCTCTGTAACTCATTCAGGGCAGACATCTGTGATGGACACAGCAGGCAGGACACTGAGGGCAGGACAGTAATACCATAAGGGCAGAAGAGAAGCTGGGAAGGTAAGTTTTGGGAGGGTAAAGATATGTTTTGTTCACTGCTGTGTCATCAGTATCTAGAACATCACCTGGCACATGGTAGGCATTCAATAAGCACTTGTTAAATAAAAGAATAAATCTCCGTATAATATCTTTGACTTGGGAAAAAAAAAAAAAAACAACCTTCCCCTTTCTCCTTTAAAAATCAAAGGACGGGAGTCTTAGATTAAAAGTATTCTGTTTCTTTGCCACACTACTGCCCATCCCTCCCCAGGCTGCTTTCCTGTGGGACACGGCAGCCGAGAATTGATCAAGCTAGGAAAGAAGTGCTGAGCATTCTACCCAAGCTGAGCCATTCTTATAAAAGAAGTTAGGTATGTCTCATATTTACAAATTGCCAAAATACGTGAGGAGTTCTATGAAAGAGGAGAATGTATGCCTCTGCTAGGATTCCATTTTTTTAAAAACGGCAAACCGTCTAATTCACTCTAGAAGCATCCAGCTTTCAAGAAGAACAACAACAAAGTAAGTACAGGGCCACAGTAAGAGTTTAGTATCCTCTTATTCTGTGGTTAAATCTGAAAGTTATATCCCAGATGTTGATCACAATAAAATACGTACATGTAAATTATTACCACCTTTTTTATGAGGCAAATGAAATTTATGGATCGTTGTAACAGTGATTAGAGAACATAACAGATGTGGACAATTCATTTTTTAAAAATGCTGTGTCCATAAAACTAATTTTTGTTATCATATAATTCTTCATCAGGAATGTTAATTCGTTTATTCAAATCGGATTTCATTACTATGGTATTCATTAGCAGGCCAAAAAGTTTTTGAAACTTTTATGCAATCAATAAGGTTACTGAGCCGGCTCATGATATTTTAGAAAAATTAAAGACTAGATTCATTACATCCATCCATACATTATAGCAACTTTAAGTTGGGAGGGAACACATTGCTGCTATATAGCGAAGAGCACTGGAAAAGAAAGTAACATTATATTTTTCAGTGCTTTTTCACGCATTACAATTTTACTGATCTAATTTGGACTCGAGAAGCTAATTAAATTATCGTCTTGGTCTACAGGCCTGAAAGCAATTATTTATCTGCCAAGTTTTTATATGAAAATTAAAATGACAAAGTCTAATACTGTGTAAACACCTTGTCCCTCGGTGCTGGGAAATCAGTGAACTGGTATGTCATTCTATTAAGCAGCCTGACATTCCAGTTACAAAAAGAAAAAAAAAAAAAAAGCAACAGTTATAAATATATTTAGTTACTATATGAAATTTTTTAAAGTAGAAAAAAATAGAAAATAAAATCGTGTTTCTACTGAGTATCTAGAATCCCTTTTGATTATTGGGGTAGCTAAGATAGCATGCAATGATGGTTAAGAGCGGCGAGTTTAGCGACGAGCCTGAGCAGGTGTGTCAGGCTGGGAAGCGCTTGGCTGACAGTGTCCTTCCAAACCTCTCCGTCTCAGTTTCCTCACCTGCCAAGTGGGTGGTGAGAGTATTCACACCTCAAAGAGCTGTTATGAGAATTCAAGGAAAGAAGGCATGGAGGTGCTCGGCGATGCCCGGCACACTTTAAGCACCTGATAAAAATGTTGGCTTGGAAACATCCACGTTGACTAACATTTCGCCCCTCTCTCTTCCTTTCTGGGTTGGTTCTTTCTCCATCTACCATGTTTATACAGAGGACCTGCTCATCCCAGCAGACCCTGAGCTCCATGTTACTTGAATCCTAGAATGTGCTAAATCTAAAAAACGTCTGCACCTCCCTGGTATGAGGGTGTGAAGTATATGGTCACAGGAAATCTAAGAAAATGAAAACTTGTGAAAAGAGGCAGAAAGAAAGACATGGAGAAAAGGCTTCTGGGTGGCATTCCAGTCCTTGTGGCCGGCCATTCCAGCTGTGTCCTTGCCCTTGCTGTAATTTGAGTATGGGGGCTAACAGATTCCTCCTCATGCCCATGAGTATAGAAGTTGGATGTCTGTCATTTACAATGAGTGAGTTTCTAATTAATAAAGATATTATTTCGGAAACAAAAATATGCCCTGTGGAAAAACACCCATTAGTTTTACTAGCCTAATTACTTAGGATGTGTAATTTGGTCTCATATTATGAGATGCAAGGAAATAATTACTGCCGTTTTTTTAGTATAACCTTAAGTTACACTGAGAAGTATAAAAGTAACTTCTACTAACGTATATGTTAACTTTATACTTTTACTCATTTAATGGTCATGAAATTTTATTTGCACATGGTTGCTAATACTGGCATAAAATGCACTGACATAGTGGACTGAAAAATGTCACTTATTACTTCTTTGTTATACCATAAAATATGTGAGATTTCACATAGGAGAAAAAATAGTCCTAATAATTGGCTTTCTAAAGTATTATGAACATTTAATAATTAAACATTTAATAATTGAAACAGTATACTCTGAGTTAAAATATTAAATACTGCTAAATATACAGAGCCAGCTGTCAAAGACCAAAGAGGAAAAATATTAACTCATATATATTTTTTGCCTGAAAAGATGATTATTAACCATTAATCACAGGTATAATATATAACTTCATAAAGGTTCATATGAATAAACATATATACAATTATATACACTACATACACAAAACTATAAACAAATGAACAAACTAAAGTAAAAGCTGCATTTTTTTCTGTGACTATCATTTAAATGACACAAAATAAACTAACCAACTACACCTGGCTGAAAAAGAAATAATGTTCAGATAGCATGGAATAAAATAATAGATGCAGTAATAGTAATGCCTTGACTGAACTAAATTTTAAAGAAGACTAAAGGGAAATTTATGAACAAAATAATGCAATCCTTTTTTGTCTTAAAGTCAAAAGCTGAAGAGAGGAAAAGAGCTTTCCTAAACCCACAATACAATGAATTGTACAATTTTCTCAACACTTTTAGAGGAGAAATAGCCTATTAAAGTGTTAGCAATTTTATTTAATAATGACTACCATGACTTTAAATCACAAAGTGTGTGTGTGTGTGTGTGTGTGTGTGTGTGTAGTGTCCATACTTGCATCTGTACATGCACCTGCCCACATGAGCATGTGGTGTTAAGAGAAGGACGCGCATGTGAGGCTCTAACTCACCTGTGCAAATTTGACTGTTAATCTCAACTGCAGATAATAAATAGGTAAGAAGACACATGCATTCCCTGATTACATCAAGAGGTTTGGGGGCGGGAACGGGCTAAGAACAACTGTGGCTGAGTCCCATCGCTGTCTTACTCATCTACTGTCACTATGCAGCTGTGCGGTTTTCAGAGGAATTCAAATCTGGGACTGAAAACATTAAGGGGAGGTTGGGAGAACACGGGAGAAGCCAAGAAACATTTGTACAGGGTTAAGATGTTCTGGATATTGAAAGTTAAGACGGAGCTATGAGGTCAATGGCCAATGAGCAGAGAGAGAGAGAGGAGATAAAAATGAAGGGATGGCTAAGGAAGGTCACGAATACAGCAGTTTAGTGCTCTGTTCCTGGGTCTATCCTACATTAACTGATGACCTTGGTCAGCACCACAATATTTTCTTGACCTTTGTGTTTCTATTTCTTTAAAAAGAAGGCATTCTGTTTGATCTGCCCAACTCACTGAAATAGGAGAAGACGAAAGTGGTCTGAAAAGTAAAAGAATAATATAAATGATGAGAGATCTACTGTTCTATTGTTCTACTTTTAACACATATAAACCTGATGCCTAAAATAAAGTGAAAAACAATTCAACAGCATTAAGGCAAAAAATTATATATTGACATGATAAAGAATAAATAAAATTAAGTAGTTCCATATTGCTCAAACAAGATAAAGAGACTAGTGTCAAAGTTCTGAACATCATACAATTTCTGTAATTATTCAGGTAATTTTGGTTCAATTGAAAATTATAGTTGGCCTTTGAACACTGCAGGGGAGGGTAGTGGTCAGGGGCATAGACCCTTGCACAGTCGAAAATTGAGTCTAACTTTTGACTCCTGATAAACTTAACTACTAATAGTCTACTGCTGACCAGAAGCTTTACCGATAACATAAACGGTCGACTGATACCTATTTTATATGTTAAATGTATTATATACCGTATTCTTACAATAAAGTAAGCTGGAGAAAAGAAAATATTAAGAAAATCATCAGAAAGATAATACATTTACGGTATTTATTGAAAAAACTGTAGATACTTGGATCTACATAGTTGAAACCCACATTGTTTAAGGGTCAACTGTACTTCTGAGAAAGTGGCTTTTCTATGAGCTCATTGGATTTTCACTGTTTTCTATACAATATTTATCTTGGCTGCTTAGATCGTTTTTCATATTCTTTCAGGTTCTCAATAAATGAGAAAGGTTACTAAGCTGAGTTTCAGACACAGGTGTCGCTGACAGTCAGAGAGATGACAGGGGCCAGGGAAGCACAGAGGTGAGCTGCGAGTGGAAAGGGTCCAGGAGGACAGAAGTCTGGGTCGAAGGAGACAGGTGAGCAGAGGTTAGGCTGGCAAATGAGAAAGGAGTTGCAAATCAGGTAAGAGAGACCTACAGGCAGAAATATCAGGATGGGCAACAAGATAAAGGCAAGTCAGCCCATTACCTGCAGAGAACATCATGGAAAGTTTGGTGTTGAATGGACACTAGTTTGGCATAGAGAGAGACACATGAGATGCTGCTACACAAGAAAGCTGAGGCCAAATCACTGTGCTGCCTGTATGCCAGGTAAAGGAGCTCGGATTCCATTCTAGGGCTACTGGTGGTTTTTAAACCAAGGGAACAAATGCCAGTTCTGTGTTTTAGATATATTATTGATGTGTCTATGTTAATGCACAAATACCAATTAAGAAAGTATTGCAAAGGTCCTAGCCAAAAACGGTAAGAGCCTAAACTATGAAAGTAATATTAGTAGTGATTTTTAAATATTTAAAGTCTACATACTAGAAAGTTGCTAACAGAGTAGATCTTAGAAGTCCTCATCACAAGGAAAAATTATTTGCAACTATGTGAGATAATGGATGTTAACTGGACTTATTGTGGTGATCACGAATTATATATATTTACCAAATCATCATATTGTTGTATACCTTAAACTTATATAATGTTACATGTCAATCATATCTCAATAAAACTGGGGAGGGGGGGGTGAATATCTAGCAAACATACCTGATGAGATTCTTTGTCAGCAACTGATCATTTGGTTGAAACCGTTTGCTTGTTTTTAACAGCATTTATCAATTAATAGATGACCAAGAACAACTCACACCTGTGCTACTCAGTAATACCATAAAACTCCATAGCTTACCGTTAAAAAAATAAAAAAGATATACATACATATGACACTATAAATGATAACATAACAAAATGAAAATAGGAGCTGGGGGGAAAAAGGCATTGTGAGAGAAAAATCACGGAGAAAAGTATTTTCTAGAATAGTTACTTAAAAGTAAAGAGATGGCTCCATTTGGGTGTGCCCCTCTGGCACAGTATACATACCATACTCAGTAAGTACATGCTTATTAAATAGAATTTTTAAACTCATATGATTTTTCCCTGCTCCATCCTCTCCAACACCAAACTTTAAGTAGCATCACACGAGATAACTAACGTTCAAATGCTTCCTATTTCTGACAGCAGCTATACAAAAGTCATGATAAACAACAAAAGTATAAAAGCTATTATGGATAATTTTCTTTCATTTTCAAAACAGGTAAAATCAGCCAGCATTACAGAAAATAATGTCAGGAAAGGAGAAAGCATGAAAATTGTTATTCGTAAAAGAAAAAACCTACAAAAAACAAAAAAAAAATCATAAAATTAAATTAACATGACTTTTCCCTTGCCTCCTAATTATAACATGTAAAATCGGGGCTTAGAAACATCTTGAATATAAGAGCAAAATAAAAATTCAAAATAGAATGTGTGGGTTTTTCATTTTTGTTTTTGTTTTTTACTCCTTAAACTGACTGACCATTGAGGAGGAAAATTTATAGCAAAGTGAAGCTTTAGTGATACAAAGCTTTTTTACTGTTGTAAAGTAGCTTGTTATAAAATGTTTCCTCTATTCTCTGGAAAGTACTGAGGAAGCAAGGAGATGTGAAAAACAGATTTAAGGCAGACTTTAAATTGGATAAGGTGAGACAAGGGAACTTATTTTTCTTCCAAGCTTAAAAAAATAAACTACAATAGCACCTTCTTTCTTGCTGTATTAACTTGGAATGTTCTGCCTGACTTTCCAGGGCCTCTGTAATCTGAACCAGACAGCACGTACCAGCTCCTCACTCCCGCTGCCTTGTCCAGGCACAAGCGCTTGGCCTCCAGGCCAGGCTGACCAATTCCCTGACACACAGCCACTCTGCTCCTCACTGCTGTGCTGCTTGCTGCTTTGGATGATGCTGCCCAGTGTGGCCATCCTTCTTCCTTGAACCAAATCACTTCCTACCATACCCAAGAGTGCTCAACTCAGGCATTCATTCACTCAATGACTGTGTAGAAGGCACCCCACCCACTATATGCACGTGTGTGTGCGTATGCACACGTGTATGTTGTGTGTGTGTACATGTGCATATGACATATATAACACTACTCGGAATAAGTCTTCAAAGGTAGAAATAACAATTATGAGAGATTTGCAGACTATGGGATTTGCTGAAAGGTGGAGACTCAACAATGACTTAGGTCCTTGGTAAACTGTTGACCCAACCAGCAGAAAATAAAAATTAATGCTAAAAAAGATAATAATAATGCTGTGTGTGTATCCCACAGACATACATATAAAAGTAGGCTTAATGGGTCAAGAAAATCATGACCTTGACGGGAAATTTACTCAGATTGACGTAGAACTTCCCTGAGAAACACCGAGTAGAAAAATGGCTACCTGTCCAAATGCCTGATCCAGTTCCAGCCACAGTCAAAGAGAACATTTTCCAATTGTACTTCCAAGTAAGAATGTTCGTGAATTACACTGCTGGACAGAGCCATGGCAGCTTTGCAGATCTGCTTTGATTATGTGAAATCAATGACTGAAAACTATTTTGAATGGTATGTTTATTTTTAAAAATGCAGCAGAATGCTCTTATTGCCAACAATGAAAAATCATAATAAAGATATAAGCTGGCACCAAAATTCATCTCTTGAATTTACTGTGATTTATTGCTATTTGCTAAGGTAGTTATTATTTCAATTCTAAGCCAAAGTACACCAATAGTACAGGTTATTATTTTTTAAATTAAATTCTATTGTCTGCTTGTAAAAGAAAGGCACTTTTGTATCTTATTTTAAAAAGTATTCTTAAAAAACTGAAATTTAAAACAATCTTACTTTATCGATATTTAAATATTTTATATATTTACAATATTATATATTGTATTTAAATACAATAGTATATATTGTGTTTGAATGCTATTCTTTTACTTGCAATTATTTACTATATAATCTGTTTAGATATATGAAATGTAAATTTTTATTTTTTAAATTATTTTTAATGCCAGTATACTTTTTAATAAATCAAATTCTCTGTAATTTCCTTTTTAATAATGATATGGAAGTATAGGATCATTTTGTTTTTTAAGAATGTAGACATTTGTTAAATAATTTATTTGATTCAATCATTTCTAGAAGAAAAAATTTTAATATCAGATCCTGAAATACTGTAAGAAAATTTTTAAATGTCAGATCCTAAAATGCTCAAAAGAAATTTCTTACTTAATTTTGGTTGTTTATTTTCTCACATGTATTGTTTTGATGTGCGAAAGAAGCCAGTCTCACCTGTTTTTGATTGTAGGTTTCTCCTTGGTTCTTCAGGGGCCTCAATTGGCTGATCAGCCAGGAAAACTCGAGCTTGGTCTATAGCATTCAGGACAGAATATTCTTTCTCCTTTAACTCTCGTCTCAGTGCCTTTGCAAAAAGAAGCAAAAGTTGAATTTGTAAACTAATGTGTTCACCAAGTTAAGGAACATCTTCAATTAGACCACTTCTGACCACACGTGTCAAGGGGATGACTAATAACCAGCATTTATGTGAGATTAGAAGTGAAAAGTGTAAATTTTACACATATGAATGATGAAACAACTGAATAAAAAGGAAAAAGATGATTCCTGTGGAATTTAAATATGCAAAAAAAGAGAACACTTTACAATATTCACCTCAGGGAAATTGTTACAGTATATTTGAATTTACACAAAATGTACCTTTAGGGTTATCACTACTGTCAGATTGCTAAAATATAATAGCCTGTTCTAAGGCACTTTTTTCCTAATAAAACTGACAAAAAAGTTACATCCAATGGTACAGAAGAAGGTAATTTCACAAGTAATGAGATCCTCAGAAGTGTTTTACATTCTTTAGAATATATTAAGAAAAAATAAGTGATAGAAACAAATTAAAGTACATGAAATCAAAACAAAACCAAAGAAAACACATAAAAGACAGTCTCCAATTATCTTAAAATACGTTCCATATCTCATGCTGAGGCAATTACGATTTTTCCTTTGTGAGGTTTTTCATGCGTATCTAGGATGCTCAGAACAGTTTGTCTTCAGTACTTTCGTTCTTTTAACTAGGGTTAAACTTTCACCCCTGCTACTATAAAATCTGTGATGATTAAGACTAATTGACTAGAATTTAAAAACAAAACTCAGCCATTACTACTGCAGGATAAGAGTAAATCAAGATTTTCTCATGTGCTATTTTAATGGTGTAGCTAGATCAAAAATCATTGTTAATATTGTTATCCTCTTAAGTTATGCACATAATCACCTACTGGCTCTTATATTTTGCTTTTAATGCAGTTCCTTGACAATATTGAAAGTTTATTTTCTAAAATATCACACTCTAGTAGTATTTTAGAATCAATAGTCTTTCCTTCTGAACATAGCTATTGTTTTTAAGAGCATTTGACATAAATATGTTGGGGTGATGAGGTATTTCTAGGCTAAATTCTCATCTTTCACAATAAATAAAAAGTAAACATTAAAGATCTAGAAATACCAAAATATTCATATGATGTAAAAAAATGGACCTAAACACCAGAAAACACTGATAATAAAGTTGAAAAGGACCTTCACGGGTGGGGGGCGTGGTGAGAAGTATAAAGAAATGGAGTGACAGAGTGCTGTTTTTTGTGATAAGCACTGTAAATATTTTTGAATTTTAAATGATGTAAAATTACGACGATTAAAAATTTAAACTGAAAGAAAGTAAACACCAACCCACAATTTAGACATAGTAATAAAGTGCAGGATGTGAGATGAAATAACACTTTCTCTAAAATCCATAGATAACGTTTATGTGTCCTTCCTAGCCTCTATATAACCAAAGACAGACCATGAAGCAAGCATAAGGCAATTCTCAGATGTTGGGGGAAGAGTGACAAAAGCTCCACTATATCTATTTAAGAAATGCAACTTGTGAAGAAGTCCCCAGGTGTGACATTGCAGGAGAACAAGATGATCTTCTGACATTTAAAGTTTCTGTTATACAGAAATAAAGGAGACACAAGAAAAATGGGGAAAATACATTTTTAATCCAGAAATATATACATATGCATTTACAGGTCCTGAGTCAATTCTTCTTCTAACATAGATTTATTGTTAGAGCAAGAAACTCCAGCTGAATGAAAATACTCCTAGTATGTACTTTCAAAACCAGTTAGAAATATAAAATAATGATATGAGAAAGCATGTTGCCTAAAAGACAGTAGTGAAAAACAGTAGGTAATTTAG
>NW_011888805.1:4087535-4111159 GCF_000151845.1 Pteropus vampyrus
ATGCAACTTGTGAAGAAGTCCCCAGGTGTGACATTGCAGGAGAACAAGATGATCTTCTGACATTTAAAGTTTCTGTTATACAGAAATAAAGGAGACACATGAAAAATGGGGAAAATACATTTTTAATCCAGAAATATATACATATGCATTTACAGGTCCTGAGTCAATTCTTCTTTTAACATAGATTTATTGTTAGAGCAAGAAGCTCCAGCGGAATGAAAATACTCCTAGTATGCACTTTCAAAACCAGTTAGAAATATAAAATAATGATATGAGAAAGCATGTTGCCTAAAAGACAGTAGTGAAAAACAGTAGGTAATTTAGCAGAATTATTGCTAAATATTTTAGTGGTCAAGAATATTTATTCTCAAAATCCAAAACTTAACCAGTAAATGTGGGAGCAGTAAAGATTTTTTTAAATGATGTGCAAGGGCTGTGCCAGATTTCTTCCTTTTGAAAAGGAAGTACCAGGAATACACCTACTAAAGGCAAGCTGCTCAGGAGAAGGTGAAGGAGCCAGAAAAAACACCTCCTCACTCTGGTTCATCAAATAAGATGAAGGTTTCACAGCCAGCATTGAGAGGCCTGGCACAAAAGAGGACCCAGGAAACACCAAGTGGTTGATGATGTGGGAAGAAATTAAAAACTGAAAGAAGACAGAACATAAAGGAATGTGACTCAGAGAAGGGAGAGCACAAGCAGTGGTGGTCCTCGGGAAACCTAAAAGATTATGTATGAAGCATATATTTCGCAGACAGTGCATCCAGATCTCATGGTGGGGAAAGAAGATAATATGATCCACACAACTTAGTCATATAGTAATTTCTGACTGGGAGTTCTAGATCATTATTAGTCCTCAAAGTGTGCATTGGGTAGGGGTATGGGGAGAAGAGATGGTAAAGGGAGATGGGTCTTGAATCTATTTTTAGAATTTCAAAAATCTAAATGGATATATATATATATTTGTCTACAGAAAGGATAATTGGGAAAATTGACCTGTCAACTTCCTTGATGGCTGGAATTTTATCAATTTAACATGAATGCTTTCACAATGGATAATTTCACTGACTGGCAGCTGGCTCTGCCCAGACATCCACATGGCGGATTCCCTCATCTGATGAGTCTTTCTCAATGAAATCCAGGCACCCACCTTATTTAATGTAGCATTCCACCTTTTCCTTACATTTCCCAGCGCCGTCACTCGGCTTAACCATTTGCGTACTTCCCACACTTGTCACTTTGTAGTACACTAGGTAAATATTTAGTTATTATGTGTTTATTGTCTGTCTCTCTCAGATAAAGTATAATCTCCACAAGGCCAAGGACCTTTTCTGTTTTCTTCCGCTGTAATAAATGAGGCACCCACATCAGTGCCTTGGAACCTAGTAGAGCTTAGGTGGTTCTAAAGTGCTTCCTGGATGAAGTGTCTAAATTGAGTCTTGCAGAGGGAGAAGGGTAGTCTCAACAGAGGAAACTAAACGCTAGCAGAAGAATAAGAGAGTATGACATTGTGTGCACTCAGGGAACTCCATATATTTAGAGCAGATAAAGCAGCAACAGCCAAGGTGGACAGATATCAGGTCACAAAGACCACTGTATGGTGTCCTAAGCATCTGAGACTTATCCAGTAATAGGTGCTGGGAAGCCAGTGAAGAGCTGGACAAGGTCAGCATGGGGTGGGGGATGACTGTTAGATTTACATTTTTGTTTTTTACAATATTGTCAGGTCTCTTAGATTCATAAAAAACAAACCTAGAGTCTGAGAAAGCCGCACAGGACTGGAGAATCTATTTTCCTTCCTCACCACATTAAACTCCAGCACTTCATAAAACAATCTGCTCTGCACAGCATGTTGACAGGGAATGTCTCATGGACTCCTTTGATATGCCAAGGTAGAGAAGTACAGGAGGCAAGCATGGGCAGGTGGGAACCACACCACCTAAGTAAAAAATGCGGGTCTCCAGCCCTGATGCCAACACACCACCCAAATATCCTAGAGAACGGGATACATTTAATACTATCTGTTCATACTCTATTTTGCAAACTTAATTTTGTTATTCAATTTGTCCTATTTCAATTATATTTAATTGCATGTCAGTTATGGGCTTAACTTTCAACAGCATTACATATATAATCATTTCACCACCCTTTACCTCTCAATTAGACAAAAAGAAAACCAGCATTTCCTAACCACCTGGTGAACGTTAATGATAAGATAATTAGACTCCAACAGAGTTGTTTTGTATACAGAGCTACAAAGTAGCATTCAGCTTTAGGTTCAATATCACATGACATATATGGTCTGCCTTAAATAACATAATCTAATTGGAATTTTTTCTATTTTAATGACTTTATATTTTCATTCAAAACAATTCTGTTATCAGGCAATAGCAAGTATTGGCGAGGATGTGAAAAATTTAGAACCCTCATACACTGCTGGTAGAATGATAAATAAAATGGTACAGCCACTTTGAAAAACAACCTGGCAATTCCTTAAAATGTTAAACATAGAGTTACCATATGATCGGGCAAGTCCACTCCTAGGTGTATACCCAAGAGAAACGAAACTCTATGTCCACATAGAAACTTGTACACAAATGTTCACAGCAATGTTATTCATAATAGCCAAAATGTGGGCACAACCTAAAACATCCATCAATTGGTGAATGGATGAACAAAATGTTGTATATCCATACAATGGAATCTTATTCAGCAATGAAATGAATGAAATACTGATACATGATACAACATGGGTGAATCTGGAAAACATTATGCTAAGTGAAAGAAGCCAGACACAAAAGCCTGTTACTAAGAAACGCCCAAATAGGTAAGTGTAAAGAGACAGAAAGTAGATTAGTGGTTCCTTAAGGCTGAGAGATAGGGGGAGAAATAGGGAATTGATTGTTCATAAGCATGAGGTTTCTTTTGGGGATAATGCAAATGTTCTAAAACTGGACTGTCATGATGGTCGTATGACTCTGGGAATATACTAAAAGCCACTGTGCTGTACACTTCAATGGAGTGAACTTTATGTTATGTTATCTCAAAATTGTTATTAAAATAATAATTCTGTTCTTTCTCTCAAAGAAGTGTTCTAGGTAACGTGTTTATTTTCTAACCTCCATCCCCACCCACCTGCAAAGTAATGGCTCATCCCACACGGTTAGTATGTTCCGACCTCAGTGTTTCCAGAGTATTTTGTATTCCTCTAACACAGCTCGTCCTGATGTATTGTCAGTTCTTCCAAGGTAAGGCTCATGTCTTAATCATTTGAAATTCTCCCCAATGCCTGCCTAGCCATATATAGAAAGCACTCAATATATGCTTGAGAAATAGACAATATAATAAGGAATGCTTTCAGAATGAAATGCCATGTAGGAGCTCAAACTACGGCCAAGCAGAATATACCAAAGTCTCCCAAATCTGATTATCCTAAATTGGAATCATTATCAGATTCCACTTAGCTTTGGATTATTTGAACTATCTACTTTACAAATTATTGGTAATTTTTGGATGCAAAGTTAGTTTTTTCCTAGCATCTATCAGCTAGTAAGTACTAAGTATTTCAGTTTGCTGTTGATCATTTTATTAATAGCAAATATTCTTTCTCTCCCTAGATAAACAAGGAACTTATCTCACTGAAGAAGTGGTGTGGGCTCATGCCATCTTCCCCCTTTTTACCACATCCTAATCCATCAGGTAACTGCATAGGGCACAGTTTCAAATAGTTTCAAAAACAACTGCAGTCATTAGATTGAAGGTTATATCCATTCTCACTATTGTGTATCAAACCCATGTAAAATTACTGGCTTAAAACAATGACAATTCATTTTTCGTGATTCTGTGGGTTGGCAGTTTGAGCATTTCTTCTGCTGGTGCCACCAGAGATTACTCCCGAGGCTGTAGTCCTCTGTGGCTTGAATGGAGTTGGAAGTCCAAGATGGCCTCACTCACACATCTAGAAATTATTACTGACTATTGGCTGGAGCGCCCCAGTTTCTCTCTATATGGTCTCAAATTGCCTAGGAGGCTGGACTGGGCTTCCTCACAGCGTGATGATTAGTGTTCCCAACGGGCAGTGAAAGCTACAAGATCTCTTATGGCAAAGGCTCTACAATAGCTCTGTCCAATGAAACGTTCTGCGACGGTAGAAATGTTTTAACACTGTGCTGTCCAATACGGTAACCACAAGTTTCTTGTGGCTACTTTGAACTTGAAATATGACTAGTACAACTGGGGAACTAAACTTTAAATTTTACCTAATTGTAATTGATTTAAGTATAAACGGTCACATGTGGCTAAGAGTTATGTTAGATGGTGCAGCTCCAGAATTCACACATTACTTCCGCCACATTCTATTGTTTGAAGCAAGTCAGGAGGCCAACGCGAGTTCAAGAGAATGGAGAAATATACTGACTTTCTTAATGAGAGGAACAGCAGTGATCCTCTGCATAGGGGCTTATATATAGACGCATGGTTCATTATTATTACAATCCACAGCATGGGATAAGGGGGAAAGACAAGGTTAGGGTAGGCAAGGGGGTTGGTAATATTGTACATAAGTACAAAGGCATCTCAAAGACAGCGGTATGTGAAGAAAGAGCTGAAGAAACTGAGAGAGGCAGCCATAAGAATATTCGGTCACAGAGCTATCCAGTCAGAGGGAATTGCGAGTCCAAAGGTCCCTGGGGACTGCTTGCCCAGCTCTACTGGCTGGCACTGTCAGAACCGAGGGAGTGGAGGATGACGGGGCCTACTTCTGTCAAAATATTTTATAGCATGAAAGTTACAAGGAAAAAAAAGTGTTCGTGGTTGATGGGAGAGACACCTAGTAACCACACACTTCTTGATAGAGAAGACATGTCGCTACCTTGCTGACTCAAGCCTTTGCTATCAACCTAAAAGTATTCTGTGTGGCAGCCTGTCACAAAGCTTATGCATTTTCCATTCTAGTACCTGGGTGGAAAGAGCCTCAATCCTCCTCCCAGACAAACGCATGTCAAATGAAGCTGTGGTCTACAATATAAGCAGTAGACTAGAATCCGCTGAACCAGGAAGAAGACATAAAACGATTAAAAAAAAAAAAATTGAAATTGTATTTTAAAAGTCGTGGGCTGCAAGATGTTTAATATAAAAAAGAGAATACAGTCTCAGGTACCTTACGAATAATACATGGAGAGCAACATGATTGTCCCGCAGCCATAAGAAAACATTGAAATTTTCTCTCATTCTAAGGCAGCGTGCGAGTGTATAGTAAGATTTTTCCAACAAAATCTCCACCAAAATAACAATTCCAAAACATATATTAAATTCATACAATCTATAAGGAAACAGGCCAGACCAAAGAGAAGACAGCAATTAATAAGCTGTGATGCCAACTCTTAAGGAACTTTCAGTAGCCTAAGAGGAGAGAATGATGTTAGCAAGGACCCAGAAAGTGCCACAAACCTCTGAGAGAGGTGTAAGCAAGGCACTGGGGAGTGGGGTGGAGGGCGTGCTCTTTGCAAGCAACCTGCTCAAAAATACGTGAACCACCTGTGTGTTTAAAATGAAATTGGAATTAGATTAACGGTAATTAGGGGGAAGCAATTCACATAAATAGAATAAACAGGTAAGGTAATCGAGTCTCTCACTGTTTGCCTTATGTAGCTTCTGCATGCTCATTTACACCAAACGAAGTCCCAGAATGTCAGATTAATGAAAACCTGATTTTAATATCAAAATTTAACTACTAAAATTACAGGTTTCATTCCCCACGATTTCTACGAGCCCAGCCTTTAGCAGAGCCCATCTTTCCTCCCACTTCTCTGCCCCTTTCAAACTCAGGGTGCTGCCTGGTAGCTACTGGTGTTCCTGTCTCTGCCAGGCAGCAGAGTAAATCGTCCCTTATTCTACTATAAGAGCCTAAAGAGCGGTTCTCAATGATCCTCCGGTAATGGCCTGGGAACGTTTCTCCCAACCTGCTATAATTCAGTGGGAAGAGCAGAGGATTAAGGGATAAGGAGGTATAAAGAAGTGACTGGCCTGGCTTCAGTCAGAAAGACTCACAAGTCAATCAGCTGCTCTCCATTTTCATCGTGAACATAGCATCAGCTCACTGTAATGGCTGAAGTGCTGCCAAGCAAATGGCAGTGATATCGGTTATTCCTGGCAGCACTGACGTGGACAGGATCCTGCAAGTCTCTTAATATAAAGGCAGGGTGTGAGAGAACCTGGAGGAAGGAGGGGAATTCATGCCCCTTCTTCTGTCCTAAAATGGCAGCCTGTCATACTGGACAGAGATAAGGGGGAAAGAAACGCAAACATGTGGGTGTGCACGAAATCCTGTCATCCCTCTTCTTTAAATCACAACTATCTCCTCTCCTTTCTTTAGTCTAAAGCCAGCACCGAAATCGTCTATATACCAAGTGCCAGAGTTCACTGGGATGCACTTTTCTTAAAGTTTTCTAGATCATAATATTAAAATTATAGATAAATCAGATCCTTTGCTCGCCTGCCTAAAATCCCTCAATGGCTTTCTGTTGCACTTAGAACAAATTCCAAATTCCCAACCAAGATCTGGACCTTTCTTGCTCTTCAACTTCAGCTACTAACACGTCTTAATTTCCAATCTCAAAGTCTTTATTTCCATTCCTAGAATATGCCAAGCTTTTCCTGCCTCACAGCCTTGAAAATTCAGAAAGCTTTTGCTTCACATCTTCAGTGGGTGGCTCCTCATTATTTAGATCACAGTAGTCAATATATCTGTTGGGTGAATGAATGAATGAAAAAATTAGTAAATGGACTCGAAATAAAATGTGGGAATCAAGGAAGGCCACTCCAGGGGCAGGGGTGTAGCTAACACAAAGCTGGTCTGCAGAAGAAATCAGCACGAAAACAACTTGGAGCATTAGAGCGGAGAAGTAGTCACCTCCTCACAGCTCTTCATAGAAAAAGTTATTTCTCAAGACACAATATCTGTGTGCTTTCTTAGCAACCTCACTGACCCTCACTGGTCAAAGTCAAAGACATCCAGTAGGGTCATCCTTCCTGACCCTGACAGACCCAGCTCCAACACCCACTTCACCATAGTATAAACATCACCTGGCTCTCATGCAAAGCCAGCCCTCTCTCCTCTGCACCTCTACAGTTCCTGGTATCTGCGTTGCTAGAGCACTCGCCACAAGTGCCTGCCCTGGCCTCTTTGCAGACTTGACTCCTATACCATACTGAACTGTCTCAGAGGACTCACATCTGTGCCCCAGATGGTACACTGGAAACTCTATGAACTTGTGTATGAAAGAATAAGGAGACATTTAAAAAATTGTTTTGTGGTGTAGTAAAATCAGATAGAGATTTGCAGCCCAAATTCTTGTGTTACAGTCTAGTGCACACCATGCAGATGCATCCTTATCCACCATGAGCCCTTGGCTTTGCCCCATAACTTCTCTAAATGTTAATAGCAAAATCTCTCTTTCTACTTAACTGCACCAGTGAGAGTGAATATGAACATATTTTGAAACTATTCAATGACGTAGCCACTATTAAAACATGCTTATCTAAAGTCTTACCATCATTCTCAGCTCTTCTCTGAGACTGAATTTTTTTCCTCAGCCTCTATTCACTTTTACTCGTAAAAGAAAGTTCTATCTATAAAGCTGTTTTATCTACAGCTTTGGATGACCAATACCCGTACCCAAACCGAGATTGGTAGGAACAACTGGATTTAACTCTTCTAAGGGATAAATTATTTAATTAAAACAAAAATGGAATTATGTGCTCCTCCAAGATTAAGCCAAAATGTTTGGTAAGCATAAAACTGTTGTAAGCCTCTTATGTCACTTTAAATATTTAGTGAACCACTTTGTTCTAGAATAAAGTAGTAATGTAAATCTCTGTGATGGTAAAAATGGTTAGCCAGATTACATCACACACAAATTTCATATAAATACCAAATTTCTTAAAGTAATTAGTTCAACAAACAATGGACAACTTTTCCCCTTATCCTTCAAGGCACAACTAAATCAAACACATCCAACCATTTCTACTCTTCCTTCTCTTTGGGAGAGAAACTTGAATCAGACATCTGACATCCTAAAACTGCTCTCTAAATTCCCATACTGACATAAAATACCAGGATTTTAACGCAGAAAATAGAGTCACAAAAAAGAGGGACAAAAATGAGAAATCACAGGCTAGAGTACAGTGAAACTTCACTTTTATACGTTGCTGGAGGCAGAAAACTGGTTCAATCATTTGGGAAAGTAGGTTGGCGATATATCAAGAGTCATTACTATGTTCATATTGTGTGAAACAAGAATTTCACCTTTGGGAATATATCCTAAGAAAATGATCCAGAAAAAGCTTTAAACTCAAAGTTTTCATTATAACATTATTTATGATTAATAAAAATGGAAACCAACTTAAATACTTAACACCTGGAAAATATTTAGGTTCGCTAAGGTACGGCTACACTAGGGACCATTATGTAACCTTGAAAAATTATTGTAATAATGACTATATAGCAACATGAAGAATTAGGCATGACATACATGACAGGATAAAAACTATCTACCCTATTGTGTGAAAGATAAATATGCAAAAAGGAAATAATGCCAAATGAAAATGCTTGTGTTACAGTAGTAAAATTATGGCCAGTTCTTTATTTTATAAAATATTACTTTCATAATTAAAAATTATACTTCTAAGAAAGGAATGAAATCAAGTTCATTTATCATTGAACGACTTACTACTTTTTAAAAACAGCATTACTAAAAATTGCGAATATAACTTAGACACATACTTTTACGACCTATAACAATCATAACACTTTTCCTTATGTTTTACTCGGTAACCTCTCTGAAGCTAGATTTATTTATAAAATGTAATACATCACAACATAGTTACTGAATGAGGGATTCCATATGCTTAAGCTATTCTCTATATTTGTTAGGAATCTTAACTCATCTAGCTTTCAAGGTATCAAATTTCTACATAAGAGAAACAAATACTGGGAGAATCTGGCAGTATTCAGCACAAAAGAGTAAAATAATAAGCTATATCTTAAATGCTATCATTTGATCAAAGTTATCCCAATTCTTTCTCCTCTTACAAAAATTTTTCCAACTATTGTTTTGAATAATTTAGGTAGGATTAAGACAGGAAAAAGATAACCTCTTAACTGACTATAATATTAAAGCATAAAGTATAATGGTGTTGATTAATTTTCTTTCAACTTCAAGTATGTCATGTAATTGAAATTATGTCTAGCTCCTGAGAAAGATAGTTGCTTATTTTTCTGTCAGCTATTATCTTTATTAAAGATTAAGCTATTTAAAGTAGAAATATCAAAATGTAATATTTTTTCAAACATGAATAAGTAAAAAGGGATTATAGAGAGATAAAGAGAAACAGGAACATTCATACCAATGGACGTGTTATCTTTGGGTATATTTCATTCACTCAACATTCAACAAATATTTCTTGAGCATCTAGACTGCCAGGCACACACAAAGAGACAGTAGAAAATAAATAAGTAATTATGTTAGAAGACAATAAATGTTATAGAAATGGAAAAAATAGAACAGGGTAAATGAGATTATGAATGCTGGGAAGGGGGTTTCAATGCAAATA
The DNA here is from genome assembly GCF_000151845.1 of Pteropus vampyrus. NCBI lineage: Eukaryota > Metazoa > Chordata > Mammalia > Chiroptera > Pteropodidae > Pteropus > Pteropus vampyrus. The sequence continues at coordinate 4,097,148 of NW_011888805.1, forward strand.
GAGAAATGTGGGTAGGCTTCATTGGGAAGGTGCCATAGAGCAAACATTTGAAAACAGTTAACCATGTGGATATCAGGGAAAGAGAATTCTGGGCATAGAAAGCAGCATGGAGCAGTGACTGAAGGCACATCAAGAGACCAGAGTGGCTGAAGCCAGTGTATAAGAGAGAAAATAGTAAAAATGAGGTGAGCAAGGTGTGAATGAGGGGCGAGTCAGATCCTTTAGGGTCTTAAAAACCATTCTGTGGCTTTTATTCTGAATTAGATGGGAAGCCTACTACAGTATTTTGATTTATCTGAACATAAATAACAGACCGATAATTGCAGCCCTGAAGAGCTCATAAGAGGGAATCAGAATCAGATTCTATATTTTGAACATAGAACCAACAAGATTTCCTAACAGACTGAATATGAGAAAAAGACAATATTGAAGTGATTTTTATTTTTTACCTAGCAACTTGAATAGAATTATATCAATTGATATGGGGGAAGTCTGGGTAGAAAAAGATTGAAGGGCAAGTTCAGGAATTCGGTTTGGACACATTAAGTTAGAGATGTCTATTAGAGTCCTAAATAGAGATGACATGTAAACAGATATAAATTTGGGAGTGGTTGGCATATATCTAATACCAGAAGACCAGATGGGTTCAGAACAAAATGGTTATAGAGGAGCTGGCATGGCCTGACCCATGGTGCATCCTAATTTTAGGAGGTTGAGGGAAAAAGGAGGAACCAGCAAAGGAGACTGAGAAGGAACTACTAATGAGATAAGAAAATCAGGATAGAGTAGTGACCAAAAAGTCAAATAAAGAGACAGAACTGTTAATGAGTCAACAGGAAAGGGAGTCCCGAAAATAAACCAATAATTACAACTCAGCCAACACTAACAAACAGACATGACAAGGTACAATGAAGGGCATGTAAAGAAGAGAGGGAGCTTAGTTAGGATGGTCTACTTATCTGAGGAGAAAGAGAGTGCTTAAAGTAAGTTTTAAGAGGATTTCATTATTGTAAAAGTATTATTTTATGTATGTCAAGGCATATACATTAATGTTTTCCTTCTTGAGGCAAGCAGTCCTGGCTGTATAATCTGCAGAGCCCCGTGCAAAGTGAAATTGCAGAGCCCTTTGTCCGACAGTACTCAGAGTTTCAAGATGGCAGCAGCAGAGCATTGAACCAAGTGCAGGGCCCTGCTGAGAGCCAGGCCCTCTGTGTGATCGTGACTGCACGGGGCACACACCCATGAGGCTGACTGTAGATGCAGGACATGCGCCCTGTAACAAACAGAAGTATTGCTAGTACAGCAGGCTTCCTCAGCTTTTGGTTTCAAAAACACATCGCTTATTGGAGAATACAAGCAGAAAAAAATAAATGATACAAATATACAGAGAATCTGTTAGAATGTAATTTGCTTTTTCCCCCAATTTTGCTTCCAAAGCTAAATCAGCAAATATGGGTGAAATTATTATAGTATGACAGCAAAAAAGGGCAGAAGAGTCATTAAATTTGATAGCACTAATAAAACGACATGAAAAAGGGAAAACAGGCTTACTGTTCATTGGTATGCAGATGGAATTAAAAAAAAAAGTCTCCTTCATAGTGCTTAAGAAGTTTTGGTTATATTCCTAAATGAACATTTAATATATAAATTTATTTTTGGTTCCATCCCATTGACATAAAAAAATGATGCCTGAATCAGAATACCAAGCATGAATACTGAAACTAAGACAGAAGTCTTCCAGCTTCTCAGAGTAGTAATACAGCATTCTTCCCAAAACTTTAAAATATATGCACACATAAATGTATTTCTTCATCCAGCAAATACATTCAGTATTTACTATCAAGCACTGTGTCAGGGGCTGAGCTTGCATTTTCTTCCTCTTTCAGCTTGTTTCTGTATAAAATCAAAAAGGGAGATCAGCAACAACTCCTGCTCTATTTCCATGGCTAATTTGGAGGTTATTCCTGCCAAAAGTTTTGATAAAAATCTGAAGCGAATGCTTACCCCACAGTCTCTTTCTAGCTCAAAGGCTTCTTGCTTTGTGGAGCTTTACACAATCTTCCTAAGTACAAATAATCATGATTCATCTGTGCCTCCCTGGCTTGTGTTCATGCTCATGTTACAATGCTTTTGATATCTACTGTCACCTGTTTTCAAGCCCCTCTCTGCTGCTAGATGGCAAAATATGTGACAGCAAAATAGTCATAAACTGATACATGTCCAGTACCTAGCAAAGTATGTGACAAACATCAGGTGCAACATAGAAGTTTCCCGAATGAAGAAATGAACTGTTAAATAAATGAAATTGTCTCTGAGCTAAATATGTCCAGAGGCAGTTCACTAGGAATGGGTTGAATAAAGGAGTAGGCTGTATTGCTTGGCTTTACAGACCTCTGTTTCTTGATCACATTTGTGGTCTACTCTTAATATTACCACCAGAGAGTGATACCTATTAATAGCTGCCTTGCTTCTCCCTCTAAGTTAGATGAACCCTTAGGGGTGAGGCTCACTTAGAAACTGCCACTTCAGGTCTGGACACAAGTAACAGCTTTACCAACAGACCTTAGGCAGCTGTGCATATGATATTTGATAAGAAGGAAGTCAAGATAGGTGTCAAAGTAGGAGGAGAACTTGGAAAGTAATTTTAAGCAATTTTAGCAAAAGGCCAATTCTCCACTTTAGGTAGCCTCATAATACAGCAAGACTTTGGAAATACAGACCTTGGAAATACAGTTTGCAGGGGGAGTTTCAGATTGCTTTGGTAGCGGAAAAAAACCTATACACACAGACTAAATTTTATGATGGGGTGTTGCTGTTTTAAAGATAGTGTTCAAATTTATTTTAATAAGTAAATGTGCTAATGTATCTTGGCAATTCCATTTAAGCCCTAATGTCATGACTCATATAATGAGATTTGAATATAGGAGTTACACTAGATTAAGCAAAGGACAGAATAGCCCTGAGGACATGGACAAACTTACAAGAAATTATATCTGAGTTACATGCTTTAATAATTATTCTTGGTGATTTCCTTTTCTAAAACTCAAATATTCATTCTATTGGAGAAAGTGTGTTAGAGCTCTGATAACTGTCCCTATATAACTTAATATTTACACTGGTATGAAAATGAAGTGAAAGCTGAATAGGAAAATCTGCATCCAAAATTTTATCAAATCTTAAAGTATTTCACTGAATTAATCTATAATGTTATAAAAATACACTACATAAATTATAGGTACTTTCCAAGTAATTGTTGATTGAATGATAATCTCACATTCTCAAAAGTGAAGTTACATATGTGACCTCATTTTCTATAAAACTTTTAAAATGATACTAAAAATTCAAGTCATTAGATGGGAAAATTCAACTTTATCCATTTATTCTAAAACAGTCATCAAAATTATATATTTTAAAGCAGTAATTTACTTTGACATTTGAGAGAATTAAATATGTACTCAGATGAGAAAAAATAATATGATTGTGTCATCTGCAAACTGATATTTATAAAGATTGGAAGGTGAAACCTGTCTAATTTAACAAGATAATCCTAGATAGTAATGGGGGCCACTTCTTCTGGGCTGTTCTAGATGGTAAATAACAGGTATTAATGTGCTTTGATTTACTTAAAACAACTCAGATAGCCTAGACAGTTTAAACAAAAGAAAAAAATGATCAAAACTATCAAGACAGATTTTCGGCTATTATGGAAGTTGATATTAGTCACTGTTTTCTTAGTGTTTACTGTGTGCCAGGCCCCATGCCAAATACTTTACTGTCAGGGCCCTTTGCCTATTATTATTATTATTATTATTATTATTATTATTATTATTACTATTATTATTTTTATGAGTATGCCTATGTGTATGTGTTGTTAAAGTACTAAACAAAGTATTATTATTATTGTTGCTGAAAATATAATTTTCTGAGTCACTGGTTAAAACATCCAAGAAAGTATAAGCATTTAATTAAGGGGCCAAAATACATTGATGTTTCATGAATCAGTTTCTGAGACATTTACATCTGAAGGAAAAGATGCCAACCTGTGAGTCACTTATTTCAGTGTGTAAGAGAGATTTTGAGCAGAAACTTTGCTAGGGGGCTTTCTGCTGACTCATCACCCAGGATGGCTACAGTTTTCCAGTAGCATCCACCCTACTAACTACTTTGCTTCTCTGCTTTGTTTCTGGTCTATAGAATGTCGTATTTTGGAACCCAATTTTGCCATATTTGGTTTTCTGAGTTTTTTTAAATAATTTTATCTATAATTGCTAGATGCTTTGAAGCATGACCTTACAGTATCATTCTAACTAGAAGTCTCAGAGCCATCACTTAAACATTTACATGTATAATAGTCCTTCTGGATACAGCTACAAGCACAGAGCATTTAGGTATAGAAATTAAAATATGTCACTGAAGTTCAGAGACCGTACCTCATTATCCTTTGTATATTCAGCATCAATTTCAACATAGAAGGCATTCAGTGAATAGTGTTGGATGGATGGACAATGAAATAATTGGCACTGCCATTATCAAATTACAGTTAAGAAAAAGTAGTATCAAATCACTGATGTGCATATAAAGGACTAGAATATAGAAATATATATGAAAATCAGAAAATTTTGAGACTATGAGAGTTCCCATAAACTAAACCCTATGTACCTAAGTTAACTGCACACATTAATCTGAGATACCAGAAGCTCTTACCTGTGATGGTGAAAGCAGCCTACACCCAGGACAAAGTCATAAATGCAAATGTAAGATAACATATTAATTGTGTTCTTCACTTATAAATTATAGTATCATGCAAATATTGCCTTTAAAAGTAATTAGATTCATGGTTAAACATTTGTAATTCGTCTATTAATCTTTGATAAGTTAACTAAAGGCACTGCATGCAGATAATATGTCTTATGGGCTTGGCTTTTCCATGATAAGCTGTCTTCTTTGATTAAGAATAAGAAGTAAATCATCTTCCTATTTAGACTCACATCTCATCCTATATAAATTCTCAAAAATATTGTTATTTCAATGACTTCATCCCATTTCCTGAGTAGTCTAAGTTATCTTTTAACCTATCATCAGGCTATTAAAATAATAAATGCAAATTATGATATCAAAACTTACAGTGCCTAAACAGAATGAATCTATGAAAAAAATACAAAAGGCAAAATGGAGCAACTAAAATTTAAAAAAATACTAGAAAATATAAGTCCTAGTTTAACTCCAACAGCTATTGCTACTGAGCACTTCCTATATGTACTATGCTAAGTGGTTTATATATGATGGTCAGAAACAGGACTAAAGAGATTGGACAATATGTCTCTAAGTCTAGATCGTAGAGCTAGTGAGTGGAGAATGTGAGAACTGAAACTGAGTCTAAGGCCATGTGCTAAGTTCGATAACTCTGTACAGAAAGACTCAACGTGAGGTGTCTGAGAATAGAGGATAGTACACAACTATTAAAATGAGAAAAGCCCCCAAGAAGTTTCAGTCAACTTGAATAAGTGTTATTAAATCACTGATGCACATATAAAAGACTAGACTATAGAACTATATATGAGAATCAGAAGACTTTGAGAATATAAAAGTTCCCATAAACCAATCTCTATGTACCCAAGGTGACTGCACACATTAATCTGAGATGCCAGAAAGTGCTGAGGATATAGGTTAGTCAGATGTTTACTTGTAATTATTTTATTCAAATTCTTTACATAACTCTGATATCAGAGTTTACATCCCTGGAAGCAACTTTTGAGTCACCTAATAGCTGTCTAGCATGCAGTAAACTTCACATTCACCTAAGGTGCTTTTTACTTCATATATAATGATGTCACTGGAAATTTTAATGTAAAACTAAAGTGTCTATTCATGTAACACTGGCATAGTGGTTTTCAGATGCATCTTGTAGATGTGTACTTGTCTTGTTCACAACAGAAGGACATAGCGCTTTTTAAATTGATCTTCAAAGACTTGTATATAATAACATTCAAGATTTACATTTATGAGATCATATGTCCTGGAATAATTAACAAATCAGTATTAAATGTCTTTGTCTCCTTAAAAAATTTTTTTTATCTAGTGATTCCTAGACATTATAATTTAACATTGAGTTCCCTAAATAGTACTATGTTGTTCAAAATAAAGTAATTCAGACAGGTACCTACCTGTAAGATGAGAGAATGAGTTAGAAATCAAATCCAAAGTCCCCACTCTTTCTATGGAAGAATTTTAGGAATAATATATCTTGCCTAATATTTGTATCCAGTCATTTACAAGTTTATTTTGATTGATTCTAGCTATATACTTTTAAGCTCTAAAGCAAGAGTGATTTTTTAAAGATTTTTTAAACTTTATTATGACAAAGATCTAAAATAGCAAGAAGTCAGAAAAAACTAGTGTTTATAATAATAGACAAAACTTAAAAAAAAAGACACCTAAATTGAACTCCAAACGTATTTGTGGAAAATTAGTTTAAAAATGATTTTATGTTCTGTTTAAAGCTACATCATGTTATAATTGAAATTCTATAATCCCCTAAAGAAAAAAGATTAGGAATAAACGCGTACATGAACTGAAAGCATGCTTGAATTATAACCAAGGGATCAAAGTTGGGGTTTAGTGAAATGGATGGTCAGGCAAATAACCAGAGATTTGGGATAGCAATGTGCAAGTCACAGCTCAGCCACAATCCATGTGGGAAAGGATTTCTCATAGCACAGAGAAGAAAGAGAAGCTGTAAATTTGGGAATGGCAAACAAGCTCTCTCCCCTAACTATAAGTTCCATGCAGATAGGAGCTGTGTTTGTTTTCTGCACCAGTGTTCCCCTGGAGTCTTAGAAATTGTCAGACACATACTAGGTAAATGATAAGTCTTTGAAGTGAGAGAGGGAGAGAAGGATGAAATCTTGGATTTCATTAAACCACACGATGTCTCCCATTTCCTTTCACTATAAAAACAGGGATTGGGCTAAATTATTTCTTGGGTCCCTTTCAGTTCTAATAATTGATCATTTTAAGTTGCACATATACATATATACTAAATAAAGACTTCTCCTGATAAAAAAGAATCTTAAGGCAAAGAGAAAAGAGATCTCCAAGGACAAAGGAAAGAGAAAGCTGTCTAAAACACAAAGAAACCACAGTACACCCACTAGAGATTTTGATTTTAAGACTGAGGATAAATTAGAGAATAATGTTTAAGTGAGAATATTGGCAAGGCTGAGATTCAACTACAGTTAAGACTATTCAATGATTATGATTCATCCTCATTGTAATAATTTATATAAGTTAGAAATATTACTCGAGAGTTAGAAAAGAGTTGCTTTTGACAAAATGTGACTATAGTTAGAAATAGGGTCCTCAAAAAGATATTTAAGCTAAAATAAGGGTATTAAGGTGGACCCTCATCCAGTATGACTGGTGTTTTTAAAAGAGGGAATTTTGAGCAGATTTAAGGCACAGATACTCAGAAGAAAGACCACATGAAAACACAGAAGATGGCAGTCTACAAGGCAAGGAGAGAAATCAATGGTACCAACACCTTGATCTTGGACTTCTAGCCTCCAAAATTGCGAAAAAATAAATTTTTGTTGTTTAAACCACCTAGCCTATGGACCTAGCAAACTCGTGTATCCCTCCACAAACTTTAATCTAAAATCTAATCCATATTTATTTCTCTTAGCATCTTAGCCTACTTAGTTCTCAAGGCTTTTGTCAACATATTAATATTAAGAAAGCCTACATTTTGGATCATTGATAAACGGGAAGGTAAACTATGTCTGACTAAAATAAAGCATCATATTCTAGAATCTATAATTAACATAAACCTCTACAAAAAGTCATTTCCAGGAAGAATGTAAGAATCAGATGAGAAACAACCCAGCTCATCCTCAGAAACTCAATCAGTATAATTCATACAAATCATTTAATACATAACTCACAAAGTTAAAGAACAGGCTATTAAATGTCAGTTCCTGACTTATTGATAAGGAACATCTGTCAGCAGTAGTTTGGATCATGCACAACATGCTAAGTGATGGCAATTGTGATAAAGACGCAAGAGTACGTAACCTGAAAAAAGTCTAAAATGAAGCACCAAGAAATTCAGAAAGCAGGAATAAACTACATCCAACCTATACTATTCCTTTCCCGTACCCCCAAACAAAGGTATTTGGGGTAGCTTTAAGACTCAAAGAATAAAAAGAACATGAAGAGGCTCTTATGTTAGCATTCCAAACTATGCCATTACTCTTCCTTCTAATAACCATTTGACATCAGCCTCTCTCTACTGTTCATGGTAACTGATCACTGACCTCAAGTGGGCCCTTCATGCCACCCGGTGATCTTGTTATGCATTTCTAGTGTTTTAACTCACCCACTTCTGGACTGCATTTTCTACCTTCTCTCAACTCAAAAGTTTTAAATTGCATGCCATTCTGAATAGTATGATGAAATCTCAAACCATCCAACTCCATCCCACCCGAGACATGAATCATCCCTTTGTCCAGTATATGCACACTGTAAACGCTGCCTGCCCATTACTCAGTTAGGAGCCATCTCAGTTTACAGATCGACTGTCATGGTATCACAGTGCTTATGTACAAGTAACCCTTATTTTACTTAATAATGGTCCCAAAGTATAAGAGTAGTGATGTTGGCAATTTGAATATGCCAAAGAGTGCTTCCTTTAAGTGAAAAGGTGAAAGTTCTTGACTTAATAAGCCATTTTATCATCTCACATCACCACAAGAAAGATGAGTACAGTGCAATAAAATATTTTGAGAGATACCAAATTCACCTAACTTTTATTACAGTATAGTTATAATTGTTCTATTTTATTAATTATTGTTGTTAATCTCTTATTGTACCTAATTTATAAATTAAATTTTATTATAGGTATGCATGTACAGGAAAAAATATTGTATAAACAGGGATTAGTACTATCCATGGTTTCACGTATCCAATGGGGGTCTTGGAATGTATCCTCCATGGATAAGGGGAAACTACTGTACTTGACCCCACATTCTCACTCTAGCTCCTGTCTGATTTCTGTTTCCGTTTTTGTAAAGATCCTTAAAAGAGTTATCTATACTTCCACTCACATTCTTTCTTAAATCTACTCCAATTAGGCTTCCAACTTTACCATGCCATTTAAATGACTCTTGTGCAGGTCAGCAACTGTCTTAGATGGTCAATTTTCTGACCTCATCTTATTCAACCTCTCAGCAACATTTGATCCTTGTGATTGGACCATACTCTATGAAACACTTTCTTTCTTTAGTATCCTAGACTCCCTTCTCCCCTCTTGGTTCTTGTATCATTTTGGCTCTGCCTTCTCAGTCTCATCTTTCCAATTTCTAAAGCTAGGACGCCTCAGAGCTCATGTCATGGAATTCTTGACACCCTAAGTGATCTCATCCAACTCCTTGACTAATATATATGCTCATAAGTTTGATCTAGTTCTGACCTTTCGATCAACTACAGACCTATGTATTCAACTGCCTAATAAACATTTTAGAGACACAAATTTGAGCTGAATAAAAATATACCTCAAACAAAGGTCTAAGTTCCGAAAAAGAAAACATAAAATGATCTTAAATACTATGGTCTTCATTTGCTATAAGACTTGAATCTATTTTATTTACTACTTCAAGTCCTTATTTTTTCACTTTCATTTACTATAAGCAAGATAGTTTGTAATTCCTTATGATCTATGACTTTTGAATTTAAGATTAACTTATAGCAAAAGAATTTCCCCAATGTAATTTATTAATTTCTTAAAATTTATTGGAAAATTAGATAAATGTCATGATTAGCTAAAAGCAACATTACACTTGAGATATCTGTAATGTTTGAAAAAATTTAGTTAAATATGAAGAGAAAAATTTATTTCAGACAAATGGAAGCCACGGATTCAATTTAAAGTAAGTGCCTAAATAATGACAATTAGAAGCAAGAGGTGAAAACGTGTGATAATTGGTTCAACTCAGATATTTATCTAGAATTTTATTTTCGGTACTTAGTTCACCAAAATCAAAATTCATTTAAAAAGGTACCCACCGTTTGCTGTCAACTTACTTTACAATGATCATATTGGAGCTGTAAGGCTGGGACATCTCCTCCAATAGGCATTTGTTTTTTAAGCTCTTCGTCTTTCATATTCAGCCATTTGATCAGTTCTTCTAAGGATGTTAGCAACCTGTTCCACTTCTCGGCACTGGCCTCCAAATGGGCCCTGTTGAGATATAATGCTAACCATATTTAGAAGTTTGAATTGTATCAGAAATATTATATATTTTCCTGTGTCCTAATAATTTTATATGACCAGCTGTAAGCAGTTATTTTGAATTCATCTGATATGTTGATAATATCTATCAAAATTTAAAATGTACACCTCCACACCACAAAGGCATAAATATGAGGCTTTCAAGAAGAATAATGTCCATGATATAATGTAAAATTGAAAAAACAAGTTTCAGTAGTCTATGTCTAGTATATAAGTACATTTAAAATACTTTTTCTCATTTCATCTGTATATATGAAGAGAGGGATAAAGAGAACAAATTATATGTATAGACAATGTTTAAAAAGTTATATACCAGCTGTGGTTACTACTGAGAACACAGTAAATACTTAATTTTTATGTAGTTTTGTACTACATGGAATATTTACAACAGGCCCATATTATTTTTTCATTCCCCCTAAAAGAGCTAATTTTTTAGGAAAGGAAATTATTGATGTCTTGATTTCTCTTATAACCAAATAAATTACTGAAGTAGAACATCACCAATATTTACCTCAAAAAGTCGGAAAATGATAAGGTATTACTTGGATAGAATACTATTTAGCTTAAGGCTGATTGAGGTCCAGTGACAAATGTCCACTGTGAATAAAAAAACAATGGAGCAAAAATCTTTGATTGAAGTACTTTATACTCTGATTTAAAGGTGAGGTGTTTGTTTCAATAATTATTTCTGGTTTTATCTCAGAAAAGTATCTTTGGATTCTTAAATTATGACCTTCATAATCAGAAAGCCATGCTTAAAATACATTTTTATGTGATGAAGGCTCCAATGAGAGCAAAAGCCCTTGAAAACAGAAATGTAAACAGAAGCACAAACTTGCTAGTTGTTCTTGTTAGCCTTGGATTTCATCCACTATCCAGTCTCAAGCCCACATCACATAGGCTGTATTTGAAAAGACAGGACTGTCAGAAACAATGGCAGAGACTCAAGGAATCGGCGTTTACTCAATCCTGCCTCACTCCAATGGATAGACTGTGAAAGTGGACTTAAGCACTAACCTGCATGAAATGGAATTACCTTGACCTTTCAGATTGAAAGGGGCAAAGCTGATAGAGACAGACGCAAGCCTTGTCATACAACAGCTTCCGAAGACTTACGACTTGGGGCAACCCAAGGGGCAAGAAACCTCTGCCGATCAGGTTTCGCATCCTCTCACATAACGCCCACCCTGACGTTGATCCATCTCCACAAATCTTCTCTTTTACTGAGCGAGACCAGGCACAACCACTACTGTCCCTCAGACCCAGCAGTAATGATTTCCTTTCTGGACACCTGATCTACTTGAGCCTCTGTCTTAAAGCTGATCGCACTGCTCTAGATCATTCAAACAAATAGTTCCCCGTTGATCACATTAGGAGGCACTCCCAACAATGGCATTCAACAATATCTTGTCTGTTTAAAAGTTCATAATGTTTTCAGAAGAATGACTATAAACCATTGATCCCTAGTTCATCTCTAATTCATAAAATAATGACCATAATCTCTTGGCTAAAAGAAAAAAAAAAAAATCAGAGTCTTGCATATCTCTAAAATACCATGAACCAGCATTCAGTCACATACAAAAAGGTCAATTGTCCTGCAATCTATTTCTGGTCCCATTATCAGCCAGCTAATAAAAAACAAACTAAAATTCTATTTTATTCAAAAGAGCTGGGTATGAAATAATAAATAATTTGTAAATACAAAAAGAAGTTTGAGGTATTTTATAACTCTTTGAGAATTATATTATTAAAAATATTTTATTTTCTTGCATTTACAATCTTCTATTCATTCTACAGGTACTATGACTGACCTCACTTTATAAAAATTATTTTTCTGAGTTATTTTTTGTTTATAGTTGTTTTTTAAAATAATTTTTCAATTACAGTTGACATACAATATTAGTTTCAGGTGTACAACTTAGTGATTAGACATTTATATACCTTACAAAGTGATCACTCCGACAGGTCTAGTACCCATCTGACACCATCCATAATTATTACATTATTGATCATATTCCCTATGCTGTACAAAATTGTTCTTTAATGAGTTCCAATTTTGCCTGAGCACTAGCTTTTCTGTGTTCATACAGATTAATTTTAGGCCAAATATGTAATTACCTATTTGTGATAAACGGTGGTTTTACTTGTCACAGAGCAGAACTAAACATGTTCAATTATATTAAAAGAAAACACTCTCCATCAATTATAAATGATTTTGCTGTAAGTTTGAGTAAACTGTTGCAATTTTTTTCCCAGTATTTTTAAATGTAAAAAAAAAAAAAAAAGACACTGAGAAATCAGAGAAGTCGGAGGTCCTTAGTCAATCAAGAAGTACTTGAGTGTCTCTATGTGCAAAACACTAACGTACACACTTTGACCTCTTATTTTAGATTAACTGATCCTACATCTTCAATGTCTATAGCTTAACTCTTTAATCAATAACTAAACCGGATATTCCTTAGAAATCCAGTAACACACTCATTGTATTAAAGAGCAAATATCTTTTTCAATCCAATTTACTCTTTTGACTGCACGGAAATAATGAAATTGATCATCGAAATGCATGGCATTCACCACCTAAAGAACTATTTATAAAGATGAAAAACTTTTTAAGAGAGATACTGAAGTGACTTTGAAATTTAAAAATAATAATAAAAAAGATAACATTGGTATATGTGCTTCTCAACATCTTTCTTTTTCCATAGGAAAAAAAACAAACAAACAAGCTGATCTAGCAGAATCTTTGCCTGGAAAATCTGTTCTGGTTATTTTCCAATAGATTACAACTACATGATTAGTGGATTACTACCATATGCCCAAATAAATGCATGCTTCCGTAGTAGCTTTCAGTGTTCCAGTTTCAATTTAATTCTTTCATCTTTCAAGATGAAAGGCAATGAGTTGAATGTTTTGCAAAAAGAAACCTTAAATTTGTGTGTGGTGTTAGCTGTACTTTCTCAATTTTATTCTAAACATTTTAAAGTTTACATTTCCCCCCCAAGACTTCATAACCAGTCATCAATCATGTTTTCAGAATCTTAACATATTTCTCTATTTGACACATATCCGTGGGCACTTACATTTGGGGTAACTGACTTATTATCCTAACTCTCACTAGCTTCAGGTTATTCTTTGGTTACCTAACATGAGCAAAATAATAGAAACTTTCATGGACTGTATTATCAACCTAGGATGATGTTTACTACACGATATGGTCTTTGAAAATTGCCTCTTTTACAACTGAATCATTTATTTTACAACTGTCTGAACATTTTTAAGTGAAAAATTATTTATAAAAATGTGCAAAAACTGGTTCGAAGGTAGACTCATAAAAATGATACTCCTTTGTCTAAATATAGTAGAAAAGAAAATATGGAAGGAACTACAGATCAATATTTATTTTAAACCACCAGAAGCCTCTACCTTTCAATGTTTCTCAAATAACTTTTTAGTCCTTCTCTTAGTGTACAGATATGAAAAAGAGAGGAAGGAGTATAAGTAAGGAGAGGCAGTTATTAAAAGGAAACCTAACAACAACTATAGTCCAAATAAGAAGAAACTTGCTGAGGAAGCCATGGTGAAAATTTAGAATCCAAACTAAAGTCCAAGCTTTTTCCACACTACATTTCTTTATCACGGGTAGGACTTAAGAGGGCAGACAGAAACTGCCCAGATATGTTTGTTGACATAACAAACAAAATAATGACCCAAATTAAGAGGAGCAAAG
>NW_011888805.1:4113834-4124003 GCF_000151845.1 Pteropus vampyrus
AGTTATAGCAATGTGTTCTCTCTCCTCTTCCCTTCAACGCACTTACTTGAGAAAATGAGACTGTGTAGATTCAGTTCTATTTCCACTGCCTACCTTCCCAGTCTGACTCTTTAATCCTCTGCAACCAGATTTTTGCCTCAATCACAAAATGGCCCTGGCAATAAGTCACTAAAGCCCTTCTGGACTCTGCAGCCCTGATCTTAGTCCACTAGCTTAAGTAGCCAACACTATTTAACACTTACATAGTATTTAAATAGCCATCACTATTAACTATGCCTTTGTTTTTGAAACCCCCTCCTCCCTTGGCTCTCGACAGCACACTCTCCTAGTTCTTCTTCCTTAAAGGAGAGTCACTTCTCAGGTGTCTTTGATGGTTTCCCTTTCCTTCCCGGTATTCCTTATATATCAGGGTTCCTGATATTCTGTGCCGTGCCCTCTTTCAATGTTCACCCTCCTGCCTACTCACAATGATTACCTGCCTCCACCACCTGGATACTCCCCATCCCACCATCTGTCCATCTGGCTTACAGCTCTTTTGAAGAGAAGACATCCATCCAATGGCTACAGGGTATCTGTTTCTAGATGTCACACTCAACGACATGAAATAAGTATCTATTCAGACTCTCTTTTGTTTCCTAAATACTGAAAGGATCTCTTAACCAGTCCTCCCTGTCTTCAAACTGTGGTCATCTAAAGCACCATCACAGTTGTGCAGGAGGGATATTTACAAGCTCAAATCTAATTACATCGCCTAAAAGTTTTCAAATTCCATTACCAGTAGAATGGGAGCACACAGATGTTCCAGGATTTGTGTCTTACCTCTCTCTCTACCTTTTTCTCTAGACACTACCTTTCTCCTCCACACCAGCAGCAAATTCTGTTCTCAGCCAGACTGACCTTAACTATTCCAAGAAAACACAGTGTTATTTCAAGCCTCCTTCTTTTATGTCCTTCTTCAGTCCTCATCCAGTCCAACCGTGGAATAACTATATATCTTTCAAGGCTCAATTTAGAAATTGCCTCTTTCAAGAAGCCTTTGATGACCATCTAGAGTGAAAGTAACCACTCCCTCCTTTGGGCCCCCCTGAACCTGGACAGAATTGTGAACTTCCTAGAGGCAGGAGCCATATCTCGTTTATGATTTAGCGATGCCTTAAACATAGAAGTCGGTCCTTATTAAATGCTTGAATAAATACCCGAATCTCCAGAGAGGGTAATGAAGCTAAAAATTATTTTAATTCATTTTCACATTAATAACATATTTTACTGGAATGTGCGATCTATTGCGATACATAAGTCCACCATCAAAAGCTTATGCGTCCATCTTCTAAAAATAAGACTAAATTATTTATAAGATAATATTCCAACTGTAGTTTATGAGTTAATTATTTCCAGGTTAGAAAATAATATGACAATAGGCTTAGGCAACAACATCCATAAAATGCCAAAGACTTTTTTGTCTGTAGCTTTCCATTGGAATGATCTGTTTATGATGTAGGCCTTCATTAAATTCTTCATCCTAAAGAAGTCATCCTCCAAACTCTCAAAATTCCAACACCACATGCACCAACTTCAACAGGGCCAACCCCTTGGCTTTTAGCTCTCTGGACTAGATGCCGGTTTTGCTAAAACCTCAGTGAATGTTTTTCACTGTGTTAACATTTAAATCTTTTTAATTACTCATATTTAAGAGGAACAGAAAGGTGAAACCCAATGGGATCTGGCCAGTTAAAAATTCAATCTTAAACAAGCATAAGTATATTCTCTCGCTGTACAACACTCCATAACTTTCCTCTCTGCTTGAAAAATAGTTGGCTGATGCTGACACAATTTCCAATAGGATCTTTACACAGAGGCTTCCATAGTCATGCCACAGTACCCCTTTCTTTAAGTGTAAAAATGAAGTGATCCCCAGAAGAATAAAAACCTTTCAGTACATCTTTTCAGAAAACGATTTTAAAAAAAAAATCATTCACAATAAATAATCACTGAAGATTTACACTCTCCATAAAGTAGTTCTATGAAATCTAGAAAGCAGTTGAAGCAGATCCACTGAGTCCCTTTACATAAAAAACAAAACAAAACAAAAACAACTAGATGCTACATTGGACAGGCTTTAAATAGATTAAGAAGTATTCAGTTGTCCTATTCAATCTTCACAGCAATCATATGAATTAGATATTTATATTTTGATTTTGTGAATGATAAAACTAAGGCTCAGAGAGACTAAGTGACTTGCCCAAGATCAGTAAGTAAATAGTGAAGTCAAGGAGTCAAATTCAAGATCATTTGGTTTAAGGCTGCACATGTTTCAATACATCATATGGTTTCTGAACTTTAAAAGAAAGTGATCCAGGTGCAAGACTGAGGTCTTTCTCCCAATATTCTCTTTTGGATGTTTGCTCAGTAGCATGTTCTCAGTTTCCTCTAAACTTACATCCACCATCTATGAAGTATAATTCTAAAATACTCTTGACTACCAATAACATTAATAATTGTCTCAGTAGGTATTCTTTCAAGATCCTTTACTAGTCAGCATTCTGGTCCTCATATTCATCCTTATTTAATTTCACTATCTCCAAATGCAGACATGAATCATCAGTTTTCCACATTAGTGTCCATAAGCAATATTTAACTTCTATAAATACATCTTCAAATTGGATATACAAACAGCATGATGAAGCAAAACATGTTCACTGTCAAGAGTCCAGAAGACCTAGATTCAAATTTTGGCTTGGCACTCGTTAGCTCAAAAAGTTGGCAAGTTCTTTGTATTCATGAAGCCTCAAGTTAAGAAAAGATTTTAATAGTTGCCTTACTAGGATTTTTTGAGTACTCAATAATGCTTGTAAAGATCTTAACACAGTACTTGGTCAAGGTAAAAAGAGAATTAGGTAATTAGCGGGTGTTAGTAATATCATTGATATTAGTATTATTGGTTTAAAATGATATGCAAATTTGTGAATAGTAAGGAACAATTAGAGGGCATTGGACATAAATGGAGCTGAAAGTAGGTCTTCACAGCAATAGTCTTTGCATTTAAATCTTAAAGTATTTCTGAAGAAGCAGCATAGCAGTAAGGCTTCTTGGTCTCTTTCTGATATACAGGAATTTTTTTTTAAAAAAAACAAAACCCTCCCCCATTAGTTTTATTTTGATATTGACTATTCTGACCTGATGCTAGCAGATTTTGCTTTTAAGTCGTTCCATCTTTGGTTCATATCATCCAGTCGATGCTGAAGCATAGTAGCCTCTTCAGAATTTCCCAAAGCTTTTACCATCTTCTGCCTGTTTCCATCAATACTTTTAAATATGTCATTGTGGGCATCAATTTCCGCCTGGATATCCTAAAAAGGGAAAAGCAAAGAGATAATACAAATATTAGGTATTGGTGTCAATATTACTTTGAGATTGCTATACAGAGCTTTATCTTTTTATATTCCACAGAAGAGGTTTTAAGTAAAATAGTTCATTTCACCTTAAATGATAACAAATTTGGTGTTTCCACAATTCTTACATTAAAAATAATAGTCTTAAAGCTTCAATACATCGATTTTCCAGTTCTTAAAAACAGAAAGTATTATGATCTAAATTTCATGTGTCAGCTAATTAGATGTATTTCAGATTCAATAAGAAATTTTTGAAATGTTATACAATTGTTATTGTCAAATCATTGAGCTTTGCTCAATATCCAGGTTCTTTCTTCCCTTTACACATGAGCAAAATTCCCCTTAAAATATGAAATTTTTACAGAAGTGGCTAAAATATTACATATTTTAATTTTTTTACATTTACATAAACTAATAGTTCAATCTTTCAATCTAATAAAGTTGATTTCTAAAATTTTAAAACACTTATAAAAATGCTTATTCACATTAAGAAATAAAAACTAATGACAAAATAATATTTGTCCTATTACATAGGAAAATATTTTGTTTATTTTTATAAATTTTAGTGCAGTTTAAGTAAAATGAGATGATTATTAATAATAAAAATTGATTTAGACTTTGAGGAAGCAAAGGCAACCTATATCAAAAGCCTTAAGATTGTTAACATTACCTATCCCAGGAAGATTTATGTATAAATAGTTTTATCACATTGGTTATTTTTAAAGTAAAAAAGTGGGAACTATCAAACAATTCCAGTTCTGGGAAAACATCCAAAGGAAGCTAAAACACTAACCTGAAAAGATATTTCTACTCCCAACTTCATAGCAGCATTAGTTATAATAGCCAAGACATTGAAAAAAATCTATGTGTCCATTGGTGGATGAATGGATAAAGAAGTTGTGGGATATATATACAATAGAATATTATTCAGCCATAAAAAATGAAAAAAATCCTACCACTTGTGACAACATGGATGAACCTTGAAGGCATTACGCTAAGTGAAATAAGTCAGAAAAAGACGCACATCGTAGTATGATCTCATGAAAAAAGAGATCAGACTTATGGTTACCAGGGGTGAAGGGGGTGTGGAGGAGAACTGGAGAAGGTGGTCAAACTTCCAGTTAGAAGATAAATGAATACCAGGGATGTAATGTACGATGTGATGACAATAGCTAACGCTGCCATCCGACATACAGGAAAGTTAGAGTAAATCCTGAGTCCCATCACAAGGAGGAAATTTTTCCCTTTTTTTCTGTTCTTTGTACTGTATCTATATAAGAAGACAGATGATTGCTGAACCTACTGTGGTAACCATTTCACAATATCTGTAAATCAAACTATCATGCTGTGCACCGTAAACTTAAGACAGTGAGTGACGGATGCCGATTATTTCTCAATAAAACTGGGAGAAAAAGTGAAAATTAGTACAATGCATTAATGAAAACATAATATTAAGTTTAAAAATGAAAAATACAAAACTATGTATTATATCAATTTAATTTTAAAGTGAGTTTTTTAATTAGTATGTACTTATAGAACACTGCACATACATACATTAAAAACTAAGAAATAAATCTAAACAGCGTAATCTCCATATGAGAGGATCAAAGGTGATTTTACTTTTCTTCTTTATACTTTTCTGAGTTTCCAAGTTTCTATTAAAAAAACAAGGTTTCCTTTTGTAATTAGATAAATGTAAGAAATTTAAAATTTAAAATACAGAGGGTCTTGTCAATTTTTAATACTCTCCCATTATACGGTCATCAACACAATTACCTATATTAATTTAGCAATTATCTTTTCTTCCTGAATAAATTAGAAGCAATCTAGTTGTAGCTAACTCTAATGTAATAGCTGCCATCATTCAGCAAGTGAGCCTGAACTTACAAAGAAAACAGACACCAGAGAGAATCATGAAGGTGTGGGGTGAGTCTCTACGGCATTAATTTGTAATAAATATTAAGGCTATGTACTGCATAAATAAAAAATGCATTTTTCAGGTAATGAATCTGAATTACTAAAGGGAGAACAAGCTCTTAAACGCTATAATTTTATAACCCTTCTCATATTTGGTTTTCTTTTATAAACCTCACTCTTCCTAAGTTTCTCTAATTCTAAATGAACGCAATAAAAATTTTAATAGAAATTGTTTAAACACCCTGAATGTTGTTATTAATTTGGAACTCATTCCTGATAAGCAACCCACGTATTCCAACAAGAACCATGGCTTAGGGGCCAGCACCTACGTGATTGTTCTTCAAGCACCTACAGAACTGCACTAACCAGAAGGATGCATGGAAAGGTCTTTGCACCTCACTCATCCAATCAGCATGGTAAGAAGGTGTCGCTTACATAAGGTTAAGGGGCAGAACTGCTGTATTATAATTTCTGAGAAAATGTGTGATGTCTAATATGACATTATTTAAGAAGTAGGAGAGATGAACACAAAGTCCTATGGCCAGTTTCCACGAAATTTATGCTTCAAATTTGAAGGCTATTAGACTCAGGTTATCTGACCCTAATGACACAGCCAAATCAGGTTCACCTGCAGAATGTGATCTGGGTACATCCAGAATAGAGTTAGCCACTGAACCCAAATTCTGAGATTGTTGACTCTTCCACATTTCACAAGCACCCCCAACCCAGAGAGAGCAAAGCAGACACTGACAGGGGAGCAGGAGAAGAGACAGATACCGATTCAAGGTTCTCAAGTTAGGCAACATTACACATGGAAAACGGCAATTTCGTTCTCTTAGTTTGGGATGCTTCTAATAGAAACTCTCCGTGGAAAAAAAAAAAAAGGAAGTTCCACTGCAAGGTTCTCAGGCATCACCTCGTGAACAAGACTGTCCCATTCTTTAGGATGGAACTATTCTATTTTAGTGTCCTGAATGCATAAATCTAAAGAGATAGATTTAAAAACCACAGTTTTAAGCTTGTACAGTAAATGTGAATGACGGTCATCTTTCTCAGAAAGCTCAATGAAACAGTGAGCAAGGCAGGTCTTTGCTATGTATTGCCAAGGAGACTCTGGCCTTAAACTTCCTGTTTAAGTTTCTAAACATCATTATTAATGGACCACACCTAAAATCACAAGGCAACTTCAAGCCACACCCTTCTGAAGTAGCCAGACCTATTTGTTCCCTTCCCATTCAAGAGATACAGAAAGACAGAAATGTACTAAGATCCATAAGTAGTTTTCTAAGTTTCACAAGAGTATTTCACAACATCGGGAAATTTGGATAATAAAAGCATGAAGCAAATTTGGCTCCTCGCATCAGATTAGGTGATGCCTTTTTCAACTTAGCCACAATGATGAATGTTGTAAAACAGAACTACATCACTGGCCCGGTCATCATTATTAGCATTTCCGTAAAGTTTTGGTTAAGAGCTCTACCAGTGATCATATGTTCATGCTGGAATATAACTTTCAGTATGTGGAAAATCCTTCCACACATGAGCCTCATCAAAAGTTAGGAAGAAAATCAACAACCAGAAAGTGATCAAAGAAAAAGAAATGTGCACACATTATTTTTCCATTGAACATTTAGTGGCATTTTTATTTGAACAAATATATCAAGAGCTCCTAAAGGCAAAAAATCATCTCAATATTTCTTTTGTATTCTTCACATTAGCCTCTGAGCCTAATATAAAATAGATACAGACAGATAGACAGATAGGCAGACAGACAGATGGACAAATATATAAATGCATGAATAAATGTATGATTGACTGATATATTAGCCAGTCAATCAGATCACTAAATAATTAGAAGGAATTGTAGTAATGATTTTGTTTAATCTCTTCATTTCAAAAATTTAACATGGGAAACCTAAAATTATTTAGAAGCCTCCACTGCGAAGTCTTACCTACGATTTGACCTGGAAATTTAGAATTACACGCATTTAATGAATCATGCCCCTTCATAGATCAATGTGCAATGATCCACTGGTTTTAAAATCAAGATGCCAGCAAGGGAGGCTGTCAGATCATAAATCTGTAGCATCAAATGCTAAAATAAATTAAAGTTCCATGGAAGAGGGTTTACTCTAACTGTATAGCTGGGAGACTTGCCCTACTAATGCTTACCTCTGTCCCCTGAAAGCCTTTCTGAACATTAACCAGCACAAAATGGTTATTGATAATTCGTTATAGAAATGTAATCCACCTAGGAGCACAGAGTACTGCTCTTCCAAGCATTTAACACAAGTGAGTCATGTGCACAGAGGGGCCACAGAAAGGTATTCATGCAGTGAAACCAACATTTAATAACAGAACAGATGACGTATTTTAAGGATTTACTTAAAAGGCTTGAAATATATGTTCAAACAATGTAAGCACAATTTAGAAGGTTAAGAAAAGCCAGAGCTGAGAAGAAAAGGACTACTTCTTTTTCCTCTTTTTCTCTAAGTAAAACACCACTAAAAAAGCCTAAGATTGCACACTTTCAGAAGACAGCTAAGAAAAACTCAGAGAGGTTCACTAATCAACAGTTAGTCTTCCTGTATACAACACCTACTACCCAAGTCAAAATAAATTCACAAATAAAGGAACACATTTATTTCCTTAGTGGTTTAATAATTGATATTTTAATATCAACTTTGCCCTTAACTGGACATTTCTTTAATGATGTAACCCACAGAGATATTATATGTAAACACTTTATAAGGAATATCACATACATTTTATTTCATTATAATATTTTATAATCAAGCAATGGCTATAATCATGTAAGCAAAAATATTTCTTTAGATTATGATAAACAGAACCATTTGAACCCTCTGAAGGAAACAGAGGTTCATTAAAGGTGCCACTAAAAAGTCTCCAACAACTAAACTGGTGCTAGAATAGATTTGTTGTCTTTGGGCCTTGTCGACATAAGTTTGGTTTATTTTTCCACGACATGTGTACCTAACCCTACATGGCCACAGCAATGTTTTCTCTGAAGTAGTCTTGACCCCTTTCCTGAAGGTGAAGAAGTGAGGTGAGCAACAACTTCCCTACTGCATCCCAAGGTGCAGGCTAAATCAACAAAGTCAACCGTTAGGGGAAAGGAAATCCACTGTTCCTGTCAAAAGTAAGACCGGAATTCAGAGACAGGTTAGGAGTGATTGCCAGGAGCCCAGTAGGATTACTGCCAGAGCTTTAGGTTTGAAAACAAGGAATTATAACTTTAAAAAAAAAATCAGCTATTACCTAAAAAATAAGACGACAACCAAATAACATCACCAAGGGTTGTTATGTGATATGTAAATATACTTTGAGACAATTTGTGAGGCTTCTGGGGTAGTGATTGCAATTACTTAGTCAATTATTAAAGCTAATGTATTGATATCAATTATTTATAAACTACATTTTCTTTCAACAACTAATCTCATAGATTTTAACCACTCTATTAATAATTACGGAATCATAGTCTGACAGACAAGAGGAAGTGTTATCACCTGGTCTACAGCTGCATTTACGATGCTCTTTTCCCATTTTCTGTGATTATGAATATATGTTAGACAATAGAATTTTAAAAAGTAAAATTACTAAGTGGAACAAGTTTACAATTAACTGCACTTTCAAGATAATTTGAACAAGCCAACTTTGAATGACAATCAATAACCAAAGTGCATTTTATATTCCAACAAAGCAAACACTGCTATTAATAAAAATATTTTTCACAACAAAAAAAGTTCCAAATTCTTGACTCTATACCAGTTGTTACTAAAATACATTAAAATCCTAGTGAATTAAAATACAGTGACTTTCCTTCCAAAGTGCACTTCACATAAACAGGTTTGATCTGCATGTGTCCACAAGTTAAGAGCAGTCACTAAATCTTTCATGTGGCCAAACTACTGCCCCGCTTTAATTATCAAAATCAGATAGTATCATCAAAATTGAGCATGTTTGAAACCCCAGTCAAGCATTATTGCACACTAAATGTTTAAAACCACTATCCTGGGGCACCCAATTCCTCAACTCCTCAACTTCTCACTTCCTATTACCCAGAAAGCTCTTAATTTCTTTCCCAAACACGCATCCACACACGCATCCACCCACACACCAGACACAATCTCAGTTCCTACCTTATTCTTAAAGTCATCTTTTAAGTCCCAGCTTCAACGTAATTTCTTCAGAAAAGACTTCTGTGCACCCTGATTAGATTAGGGCTACCTGTTATTGTTATAGCTCCCTCTACTTTTGCTAAATCACACACTTATAGTGGAAAACTTCCTCGTTTAATGTCTGTGTCCTCCCACCAGGCTGTAAGCTCAATGCGGGAAGGTCTTCACTGTTCTCCACTCTATCCCTAAACTCAGCCCGGTGCCTGATACAAGCACTTCACAAATATTTACTAAATAATGAACAAATGAATAGACCGTAGAACTAGAAGTTTACAATGTGTTCAAGGACACATTTGTTTTAAAATTAGATATTGCAAGTTGAGCAGTAAAATAACACCTTTGAACTATAATTTAAAAAATTAGTCATTGTAAAGGAGGTAACTGCCATAAAGGAAATTTAGCATTGAGTGGTTTTTCTCTGTCATCACAAAGAGAGTGGTACTACTCAGACACACACACACACACACACACACACACACACACACACACACACGCACACACGCACACACGCACGCACACACCCCACACACACAACTGGATTCGCACATACACCAACTACCCCTCATCCAGAAGCTCTAGGGGCCCACCCAGACTTACCTTATTAGTATAAACTGAGGTACTGATTGAAAGTGGCTTGTTATGTATAACAATAGATGCTGTTGTC
>NW_011888805.1:4124053-4141137 GCF_000151845.1 Pteropus vampyrus
GCATAAATTAATAAAAGGTAACAGTCACTCAAAATGTCACTGAGCTAAAATTGTCCATTACTCTATCCTCTTTGACTACTAAATAAATGGGACAGTACAAAATGCAAATGGCTTAAGTATGACAGTATATTAACAGCCACCGAAGCCATCACATGCTTCCTGTATGAGTACTTTCCAAGGAGAAAATTAATTCATTAAAGTCAGGTGGCAATAAAACCAACTCATAGGCTGGATTTCAGTGAGGTGCACTGATGGACCAGCTTTCTGTGTCAAGTCAACTTTGACACAAAGCTCCTCCCTCATCACCTGGTTAGATGATTAGGATCTGCTTGCTGGCAGCTACATCTTGTTACAAGGTTGTCTTCTTCTTCTGGTGAGTTCATCTCAACCTCCTTTTTAGGACCACTCTGGGATACTCATGGTTCCTACCAATTGGGGTTTTCTGATCCTTAGTGAGCTGTCACCTGGGGGAAACCTATAGAGAACGCTTCCTGACTCCTGGATCCCAGGGACTTCCAGGATTGTCTTTTCTGGTTTTTGGAGATGAAGAATGAGTACCAAGTGCAACTTGCCCTTCCTGTCTATGCTGGCAAATCACAATCCATGCATCACACGTTTTGGGGCTAGATAACCAAAACATAGATCTCAATCATGTGCCGAACATTCAAATATGAACAGATATCCAATATAAATCATAAAGCCTCTGAATTTCTCTAAAATTCTATAACAGCAACCAGAATTTACCTCCCAAACAAACTGCTGTCCTCAAGTTATGCTAAAGTTCTGCTGTCTTTGGGTAATTTCAATGATCTGATCAGTCTACAACTTTTCAGATTAACCCATCATTGGAAGACCCCACCACCAACCCGACCTTGGACCCTAGTTTTCTCAAAGGCTGAAATGGCTTCAAGGAATACAACAAAATTACCTTTTTGCTATGTCAACCTAAACATCAGACTGAACAATTACGACTACTGATATAAAGAGAAAAGTGTGAAATTACTAATGTTACTATTCTCTCTAGAAGCAGTTCGCTAATACTGAGGAAAAGACAGGACTAAGGGACTTGAGAGTAAAGGTTCTAAGGAAAGACTGTTATTCAGCTTCTAAAGGTATCGTGTCGCTTTTACATTACAGCAGTAAGCCCTGGCCCTTCCCTAGAAATGACATTATTGCTTTCAGAGTTGGGGGAAGGTAGGTAGTTGATTTTTTAGTGGTGTGAGGCAGTGGTACCTTTCCATAATACCAGTTTTCCTGGCAATGAATCCATGTAGCATAGGCTAAATATATGAGACGGCTTTTATGAAAATACACAAAAGGTTTTTTTAAATACCTGAGTTAGAGAAAAATACATTCATGTATGACAACTTCCTACAAATGAAATATGGCAAAGAGATTAACTTTCACATAGATTTTTATAAAGGCGTTTCACACAAAAATAAACATGTAAGGAGAACTCAGGCTGTGAATTGCAGCAGGACTGTTTCTTTGAATTTACTCTTTGTCTCAAAAAAAAAAAAAGTCCTAAATCAAGCCTTTGACAAGAATAAGCCAGTAGACTTCTTTTACTGTCAATTCAGCTACTAAAATAAGAATAAGAAATATGCAGATACTAAGGTTTGGAAGTTAAAAGAGGAAATGTACTCATAAGACCAGTACTAGAATGGCCAAAAGGCTGAAGGAGGTCCTTAAACTCTGGTATCTGACCTGGGCTTTTAAGACTAATAGCAGCAATTACAATACAAAAGTCCAGCTATTGCCCACCATTACTGCCTCTCTGGGGATCTAAGTAATGAATTATTCATGTAACTTATGCCCTATATCTTTTTAGGAAGGAACAGACAAATCTATACAAACCAAGCTAACAGACCTCTTTACGGTCATAAAGTTTGTCACCTGCTGTTACCAGCTGCCATAAAGAAGATATTCTCTCCCTCCTCCACCCCTTTTAAATGGTGAACTGAGTTGACTGGGAACCATCCTTTACTCTCAGGAATTTAGGTGCTTAACAACATATTAAAGTGAGAGGTCAAAGTGCACCCTGCATTATCATCCTTACTTCCAAAGTTGGGGTGTGGGAGAGACGGGAGAAGAGAGAGCATAATTCTTCTTTCTCCATACTCTGCCCACTATACTGTTTCTATAATCGGTAATAACTGCAATGGTTTGGGGAAAAGCTTTCAAATTTTCAAATGACATGGTTTTACACCTTTCTTCCCTGGCGATTGTAGTTTTGTAAGAAAAAAGGCCATTATTCCTTTAATGACTCAATACAGTCTTGCTTATGTTTGTACTTGTAATGAACCATAGGATATTCCTGGGGAAAGTCACTGAGCACATCTGTAACAACCGATAAGTAACTGATCATGATAAGGGTCTGCCCATGATAAGGGCCCTTGGCCTCCTTCTTTCTTTTCCTTTAAAGACTGGAAGTTGAAAGAAGATAGGCACTTGGCATCCAAAGTCTAAAGCAGGCAGGAGCCCATGAATGGCACGTTGAGGTTTTCTGTTTTGTTTAACTATAAATGTAAGGTAGCATTTGGCAGACTAGACTCAATCCTAGAGTGTGCCAAGAACTTTCCTATGGAAAAAAGAACTAAATGCAAAATTAATGATCCAAGCATTAAAGTTCCACAGTGCATGCAAGTACTCCACATTTAAAACAGACACACTCAGAAATAAAAAGTTTAAGATCAGATGTGTCATCGTCACTGTGAGGTGTCTTCTCCTGACTCTCAGAACTGAATCTTCAGTAAAAAGGTTAGAAAAGGCTGTGTTTGGCCACTGCAAGGAGATAAACCTGAGAGGTAACGAAAACAGAACCCACGCCTGATGAAGTCAGATTTTGGCATGAAAGCCTGATGTTGTTGCTGTTTTTTTTTTTTTTTTCCTCCAAAATAACTTTCAGTTAAATTACCAGCCAACTTGAGTACAAAAGATCTCTTCTGATGTGGAATTCTAAAACCGACAGGCATCATGAGAAGCCCTCCTGACCAAGAGAAAGAATTGCTAATTTTCTCTTTAGTTGAAAAAAATTTTTAAGAGCATATCAAATCAAATATGCTTTAGAAATTATAAATTAATCAGTCGATAGAATATCTGCCACCTAAATGCATAGTAAAAAAGACAAGAAAAAGAAGAAAAAAAGGACATTCATGAAGTCCGTTTTCTGCATACCTTTTCAAATTTTGTCAGCAATTCCCGTAAGCTGAAGTTCAGACCAATCATCGTCCAGTAGCCCTTGAAGTTTACATCTTTCCGGCAAACTTCCTTCAGACAACAGCCTTTAACTTCCAAAAACGGTATCTTTTCTGGCTATACTTTAAAATCCTTTGTAAAATCCTTTACAAGCCTTGGCCTTGAGCAATGGTCCATGAGCAGCAGCAGCAGCTTGTGCTGGGACATTTTAGCCACCCCACTGTGGGTCCGTTTTTTCATGGACTTCGGAGGTCGCAAGGAATAGACCTGCTTCTATAATTTCTGGGAGCTGCATTCCATGAGGCTAGCATGGTCTCCTTTTTCTCTGGGAAGCCCAGGATTCCCTTTTGCTCACCTCACTAATGACCTGCAGCCCACAACTGGTCTCTCCTGGGCCCCAAGCCTAGAGTTTGGTCTCAATTACCCACAGCAAAAAGAAGCTATATCCTGGAAACTTGCATGAGAGAAGGCAAAAGAAAAAAAAAAAAAAAAAAAAAGAGCCAAGTATTACCAACTTCCTCCATTCAGACTGGTTTCAGAAAGAAAAAAGAAAAAAAAAAAGAAAAAATCCTGGGTAAAGAGCCAGTTTTCAAAGAGCATGACTTATGTAAAGCTCGAACAGCAAGGAGTGTACTCTTCTCTGAAGAAACACCCAAACACGGGACAAGAGGCCACCGGTTTGCACTCTCCCAGACACCGGCAGCCTGCGTTGCTATGGTAACCACCAAGCCAGTTTCAGTCCGTCTCCCTAGGTCAGGCTATGCCTAAGGGATGCTGTCAATGCAACAGAACTAAGCTGTTTGAAAAGTTCTCCTATCTGTCAGGAGAAAAGTTCCAGCAGTAGGTCTCATGTCCCCCTTTGCAGAGTTTGTGGCAGGGGAGCGAGGGCGGCCTCAGCTCCGCCAGCACCCCTTGCTGATCTGACGGTGGTGTTGTAATCCACTTCTTTTTCCAACAGTTGTTTATTATTTTAATCGGCATCCTCCCTTCCACCACCCCTCACACAGTTTGAAGTGAAGCTCACTCCCACTTCCTGGAGGCCTCCCTGCCTCAAAATGCACTACATAGCTCTCTCAGATCGTCTTGATTCTGAATGGATCCCAGGATTCATATTCCAATTGAGAGCCCACCCATGAAAACAAAAGGTGGTAGGTAAACACCACAATACAAGTCACAAAACAAAATACGTGTGATCAATTGTATTATTTCTGAAAAGCTGTTAATAGTACAACGATGGGGAAAATAAAGGAAAGTTCTTTGATCTCATTGATACCTCTAAGAGTCATTCAGACTGTTTTTATGTGGGGAATTTACTGGTTTCTGAAATACAACTTAATAAGTGAAACTACTCAAAATGTGAGTAATAACCAGTTACTTTTAAATGTGTCATCGGTTTTGATGTTAAATTATTACTGGCCCTCAGAAAAACACTATCTCCTACAAAGTTTTAAGTATAATTGCTTTAAAGAAAAAAGTTCAATGCAAATGATATACCTTTTGTACTGTTATTGTGGACATCATGCCAAGGCAAAAATATGATTTTGCTTTTTGCATTACATAGCTATTTAGTATACCAATAAAAGTTAAGTGTGACAGATACGTCCATATAAAACATATTTTTCTAGCTGTGTGCAGAATTTCATCATAAATATGTAATGCTTTTAAAAGTGATACCAACACAAACGGAATGTTAATCTTAATATAACTAAGTTTACTCTGTATCAAGGCATAGAGGAAAAAAAACAAACAAACACCTGAAATTAGAATATGTATCTCCTAAAAGGCTATTTGAATTACTTAAATATCAAAATTGTGGGCATTCATTTAATCATATGTAGAAAGAGAGTCCATTACCGACAGAAAAGAACAAAAATCTATCAGGGAACAGTATACAATATAGTTCTTATTTTTTGGATTTGTACACCATTTTTCTTCCAGTTTCACTCCCAACTTATTTTCATATCAGTATTTAAATAGCATGTGTTTTACATATGCGGATCTATACAAAATTTAACAAGCTTTTAAAATATTTTCATCATTTATTCATAAAACCCAACATGTCCCCAGGGGCAAAATGGCTTTATGAGATTTCTAGCAGAATGTGTTTCACCTCAAAGTGCCCAATTCAGATATACACAGACACTAATTAATTTCAGAAACAAATGCAGTAAACTGATGATTATCCAGAAATTGATAAGTAAAAATAATCTGTACAGTTTGGACCAAGAAAAGCATTGACATGGGCAGGAAGACCAATCATCAGAAATGGAGTGAAGAAACACACAGAAATTTGACCAGGCTGACCCTGATCTGTGAGGGCTCTGGGGCCACATGCTGAGATCTTTCAACAGCAACAAATAAACTTTTCACGTAAATACAAGACAAAAGGAACCACCAGCACCACCAGCACCACCAGCACCACCACCACCATCACAACAAATAAATAAATAAAGGAGAGGGGAGAAAGAACAATCTTTCTCAGCTGGGCAAACTTCCAACTACCACCCAGGGTGCTGGATGTCTGTGATCAGAGACATGTGCAAACACGCGACCCCTCAATGCACGTATCCAAAGACTAAATTAAAAAAAAAAACAAAACTGTGGAACAACAGAGAACACCATAGTCTTTCTCTAAAGTAGACTCTTATGTTTAAAGAGTTCTTATATCAGGACAAAAACTATGTTATTATTAGAGTTCCAAATATCTTTTTATCCTTATATACAAGGCTAATTGTTATGAGGGAAAAGCA
Organism: Pteropus vampyrus; assembly: GCF_000151845.1. Lineage (NCBI taxonomy): Eukaryota > Metazoa > Chordata > Mammalia > Chiroptera > Pteropodidae > Pteropus > Pteropus vampyrus. The sequence continues at coordinate 4,130,002 of NW_011888805.1, forward strand.
GCAGCATCCAAAAGATAAGAGTAAGGGAATTTTTATCAAAATGCTAGTCACCTGTGTTCTAGAAGTGACAAAAACAGGATAAGGAAAGAGAGGAAGAATATGTCCCCACATGGAATTCTAGAGTGGAGTGTCCAAAATCAGTGCCTCTGTACCAACTATTAGCTTCCCTGACATTTCCCGCAAATGCCCCAAACCCATTTCTCAGAACTGACGTCCTTGGCTCAGGCAGGAAAGAAAACACTTAAATAAAGCTTCCTTAATTAATGTATAAAATATCAAGGACTAAGACAGTGATGATCCTAACTTCATGACACACTTTTTAGGAGAAAAAGGGCGGGGTGAGGGGGAAGAATATTCAGTGGGTCTATATAGAACCATTCAAAAGAAAAATTTTTTTTCAAAAAATTCTCACCTAATTTTAATAACAGGGTAAATATATTCTCACTAAAACACTGGAAAGCAACTAAAAATGTTATTTTTAAGGGTCAAAGACAGATTATTTATGTAAAAATCCAAAGATATTCTACAAAATTCAAATAACTAAACAATAGATTATTCAAAAGTGCTGTGCTCTTTGATGACTGAGGGACACATTAGAAGTGAGACTTGCATCTCCACAGCCCTTTCCTTTTTTACCAAGCACCTCTTTGATAGACTATCTCTTAAAATCCTGTAATCATTAAAACAAAAAATAGAGGCCTCCAGTGAAAGCAGTATATCACCAGAGAGACATAATAAATTGAATGATGAAATTAGAAATAGTTGACATTTTGCCAGTCTACACTAGTGTGCAAAAATATTCTGTACTCGGCAGAGGGAATACAGTTAGCATTAATACGATGGCTAGGTGGAGAGCCAGGGGAGGGAAGGAGCAATTGCGGGGATTGTTTTATGAACTATATAGATGTCTAGCCAATGTAATAAATACTTGAAACTAATTTAAATAAATAAATTTAAAAAAAATTGTGCACTAATTCTCAAGAGGTGGCATAAACATAATGCTACCCCAATCCCTGCAACAGATCAACACTGAATTCCCTAAGATACTTTGGAGAGATAATTCATGTCTCAAACATAGACACCTAGATCCATGAGAAAGTAAAGGTTACCGAACCACAGGAAAACTCAACAATGGCATCAATAAAATCTAAATCTAAATGACTTAATAAAAACCACATTCCACTACCCAAATGACGAGAGCTAAATGTCTATATGGCTTTGGCAAAAACTTTCAAAGGCTAGACTAATTTAAAAACTTATTATACCGAAAAACTGTATATCTTTTCATTTGTTAAAAAATGACTTATTTAGCAATTTCATCAAGGCAATACGACATTCTTTAGGGTTCAGTCAAATAGAAGCAAAAAAAGCAGTCTAAATGCCCTGTTGAAAAACAGTCCATATGGTGGATCTTAAGATATCCTTCTTGCTACACATAAAGCTCGAGTTTTTAAAAACTATAAAGTATGTTTTCTATGCCAAACCTAACAGGTTTCTCTTTATATTGGTCAATAAAAAGAAAAGAAGAGAAAAGAAAAGAAAAGAAAAGAAAAGAAGAAAAAAGAAAAGCAAAAGAAAGAAAAGAAAAAGAAAAAGAAAAGACTTTTGGGATCCTCTAAACTTCTAAAGTGAAGCATATGGAGGTCGATAGGTGAAAACAAATAAATCAGTACATCATGGCTTTATTCAAAACGAAGAGCTTCAGACATGGATAGAAAATTTACTTGTTATAATCCTATTCTGACTCAAGGAAAGATCCAGGTTATAATGCCTTTAAGAGGAAGATTCACAATTCCCCTTTTCATAACTTTACTAAATCGGGGTCTATAATTCAAAAATAAAATAGCTTCAAGACCTTAATCATGAGCTGAGATTTCAATTCATTGTCTCCTGCTGCTGTAGTTCTATTAAGGAGAGACTACGCAACACATTACAGCTTTCTAGTTAACATCAGCCAGCAACCCAGTCTGTCAGCTGGTAGCTATTTAAAGTAATATACAGCCCTAAAGGGCAGAAAGTTCAGTCTAAAATGGAGGCCTGAGCCCCCTGATGAAAGGCGGAACTCTCCTTTTATCCCAGGAAGTTCAGACAATATGCTTTGTACACAAAGAATTATTTTTAATGTTCACCTCTTCAATAATGGCATCTATTCTGATAATTACACAGGTGGCAGTTGGGAAAGAAAAAATATAATTCTTAAGAAAAAGATTCAACACTTTATATATTTCCATAATCTATAGCCAGAAGATTCTACTAGACAGATTAAAGGCACAAAGAGCTTTTTCTTCTAAAGGGAGTGTGGGTGGGTGGGGTAAGGATTGAGGAAAAGAAATTCCAGCTGATCTGCTTCTGAATTAGCCAACCAGGTGCTGGGGTCAGACTTCAGCAACCTTCTGAATATTTAATGATTCAGAAAGCACTTTATTAGGTGACTAAAAATAATGCCAAGACAAGTTAACGTTTCAAAACCACATCCTTCCCAAGAAATACGCAGCATCAGGCAAGAGTGAAACCATCTCAGGCAGCCAAGCCTCACAATTCCAGATGTCCACTGACAGCACAAGCCTGTGGGATATGTAACCAAGTCACACACGGCTTTGGAGATGGTTCCTAAAGGTTTCTAAAGGTTTTTCCAATGTTCCTCAGCTATCCAGATTTAGAAAATTAAAGGCAAAATTAAAATACAATACCAATTTTAATAATAACAACCAACATGTCAAGAATAATAAAAAATGAAGGTGCTATTTTCACTTACAAGTAAAAAATTGGTACTCCCTCCAGAAGAGTCCAGAATCTGACTATGTATTTAAGGAACTGCACATTGAGTGGACCCAGAGGAAGTTCAAAGTAACCCTGTGAGATCAGCCACGCTTCTGTGTGTAATACTGTCATGATACATTTTCACTAATCTCACTAATAATATGTCGATACACTTGCCACATGAGCCACTTATACCTTTAAATACAGCCCCCCAAAAGTCATAGACCGTTGCCACTCTTTTTTTCCTAGTATTGTTAGTTATTTTCTATACCTTTATCTCACTCCCCTCATTTGTTTGCTCTGAGCAGTGAGTTCTACGTTATGACTTTGTTTCTTCTCAGAGTTTCCAATAAAGTGTTCTATAAACAGTGAACCCAGACTGTGTATTATTGCAACTCATAATAAAATCAGTAGGCTGATTACAGAGGGAAGAATTCCTATGTTTGACAAAGTTAAGTTAAGCCATTACATTTCCTGGAGATTATTAGAAGCAGCAGAGTTGACTTTTAAAAATCCGCCACATTTGGGGCTGGAGATAATTTAGCAATATCCATCAAACATTAAAATGCATATAACCTTTGAGTCAAATTCTATCTCTAGAAATTTAATTTGCAAACATGTGTAAAGACGTATGTACAGGGATGCTTAATAAGTCCTATTTGACACAGTAAAAAGCTAAAAACAATCTAAATGTCTATCAATAGGTAACTGTGTTAAATAAATTATGGCAGATTTCAACAGTGGAATGCTGTTCAGCTATGTAAAAGAGAAGATGGCTAAGTGCTGATAAAAAAAAACAACCCTTAATATATACATGCATGTAGGACACATATGTATGTGCCCCGAAAAGGGACACTGATGTAGTTATATAAAAGGACAATATATGAACTACAGATAATATTTCTGGAGAGATATGTAAGAAGACAAAATGTGGTTACTTCTGGAAGAGGGACTGGAGATCTGAATATGTTGAAAGAGACACTTTATCTTAAGTCTTATATACTGTATGAAAATTTTACCACAGGCACATGGTACTTTTTCCATGTAAAATTAAATCAGTATGCAGAGGGAAAATTCCCAAGTAAAACACATTTATCTTTCTAGGTAGATATTTATTTTTTTAAAACGGTAGCATCATTAGATTTGAAGGTAAACACCACTGGAGACAATCATTTTTGTTCTGAAAGTTTCAGAAGTTTTGAAGTGCCAGATGGTCTGACATTCTAGCAAATCAGGCCTCAATAGAAACAAGCCTTCAGTGGTGGGCTGGTCAATGGTAAACTTTTCTAAAGGAAACAGAGACAAAAAGCCTTTTTGTTCTCATCAGTTACTCTATAACTAGTGACTCCAGTTTATTTAAATAATAACTGTGTCTAAACTGGCATTACAGAATGTAAGTCAATCTCATTCCCAGGAAACCAATACTTCTATTGTCATCTAATACTGTGATAGCTTTCGGCACACAATTTTTTGCAATGTTTATAATAAGATGATATACATCCAAAAAAGAATATCTAGCCTGATTTCTTCAAGGAAATGGAAAAATGGTTTCATCTCTCAATGGGCTAAGTGATCCAACCTAGTGGGCTGGCAGACTACGTGTGCCTCTAAAGAGAGGCTGCAGTACAAACAGCAATTTTGCTCATGGTCCTAAGTTACAGTAGGTGAGAGAGAAAATACTATGGACCCTGCTGCCCTGCTTGTCATGTCTGGAGAAGACATGCTTGATGCGCTATGAAGGTCACTCCAACAAAATACTGAAGGAAATGTACCACGACAGGTGAAGCAACCATTGGATACCAAGATCGGGCACATCCTTGCTTTAGGGCTTCATCAAATAATAGTGAAGGAGATTTATAATCTCTAGCTCTACATTAAATATTGTCAAACTGAGGGATTTAAAGCACAACTTAAATATGGAATTTGATCTGGCAGGTGTTTTAGCTTTAAAATCAAATTATGAGATGACTGTAGTAATAGAGCCTTTAAAAGCACAACATAAAATCTAGTATTTATATAAAAAGAGTACTGCCATCAAATTCATAACCTTGGGAGGCGAAACAAATACCTAAGTGATTTACTACTGCACAAAACCTTTTGGAATATTACTTCAGAATGTCTTTATCATTAACAAAAGATCCATATAAATAAATTTGATCCCATTTTTTTCAGTTATTACTGCCACTTTTATCAAAATTTTAACACCCATCTTGAGCACCAGATGTAACTGAATGACTGTTGGCAATATGCACACTCACAAAATACACTGTAAGTCTAAGATCTATCACAAATAAGTAGATTCAAAACATACTGCATGTTATTAAGAATGCTACAAAGAATACATAATATTGAAAAAATATGAAATTAATTTAGAAAACTTCAATGGAACCTGAATGTTGCTAAAAAATATTTTGAAGAATAATAATATTCTTTGACTCATCCTACTCCATCTCTATTCCCATTTTCTGAGCTGTTCCTTTTTAGCTGTGGCATGTTATTTTAAATGCCTCTTAATTATCTTACAGCCAATAGTACACACTCTTACAGAAAAGATTATAGCTCAGAATGTCATAAGTTTAAATCCTTAGAATATAATTTTCTCATTAGAAATTATGTAGACTATACTATTACTCTGATAGCCTGAAAAGCAATACAGAACCTTTTCAATATTACGAGAAAGTAATCATCGAAATTACATATGAACACGATTACTTATTTGTATTGTTACATCCCAGCCTTGGTGTATTATATCTTTCATGGGATAAATAAGAAAGAATAATATTCTTGGTGTCAAGGGACTAGGGTTGTGACTCCATCTATCACACTTATCTAGCTGCTTGACCAAGAAAAAGACACTTGAACCCTTGTCTGGACCTTGATTTTTTCTTAGTAAAATGACCCTCTGTCACTTCAGCAAACATTCAAATACTCTTACTAAGAAAGATGTTCATTAGTACTGTATTATTGTTTGGTCATTAGTTTCAACAAAAAATCATTGATAGTTAGAAAATGTTAGTTATAGTACAATCAAGACTTTCATACAATTCTATGCAATACCAGGAGTACCTGAACTGAATTTTCTAGGAGAGAAAGTAAAGGTTCTATAAAGTTTAGATACGTTTCTGAAACATTAATAAAAACTCTGAAAATTATTATTACAATAGACTATTTTGAGAAGCATGTGTATGTTTTCTTAGCATTTCTGTATATTTTCACCAAAATGTTTATAACTTGTTAAGTGTTAACATCGGCTATTATTAGCAATAAGATTTTAAAACCAAATTTAAATAAATTAGTAAAAAGTTAATCACCGATCACTAATTATTAAAAAGCAATTTTATGTAACAATATATCAATCACATTAGTGAAGTGGTTCTGAACTAGGAATACGCTTTCTATTTTGTTCACTGATGTATCCCAGAGTTTACAGTAGTCCCTGACACATAATAGACAACCAAAAATAATAACTGAATTACTGAATTGATGTCCTACATACCATCTCTACATAAGCTCATAAAATGTTGAGACGTCACACAACTAGGAATCACCAATAAATATACCTAAATTATCAACCACTTAAATATCGAAATATCTTAATTTTTTTGATATTCTCACTCACCTCCTAACATTATTTCAAGCCATTCTTCTTGACTCTCATCTCTTTCCTCTAATTATCTTTTGTATCCTATTAGCATGATAAACCAAAGAAATTCTTTTCAAACACTCCTTTAATCAAAAAAATCACTTATTTTATCTCGCCTTCTAGTTCCTCATTTATAAAACAAGTATAATAATAGCTAATTCAAATGTAAATTATCTATGAATACACATATCTGGCAAGCTGTGTTTGATCCATAGAAAACAATAATAATAAATAAAAAGTACATCCCCTGCTTACAGTTTTAAAATTCAAAAGTTCTCGATACTATCAACGCCAGCCGCTATACCTTTCCTTAATGGCTCTCCACATCCCAACTTCCAAAAATTCAAACTGCAGTGTAGCACTGCCCAGTCAAACTTTCTGCAATAATGGAAATATTCTCTATTTCTGATGTCCAATAGAGTAGAATGGCTATTGGGTCACATTTTAATTAATTTAAATTTAAAAGCAGATGGTCACATATGGCTAGTGACCTTCCTGTATATTCCAGGAGTGATTTCCTTACAATATTCTTAAGGATACACTTTTCTAACTTTTTCTCTATTGATGGGATTCTTTTCTCTTAAATAATAGCCTCTCCTTTTTCTATCCATTTAAATTTTATCCAGCCATCAAGGCGGACTCAATTTCCACCCTCTACAAAAAGGCTTGTACTCTCACTTTTACAATTTCCTATCTACATCTCCATTATGCTGCCCTACTATCCTGTACTTTACTTACACATTGCCTTAGTAAATATGTAAGTAAGGTTGTTTTTTCAATTTGTTTTACCTTTCCTCTAACCTTAATAGGGCGTGGCTCTGAGAAGGAGAAAAAAGTTAAATACATTTGTCCCTCAAATGACCTGAAGAATGCTAAACATATAACCATTGTTCAATAGATTTTCATCGACAAGAATAAAACGATTAGAAATTATTAAAATTTTACATCCTTAAAGTAATTTTACAATTGAAAAAAAAAAAAAAAGGCCATGATCTTGGCAGACACGTACATTTACAAAGTTACTAAAATAGTTAATCTAATTCAACATTCAAGTAAAAAATTCTAGGGGCTATTTTAATCATCTTTCCATTTCCTGAAAAACTCCCAAGTTTCTCTAAGATTTTGCACTTATCTTGCCCATAAATTTCTCCAAAGAAAGAGAGGTTTCAGTCTTTCTTTTGTAAACCACTCATGCTTAACTTCTTGACATAAAAAGTTAATTTGAATGTATTTTTTAAGAGTCGCACTTTAAATTTTAAAAGAAAGTGCTGCCCTCTTGTGAAATGAGGTAGAAGATTTATCATTTCACTGACAGTTGAGTAAATATCACAAAGGAATTAAAAGTTAAAATTTAACATTAAAACTAGATAGAGTTTATCTCAAAGTTGCATGTCTTTCCCAGAGGTCTCTCCCTCATGCTCTCGGTTAATTTTTCAACCAAATGAAAGGTGGATCATCAGGGTAAACAACTGTACTATACCTGGAAAATAATAAGTGACTGGAATCACTATAATAGCAATAAAAGTTGTAGTTCTTCAATATTGTATTACTTAGGACACAATGGGAGTAAAGTCAGTGAAGAAGTAGATGAGTCAATGACAATGTGGGAAGTCACAAGTCAACTCACTTTCTGACCTTGGGCAAGATTTTAACTCGTCTTCAGTCTGCTTATTTACATATAAAGTGAGTATTTTAATAATACTCCAAATTACATACATTTTTGTTGAGAAGTCAGTGAAATAGCAGAGGTAAAATAATTAGTCTAGTCCTTTTCACATGGTAAGTGCTTATTAAAGGTTGAACTAATAGTAATATTACCATACATACAATAATATTCATAACAGGCATTTATACAATGAAGCCCTTTAGAAAGTCTAACAATCGCAATATATATTGTCCTTTATTCAAGCATCTATTATGTGGCACAGGTACTAGATACCAAGAAAAAAGATATAAAAGTAATTACTTTGAAGAAGCTTACAATCTGAGCTCTCCATGAAAATACATGGGAAACCATTTTATGAAGAACAAAGGTGAACAGATTCACAATTCTCAGAAATGACTGCTATAAATCCTATGGGCTTGAAGGATCCAATTAAACATACCAGTTTACTAAAAACTTACTTGAGTGACATATAATAGATTATAGCAATTCTAAGGATACCAAGAACTAGAATAGGAGAAGAGAAAAAAAAAAACGCCACAAATTTAGTGTTAACCAATAGTTTCCTCTCCTTCCACAGATTATGCCTTCTTAAAATGAACTTTCCCTCCCATCCTCTCCTCTGAGATTGGAATAGAAGGAGGATGAGAGGATGACTGGCCAAAATAGTATAGTATAGACAGACTAAACCATCTTGACTATTTCTTCATGAGTAATTCACAAACCAGTTTTCATCTACCCTCCACATCAGGACACACATGTAAATAGCTACTATTTACATATGAATATTAGGAACAGGTGTGCCCATAAAAGAAAAAGTGTTTAGAACATCCTTTGATTTGATTCCCAGCACCCTAAGAGAGCTATTTGAAGTAATCTTCAGGAAATTCTTTTGTAATATAGAAGATCTTTTGTCAAATTAAAAGCTCCTCCCCCCATATATTTGTTTTAGCAGTTTGAATTTTTATGCATGAGAGGTTTTCTTAACTTGAGAAAACAACCATTTTCCTGATTGGAATTATAATAGAGAATAAAGGAGTATCTGGATAGTGAAAAAGTGCCTTAAGGATGAGTATGAATGTTTAGTAATATAATACAGTTTGGGGACAGCTTCCTCCCCCCAAAAAAGTCCTTTAAAAAACCCTATAAAAATGCAGGAATGACAATCATGCTGTTCTAATATTCTAATTAGTTGTCTCTCTGTTCAAATATCAGACAGTCACAGAGGAACCTAGTAACATTTTGGTGAGCTGAGAAAAAAAGTCTCCAATTAAATGTTACAGAAAGAACAATTTTACACACATGATTTATAACATTTTAAGTTAAATAATGCTTTGATTTTACTGAACTTAGGCAAAAGAAATGTTGACTCATCAAACACATATGGGGATTCTTCCAAAAAATATATGAAGGTTAAAAAGGTGGGAAAAGACATGCTTCAATAACTTTTCAAGCTGAACAGAATTACACTATAACCACTAATTTTCTTAATCTTATACAGGTGGCAGAAGTTTGACAAAGTGAACTGTTAAGTAAGTACAGTAAAAGAGAAGTCGACCTAAGTCTCATTATCGTTTATTTAATCAGGTAAAACAGATCTGTCCAGTGACCCATATTAAGATCAACAAGAAAAAGTTTTCAAGTTCAGAGAATTAGAGAAATGGGCCCCCAAAGCATGTGCTAAATAATAACTTTTCAATAAAGGTGTGGTGATTCAATTTGATGGATCACTGAACACCATTTTGACATAAATTTTTTTAAAGAGGTGCTCTCTCCCTCCTACCCTTACTCACAGTCAGCACTTCTCTGGCATCTCCCACAGTCTGGCAGTCAGAACCACGTTCTGAGTAGCTCAGAACAGTCACATCGCCAACACAGCTTTCTACATATCTTCCCAATTCCCAAACCCCACCCCACCCCTGTTACTGCTACTGATAAACCCTAACAGCTCCCATGTTCAGCGCAGATTTTTTGATTACCAACTTTAAGACGACTTTCTCTGGCTCATTTTATTTTTTCAGATTCTTATGTAAGTCCTCTAACCCTTAAGATTCTGTCTCCTGTTATTAATCAGAGAGCTAGGGTCAATCTACCTTGTTGACTTGTATTAATTACCTTGTTAAGATTGCAAAGCACCATTCTACCACAAAGATCACATTTCCATCACTTATCTAAATTTTTGTGCTTTCTGTTCTTTTCAATAAACAAATACTTTGTAACTAAATGTTATCTAAGTTCTAGGACTTTTTCTTTAAAAGTAAACTACAGTTCTATTGCATTAAATAAATAAAATCATGCATAATAATTAAGACAGACAAAAAGAATTCTCTATAGTATCTTCAAGAAAAACAAATTACATGAGAATAAGAATTAAGTTTAATCACTGACAGATATATTTCTAGGACTTTAGAGAAATCTATGCCAACTAGGTTTGAATTCATTATCAGTATTTACTGAAATCATGATAAAGCTGGTTTCTCTGAAAAACTAAGAATTATGAAATTATAGTTCTTTAAAAAAGATAAAACTGAAAAAATATAACTAAAATACTGTTAGGGAAAAATATAAATTAGGCCTCTAAAAATAAATGTATGATTAATACATAAAAATACATATTTAAACATATACTTAGTTACCATAATTTTCTCTTCATTTTTAAAGCTTTTTGAATTACTATTAGCATATTAACAGTTTATAAAATTAAATAATATTACATATGTTAAAAAATACTTTTAAATTTGTTTAATCAGTCAGAGGAGAGATCATCACTTTATACCCTGGTATTTTATACCAAACATCTAATTCAGTTTAGAAAATAATTGTGCTTATATATGAAACACTGTATTTTGGATCACTGGATCCAAAACGACATCAATATCAGCCATTTGAACTAGTCAGAGAGACTTTTTCAATACTAATTTTAGAGTTTATTTAAAATGGCATAAGAGATCAAGATTAGGAACTTTTATTCTTTGGTTTTGTACATGGTTCCATAAAGTTTTGCTTTTCCTAAACATGTGCTGACATGCTTTAGCAATTGTGTGGCCATGCTTTTATTCACATATATGCC
>NW_011888805.1:4141187-4143645 GCF_000151845.1 Pteropus vampyrus
CTATTAGCATATTAACAGTTTATAAAATTAAATAATATTACATATGTTAAAAAATACTTTTAAATTTGTTTAATCAGTCAGAGGAGAGATCATCACTTTATACCCTGGTATTTTATACCAAACGTCTAATTCAGTTTAGAAAATAATTGTGCTTATATATGAAACGCTGTATTTTGGATCACTGGATCCAAAACGACATCAATATCAGCCATTTGAACTAGTCAGAGAGACTTTTTCAATACTAATTTTAGAGTTTATTTAAAATGGCATAAGAGATCAAGATTAGGAACTTTTATTCTTTGGTTTTGTACATGGTTCCATAAAGTTTTGCTTTTCCTAAACATGTGCTGACATGCTTTAGCAATTGTGTGGCCATGCTTTTATTCACATATATGCCCCCTTTGTAAATGTAAAAATAAGTTAAAGTTGTATGTGACACAATAGTAAAGAGAAAAATTCCCCACTAATTTTGCCCTTTTCAGGAAGATGATGAAAATAATTAACTAAACCACGAATATGGCAAGCTGTAGATAATGTGGACTCAGTTGCACCTGTGAAACATAATTTTAAAAAGTGTGCGTGTATGTGTGTAGAAGTATACAGTAGTACAATTTTTTATCTAGTCTCAGGAACGCTCTGGCAAAATTAACACAGATTTTTAACAAAACCTAATTATTTATAAACTAAACAGAAACTTGCATATTTCCATCAAAACTATTCAATTCAAACTACTCTCCCTCTGGGCAAAGTTAAACTCATTTCTTTCCAACACTTTGGATCTTAACCTAGACTTTGGTGCTGGTAGTTCCCTTAAATACATCATTTTCCTGCCCACTCTAATAAATCAAAATTTAAACTTCTACCTTTAGAGCCTCTTCTCCACTTTCATGAAATTTGCTCTGCTTCAAAAATGATGATCATTCATATATTTTACTTTCTAGATCCCATCGTTCCCTGATAAAAACAAGAGCACTTTGACACAGTACCTTTAATCTTTGCCTTGGATTTTGCCTCCACCCATTAATAAATTTTCCAGGACAACGTACTATTATTTTCACTAAAGCCACAGGATTATGTTGGATGGAAGGGGTACTGAAACAAAGTGCCCTGGGTGCGGACAGACTCCAGGAGAAATTATGTCTATGTAAACCAAAAAGTATGAATTAGGCACAGGGTCAAAATTTTCCTGATTATATAACATCTGTTTAAGAATCACATCCCATAATACACTACACAGCCATAAGTATAATCTATGCAGGGAAATCAAAATAATGAAATACGATAGAATCACACTAATATTTATTCCCCTAATTCTAGGAGTGACTATGTTTTATATTCAGAATAAAATGACTGCTCTATTGGAAAAAGATGTCCTCCTCCATGAACTGGAAATGTTGTATCAGTGTTTTGTTGTTGTTGTTGTTGTTTTTCCTCTCCTCAAACAAAGAAGGCATTTCCAGTTAAAAAGATTAAAACAAATGGGAAGTACTAGAGTTCCTTGAGAGGGTGGAGGAGATGGGTAGATTTGTGACTTTTTATTTCCAAACTGACCTTCTGTCACTAGTGCATAAAACAGCTGGAATTTAGCCATAAGTAGCACAACTTTCCTCAGAAGGAAGAAAGTAAATACATAACTTAGAAGTTAAAAAACATCCCTCCCAAATCTCTCAAAATATATCAATTTTTGCCTCTTGGGAAAAGGGTTAGAAGAACAACAGATTGCATTAAAAAAAAATCGATTACGGTGAAAATGATGTCAGATTAGCAGGAAAGTAAAGATAATGACTAGAAAGATTTAAAAATGACTAGGACAATTAAGAAAAAAAATCTGAAGCTCTATACGATACGTACAACCTCTATGGACCTATGCCACAAATTAAATCCACACCTGTAAAATTTCCTGACTCATAACATAGGGTATTTGTACAAGCAGTATAAAATTAAATGAAAATTAGCTATAATAAAAAAAAGAACTTCAGACCATGTTTTTGCAGCTTTTTAACTGAGTTAAAATTGGCTAACCCACACATAGATAGACAGTAATTAGAAAAATATTATCATCTTTTCAAAAAGGAATATACACTCTGCCTTGAGATCTCATTAACTTTGAATAAGTTCCAGTTAAAGACAGTTTTTATATATCATACTAGATTTTAATCACAGCTAAATATAGTTGCTAATTTTATATTCATGTAAACACCTGCATTGCCTGTGTCAAGATTTCTGAGCAATAAGATTTCTGTGGACCTAAAAGCACAAAATCAACCAATCACTAATTAATTACCTATTCATGGAAATATTATTCAGGCCTTCAGTATTTTTTCCTTAATAACTGGGTTCTACTCATTGAATTTACTGAAAGCACAGGAAAAAACTCAAACTCTAAAATTAGCATTTTGTTGTATCACTTAATAAAAGCATGGTACCCAGAATCTAAAATTATCTCAGGGCCAAAGAA
>NW_011888805.1:4143695-4145870 GCF_000151845.1 Pteropus vampyrus
GTGAAAATGATGTCAGATTAGCAGGAAAGTAAAGATAATGACTAGAAAGATTTAAAAATGACTAGGACAATTAAGAAAAAAAATCTGAAGCTCTATACGATACGTACAACCTCTATGGACCTATGCCACAAATTAAATCCACACCTGTAAAATTTCCTGACTCATAACATAGGGTATTTGTACAAGCAGTATAAAATTAAATGAAAATTAGCTATAATAAAAAAAAGAACTTCAGACCATGTTTTTGCAGCTTTTTAACTGAGTTAAAATTGGCTAACCCACACATAGATAGACAGTAATTAGAAAAATATTATCATCTTTTCAAAAAGGAATATACACTCTGCCTTGAGATCTCATTAACTTTGAATAAGTTCCAGTTAAAGACAGTTTTTATATATCATACTAGATTTTAATCACAGCTAAATATAGTTGCTAATTTTATATTCATGTAAACACCTGCATTGCCTGTGTCAAGATTTCTGAGCAATAAGATTTCTGTGGACCTAAAAGCACAAAATCAACCAATCACTAATTAATTACCTATTCATGGAAATATTATTCAGGCCTTCAGTATTTTTTCCTTAATAACTGGGTTCTACTCATTGAATTTACTGAAAGCACAGGAAAAAACTCAAACTCTAAAATTAGCATTTTGTTGTATCACTTAATAAAAGCATGGTACCCAGAATCTAAAATTATCTCAGGGCCAAAGAACAATTTCAATTATAGGTTATTGTCATTGGTGAGAATGTGTTAAGATCACTGGGACACTAACATTAAGGGCACTATTTTTATTAATTCATCTTCTTCAGTTCCAGAAAGAAAAGTTATCTTATTTCATTTTATTTACTTATTAGTCTGAAATAAATATTCTTTGTTCAAGAACTTCTTGTCCTTAAATAAAAGTGGGGAAAAAATGGCAATAGAAATGCAATATTTCAACTACATTAAATGAAAATAACTCTAGTACATTTTGGATTTTAAAAACAACAAAGATCACAGTTAAGAAGCAGCTATTTTCAAAATATTTGGATTTATAATATAAATATTGGGACCATGTTGGCAGACTTTCATACAAACCCCTAATAATAACAGTTGTTAAAACAAGTATTTATATAGCAATTTTAATGAGACCAGAGCTTTGAACAAATAAAGATAAACTGTACTCATGATTATATACCTCCCTGCCTCAAATCAGTATGTTGCAAGATACTCTGTAAGAGATAAAAAAAAACTAAAGACATTTTTGGGGGCCAACATCTCAAGAAACGGTAAGCTAACAATTTTAGTAGAGAAAAAATACATAAATTTTATTTATAATACCTGTTGAGAAAATAGATGTAAAAGAGTTTAGACTTTGTTTATTAAGTAGTGTACTCTTGCAAATATTTTCAAACTTAAGAGTAAACTATAAATTTTCTGAAGTTCTTTAGTATTATACTAAGGATACTCTCAATATCTATGTTTGAGATGAACTTTAGAGGTCCTCTAGTCTACTTTTATATAATGATTTTCCATTTGACACAATGGAAAACTGCCTCTTAATGCACTGGATTCCAAAATGTCTTCTTTATATTAAAGCAGGAAAAGGGTGCCTCCATGACATACATGTCTTACTTTCCCCTTCTGCTGATATCACAGAACAAACTCACATTTTCAAAAGATGACCTTATCTTTACTGGAATGTAATTATCATGACTCCTTAGTTTTATCTTTTTCTTTTCTTTTCTTTTCTGTTTTTAGCCTAAAATACTTTCTTTCACTAAGCCATTTTCCCCATGTTCCTTTTAAGTGATGGATTTTACGGCTTTATATTACTGTTGCCTATATAGTCTCTAATACACAATGCAGCCTTTCCTGGGAATAGCCCATCTCCTTCCCTCTGCTGATAATGCCTCAGGGCCTTTTGGCCAAGATAATGCCAACACATTCTTAAGAACTATCTGCCAATAATTACTTCTGGAAAGTGTAATTAGTTTGACATCTTGAAGCTTGGTTAAATGTGCCCCCCCGCCACACATACACCTCTTCCACATAGAAATTCCCACAGCAGCATCCCCACATAGCATTCCCAAAGCATCATAGGATGCTGCTGTGGGAATACTAAGTACACCTGCTATTTTGTCTATGTGGCTTCATGATTCGATAAATATTGACAGTAAAAGCAATAAGATA
>NW_011888805.1:4145920-4155874 GCF_000151845.1 Pteropus vampyrus
GCTGCTGTGGGAATACTAAGTACACCTGCTATTTTGTCTATGTGGCTTCATGATTCGATAAATATTGACAGTAAAAGCAATAAGATAAGAAAATATAACTAAGAAGCAATAAGAATTGGTATTTGACTGATTGGACATGGAGAGTAAGGAGAGAAAGTATTCAAAAATGATACTGAAATTTCTGGCTTGGGTAAGTGGGCAAGATTAACCAAACAAAGGAATACGGTAAGAGAAATGGACTTAGGTTTTAAAGGTCTGTAAAATCACCAACTTAAATATCCAGTAAGCAGTTACACATAAGAATTTAGAGTTCACACCATCCTATATGGTGGACGAACAAGGCTAGTCCAAACTGTGATGAGCTTAAAGTGTAAAATACATGCTGGATTTCACAGACTTGGTATAAATAAAGAACAAAAAATATCTCAGTAATAATTTTTATGTCATTTACATGTTCAAGTAACATTATGGATAATAATGGGTTAAATAAAGCATATTAACATTAAAAAATTTAGAGCTCAAGAAAAATAAGGGCTGAAGATAATGATATCAAGATTTGGGAGTCATCGGTAAATGAGTAGTTTCCAAGGCCAGGGAAGAGTTCATCAAATGAAAATAAAAGAGGTTTGAGGACATAACTCTGGGAAATATTGAACAAAAGAAAAAAAGCCAACAAAGAATATAGGGAAGAAATAGTCAACTGCGGCAATAAAATTAAGTATATGAGATACATCAAGAGATGAGGACACTTAAAGGGGAGTATTGTCAGTGTAAGATGGTATGGAATGATAAAGTCAGACCTGAGAAGAGGTCTGATATAAATAAACTCATCAATGATCCTGGCAATGGCAACATTGTTCCTGTGGCTGAAGCAAAAGCTAGATTACATTATGTTGAAAGCAAATGGGAAGTGAGTCAAGACAATGTGAGCAGAAACTGCGTCAAGAAGTTTGACAATGAAAGAAAAGATGAATGAATGAATGTTCTAGAACGGCTTATCCTGACCGGTCCATAACACGTTAAATATAAAATTGGCTGAGTTAACCACTAATGAATGTAATTTGAGATTTTAAGAACAGTATTCTTAGTTCTGGCTCTTGTAAGTAAATAATTGCAATCCTAGTACTAAAATTACTTGATAGTAACAGATTGGCCAGTTCATCTCAATGATCTCTAAAAGGACCACAACCAAGAGCCACAATTTAATACCTGGGCAATCTATCATACAAGAAAAAGAAAACGAAACATACCCAATGCTTCCAGAAATGAGTTTTAAATACCATTGGTAATCCAGAACACTAATTAGTAACTCTGATTAATTGAAAATCACTTCTAATCTAATTTTCCAAACAGATATATCCTAGGCCTAATACCCTTGCTAAGAAAATGGATACTAGGCTAAGAAACTATATACAATGGCAAACAAAGATAGACTTATGTTAAGTGACTTCTTTTTTGTTGAACAAAAAATTCTAGTGATTTCCCATCTATGAATCCATGTTTAAGGGAAGCATCTAGGGTCTAGAGAGAAGCAGTCCCAAGGGTAATAAAACCAATATTGACAACGTTCAAAATAAAACACTGCAGACTGAGAGAACAAGAAAACACCATGGGATATATTTTCTATTTAAATATGGTAACAATAAAAATAGTGTAACTGCATTAATAAAGATTATGACAGATCCATAGAGCTTGTCTTAATGATAAAATGGTCACTGACTAATTACTCTGCACTTCAAAATCATTTAAAATGTCTCAACTAGAAAATTCTTAATGTTGTTTATTTTTAATATAGTGCTCTTATTAGATAAAAAGAAAAAGCTCTTCCGAATTTGTGAACTACATGAAGCCTATGGATTACTCCATACCAACTACCATGATGAAGCCCATGGATTACTCCATACCAACTACCATGTTGAAAAAGCAATTTCCTAAATACTATCTTGATATTTAGAGCTTCCAAAGTGCCAAAATTATACAAACACAGAATAGCATCTGACAATATCTGGTGCATAAGGTCAATTTGATCTGTCCTATTACTCACAGTTATTAAATTCTATTCACTAAAATTGTTTACATAACACACAGAAAAGGCATAATAACCCCCTCCAAAAAAAATTTTTTTTTTAAGGAGGCAAAAGAAACCAGAAAATTAGGACTATGGAAAACAACTATAATTGAGCACAGGGCTCCTGGCAATTGTAAATGAGTTCAGAGCTCCCTGGCGGCCAAAGCAAACAGAAAAGCTGAGATTAGTTATATCAGTTACAGGTGGGGGGAGGGGCCTGACACTGAAACACGTGTAATGTATAGAATAACACTGTTTCTTTTTTAAAAAAATGTATGCAAATATAAGTGCTTGTATATTTATATTAAAATTTTCTTGAAGATTATATAGAAAACTGGTGTTTCTGGTTTGTGGCCAAGTAGAGAATTAGCATGGGCAGTAGAGAATCAGTGTGAGAGATTTCACTTTATAATATTTATATACTACTATATTCATGTTCTTATAAGACACATGCATTATTTTATAATTTAGAAATCTAATATAAATAAATGCAAAATAATAGAGAAGAGAGTAATACAAGTATAACCTAAGAGCCAATTAACTATTTTAGATTCTGAACATAATAATATGATAAAAATAAAGAAGCATGATTTCAAAAACACCATTATAAAACAGTTATCATCAAAAACTCAATGTTATCTATTATAGTTTGGAATTAAATTTAAAGATAGCTCAAAGCAGAAATCCAATCATGTTCTTTCACAGGACCAGTGAGAGACGGAATGAAAGGGAATGTGAGAAAGAGAGAAGGAATAAAGAGAAAGGAATAAAAAAGAGTTATTTTCAGAATGACTCACAGGAAGCAAATGAAAATCCACATATATAAAATTCTACACTGCAAACAACTATAATCTCAAGTTATACCACTGGAATAAACTATAAAGGTAACTATAAAAATGTCTGGAAATATAGAGAAAAGAATATTTCTGCTGCTGATGTCTAGTTTCTTTATCATCTTCATTATTAAAGGAAAACTTTGTTGAAGAAACCAGTTAAAAATAGTTAATCTCAATACAAGCATAATGAAGTTACAAATCAAATCATGAGAGTTTGCATTTCAATGGAAAGGAAGTGTTTTTTAATAACATAACATAATATATCTTAGAATTTTCTATTTTTAAAAATAGTATCTTACATATATTATCATTTTTAACATACTTAAAATTCATATATATAAATTATATGCAAGCACCCATATATGGTACCAAAAGTCAACACATTCTTATTTAAAAAATTAACAAAATAATTGTCTAAGAGATCACAAGCCAAAGAAATTGAGAACTAGGCTGAAATATTTTAATAATTTGAATAGAAAAGAAGGGCCTGCTATTAATAATAGCAAGAAGTCTACCAATACAGACAACATTATTACACCAAAAGGAAAATGTAAAAAGCATTTTAATGGCAACCACAATTAACTGGAGGTTTTAGATTGTTGACTATATTTAAAAACCATTTTACTCTAGTTGACAATATTCCTAAATATATACAAAAATTAAAAACATATAACCAGTCTAGCAGTTCTACTCCTAGGTGAAATACCCAAGAACTTTGAAAACATATGTCCACACAAAAACTTGTGCACGACTGTTCACAGCAGCATTATTTACAATAGCCATAAAAGAGGAAATAATATAAATATCCATCAACTGATGAACAGATAAGTAAAAATGGCATAATCATATAATGGAATTATTATTCAGCAATAAAAGGGAACAAAATACTGACACAAGCTACAATATGGACAAATACTGAAAACATGATAAATGAAAAAAACAGTCACATAGTACCACAAACTGCATGCTTCTGATTCTCTGAAATCATGCAGAATGGCAAATCTATAGAAACGAAGTAGATTTGAGGTTGTCAGGAGCTGGTGAAATGTGGGGATGAGGCAATGCTGGCAAGGGGGGAATGGGATCTCTTTTGGGGTGATAAAAATGTTCTAAAATAGACTGGTTATGGTTGTGCAACTCTAGGAATATACTAAATACCACCGAATTGCACAATTTTAGAGGGTAAGTTACATAGTATGTGAAGTATATCTCAGCAAACCTATTAAAAAATAAAAAACATATTAACAAGTCAAGACTTTCTGCTATAGTCTTCATTGATCTCAGCCTCATAAATCCTGTTCCTGAGCCACCACTGCCAGAGGCAGGAAGAATCTACACCATTCCAGCCATGAACCCCTGGGGAATTAGTGTCAAGTCTTCCAGCTGTCCCCCCCAATCAATGGATAGTCTCACAGTGATAAACACCTAAAGTGCTTCCAACTGATAACAGGGCTCCGTGCCCAAATTCCTCAGTGCAAGATACTTCTTGGTACCCTAGCTGCAGGATTTTTCTAAATCCCAGTTCTCATGGCCTAATTACTCTGTTTATGGGCTCTAAATTCCTGAGTTCTTGACCACTGGAGAACTTCACATCCACAAATCCCATGCCTGAGTTTGTCCTTGTGTTCCACCCACAGATTTGGACACAGTATTAAAACAGCATGATCCTATAGACTGCTTGAATGTGGCTGGACAATAGGAATTTCCATGGGGAGCTTGATCTGTTAAATTGAGCCTCCATGCTCAGCTGTGCAGCTGGATGTCCATGCGTAGACAGAATGCCTATCACTGCTCGTCTAACCCTAGAACCTTCCACCTCATAAGGAGACACTATACTAACTATGGTTGAGATTGTAAGACAGTCAAGTTTTGATAAAATACTTTCTGACAAACTGCAAGATAAGATTTTTTTTCATTTATTTTCAATTTAATGGGGGTAAATAAAATCATTTTGAAAGAATTTCTCATACTGAAGGGAAGAAAAAGAATGAAAACAGTTTTAACATTAATAAAAATATTCAGCCGATTCCTCAGATAAACTCAAAAGAATATTCTTGTAGAATAGAATAGCCCATTAAGTGGTACTGCTTTTCCTTTGATGATTATTCCGGTGACTCTCTGAGAAAAACTGTGTGTTCACTGAGATAATGTCCTCACTACAAAAGGATGGATAATGCCACACTTCTGAGGAAAAAAATAATAATTTTCTGACCAAGATGGAGAAGCAGCAGGTTATATTTCAAGTTTCATTACTCCTTAAGAAATATATTATCTGACTAAGTAGGTAAACAAATTATAAATATACACTTCCAATTTATTTTGTTAAATGCTTCATTACAAATATGCAGTGAAATACTGGCAAAGTACTAAATCATGCTATATATTAATTGCTTAAAAACATACCTTTAAAAAGGTAAAAATTTAGAACATAAAATGATGTATATTCTTACATATCCCAAACATTTGTGAACATAAATCACTGACATGTCCTCATTATTATCAGAGGGTGAAAATAAATATATAAGATGAAGTATTTGCAACCAGCAGAGAAATTAGTTTCCATGGTTTAATACTGACAATAATATTTTACAAAGTTTCATATCTCTGCTAAGGAAGGCCATTTAAAGGTCTGAAGACATGGGAGCCATGTTTACTATTACTTCGCTCGTCAAGTTTCTGAAACTTCTCAGGGAAAAAATAGTTAAGATAAAAACCATACCTTAATATGTCTGTTTCTCTTATTTCTTAGATCTTACATCTAGGGAGATGTCCATCTCTTACTGAGACTCCGAAACTACATCCACAAATGTTTCTCAACCCTTGATTCTCTTTTATGTTTCAGTATACTTGGAAAAGATTTGTTTAACTGTTAGACACAACTGTCAGACAGAATACAGACAATAAGCAAAAACCAAATTTTAAAAAATGATTCATTTTCATTTAGAGCAGCTACAACATAAGTTGTTTTCAAATAGAACTGAGTTAAAAGGAAACTGAGTTTTATCACGACTTTGTCTCTCAAGGCTGGATGATGCCCAGGCACATCGGAAGGCCTATGGAGATATGTGTTCTAATAAATTTCTTCATATTTCGATGAACCCAGGGGCCTCCTCATGTCCCTCAGAAGCAGGGAGTCTGAAAGATGTTTTCCTTAACATCTGAATGGCCGTCCTCTAGAGTTACTTGGAAAAGTTCAGGAATACTTTACCATGGAAAATTTAGCTTCTAACTCCTTCTTAATTATTTTTCTTTCTTTTCAGGGCATTAGTATCCCATGGTGAAATTCAAGAAATTATTGTCTAACCAACCCAAACTGGAATATAATTTAAAACAAAACAAAAAGACTTTCTTTATAAAAGGAAAAAAGAGCCCAAGGCCCTCACAGGCAAGACGTGGGAGAAGAGGTGAACTAGAGAACTGACCCACAGTAGATGACATGAAAGAATTTATCCCACACCCGCCTGGAAATCCTGACAAGCACCGCTCTTAATATCTTTGATTATCTGCTAAATTACCATGATTTTCCAATACATGTTTCAAGCTCTCTGTCCTCCCTACTCTTCCTTTCCATCATAAACCTTTTTTTAATT
Source organism: Pteropus vampyrus (assembly GCF_000151845.1). Classification (NCBI taxonomy): domain Eukaryota; kingdom Metazoa; phylum Chordata; class Mammalia; order Chiroptera; family Pteropodidae; genus Pteropus; species Pteropus vampyrus. Next base: position 4,152,415 of record NW_011888805.1, read on the forward strand.
TAATTATTTGTTTCCACAAATTACCCAGTCATTTTTAGAATTTAATCCATTCCCATTTAGGAAAAAAAAAAAAAAGTACAGCTCGCTGCCAGCATTAATTTAATTTTACATAAACACGCTCTTTGAGGCTGAAGCAAATTTGACTGGTTTTCAATGTGAAAATAAAATACAAAAACTGTTCTTGGAGTTATTTCTAAACAGAACTTGTCTCTAATCCTAATGTAACAGAAATACATACATAAATCGGATTCATCAAATGAATATTTGGCTAACAACTGTTTGAGAATGATGTTATTAACATCACATGTAGAAATGCTACATTTTCTAGGATTTGACATTTTTGGCGATCCAAAATTACTGCATTTTATAAATGGAAATACCACTACCAAAAACAGAATACTATAAATAGAATAATGTCATTTGTTTCCAAAGACGACTGCTATACCAGAGTGATGCGAAAATAATAATAAAAGCGAGATATTTCATGGCAAACTTTGGGGGTGAGGTTAGGACTGTAATCCGTGAATTATCTCACGGTAAATGCTGCAGCCACAAGCGCCGCCAGCGAGCATTCTTTGGGCTAATGAAAAAGGGGTTGAAGAATTACAAACCATGAATATGCTATAAGTTCTGTAAAATGAAATTTCTTTACAAGCTTCCTCTCTTTGCTCCAACAACTGGAACATAAGTTTGTAGCAAGGAAACCAAGGATCAGCATAGCTGGAGTTTGCAAGGTGAAATCAGTGAATTCCAGATAGGAAGGTATTCGGGAATAGTTCCATGGCGTCTTAAAAAGAATCATTATAAACCCGCACTCACACTTCTGTCTTTACCTCTAGTACGGCAATCTCAAAAATATATCCTCCATCTTTATCTAGAAGGGAGTGTCAGTTATCAGGTTTAGAAAAGGCAAGGACTAAGAAGGGTCTTTCCACTGCAGTCGATATGTCAGCCTCTGCTTCATCCCAACCAGTGTCAGCGAACATCACCTTTAATACAACTACATGTACTAAGGGAAGAGAGAAGAACCGAAACAGGAATAATGAAAGTGTCTTCTTTTCTTCTTTATTTCCCATAGAGACTAAGAAACCTGAGAAGTCTTCTTAGGGTGCTTATTGTGAAAGATTGGAGAGCTGAGTGAGGGACAAGGATGGGAACCAACTGGAGCACAGGACATAAAGCCAGGTAGATAAATACTAAACTCAAGTGACCAAACAAAGGAAAAAGTATTATTGGTGTGCAGAAAAACTTAAGTATGCATATGACAAACACTTTAGTTCACTACCATTCAATAAACATTTATTGATAACCTATTATAGATCAAGTACCCCTAAAATCATGAAAATTAACAAGACTAAACTCTTTTTTAATGCTAATCCTTTCCATAACATACAAATTTAGTAATTCCCAATCAGAATGTCATCTCTGAATGCTGTAAAATTTTAAAAATTGGTTTCCATTTTCCACATTGGCAGCTGTGCAATATGCATAAAATAACATGAATATGTTAAATTTTAAAGTGCTCTTATAGTTAGGATTACTCTTCAAACCTAAATCATCGTGGCTAAAGAAGAAGCAAAGTCTCAGTTCTGACGAGGAGCACTGTGATTACATATTTTGCATCTGCAAAATAGTTAAAAAATATGATAAACAATTCATTGGCACTTAAAAGACTTATTTGCTATATTTAAGTAATGTATGAAACAAGAGAAGTGATAATTCAGTGTCTCTACTTCCTTGCTGGACACAGAGAATAGATGTAACAGAAGTCAGAATAGTGGTGACTTCTTGAGAGAAAGGGTGTAGTTCAACCAGTGAACCACAGAGTGACAACTTTGACGGATCAGCAATAACTTTTTCCTTAGTGCTTGTGTTTCTTTATACTGTATGTATACCACCCTGTACATACGCTGTACTGTACAATTAAAAGCAATATAGCAAGTATCTCTAGAACACACAAGAAACTGGTATTGGTGGCTATCTCATAGGAGAAAATTTTTCACTACACATCTTTCCACTTTTTTTTTTAGGCCTGAATATATGCAGCACCTTTTGAAAAATAAAAGCAATTAAATAAGTAAATATGCTCAAACTTTGCTCATATATCACATTAAAACTAAGGGCAAGTAATGAAGATTTGTATCTCATAGATAAAGTGAAAGATCAAAAATAAGAGTGTCGCTAGTCTGCATGCTTAGCATAAAAGATTTCAAAAAGAGAGCTGCAAATGTAATAACCAATTTTCCATACATATGGTAATCATTAGTCAAATTTACATTTAACAGTTGCAGAACCTTACTTCTATAGCTCAGGGATTCATGATACATTACAGGTAGAATGTCCAAACAGGTTAAGTGTCCTGATTAGTTAAACCAGTCCTACCCCAGATCCTCCATCTCCCAGGGCGGGTTGCTCTCCTCTACAATGATGGCTGGTGTATCTCAAAGAGATGAGGGTTGAATCATCCAATATAGAACCTATGGCCTCAGATCACTCAGAGTGGGAACTTATATTCATTAGAGAGTAAGAACCTCCAATCTCAACTCACCAACTGCAATAAAATCAACAGAATGTTTCCATATCATCTACTTAGATGACTCAATTTAGATAATGCGTTAATGAGCCAGGAAATTCAGTCCGGACAGCAACTGTTAAGTGGAGGAGCTTTACCTAAAGCATGTCTACTTGAGAAAACATCAAAAGAAAGCTGACAGTGTTGGAAGTTCTAAAGAGCATAGTTTAAATAACCCAGCTGAACTTCTAAAGAGCAGAGCTTCAGTGGAATTCTTGTGGGATAGGAACCAACGGATTTAGATGGAAGTTTCAAGCCTGGAGTTCTGTATATATCTCAAAGAAAGGGGCTACCACCCTCCTCCCAGGAGAACAATGATGAAAGAATATTATACGCATATAGATTTCAAAAGAAATATACTTTGGGACAAGAGCTATGAGAGATGAATACAATATCTGATTAAAAAGTCATATGTATCTATACCTAAAAGTATTCAAAGCGGGGACTTAGACAGATACTGTACACCTGTGTTCATAGCACTATTATTCACAATAGTCAAAAGGTAGAAGTACCCCAAGTGTCCATCAGCAGATAAATAAACAAAATGTGCTATAGACACACAATGAAATAGTATTCACCCTAAAAAAGGAAGGGAACTCCCACATGTGGTACAACATGAATGAATCTTGAGGACATTATGCTAAACAAAATAAGCCAATCACAAAAATATAAATATTGTATGATCCCACTTATATGAGGAACCTACAGTATTCAAAATCATAGAGACAGAAAGCAGAAAGGTGGTTGGCAGGGTATGGGGGAAGAGACAATGAGTTATTGTTTAATAGGTTTTCAGTATTGCAAGAAGAAAGAGTGCTGGAGATGGATGGTAGTGATGCTTGCACAACAATGTAAATGTACTTAATACCACCAAACTGTACTCTTAAA
>NW_011888805.1:4155924-4163653 GCF_000151845.1 Pteropus vampyrus
AGGGCGGGTTGCTCTCCTCTACAATGATGGCTGGTGTATCTCAAAGAGATGAGGGTTGAATCATCCAATATAGAACCTATGGCCTCAGATCACTCAGAGTGGGAACTTATATTCATTAGAGAGTAAGAACCTCCAATCTCAACACACCAACTGCAATAAAATCAACAGAATGTTTCCATATCATCTACTTAGATGACTCAATTTAGATAATGCGTTAATGAGCCAGGAAATTCAGTCCAGACAGCAACTGTTAAGTGGAGGAGCTTTACCTAAAGCATGTCTACTAGAGAAAACATCAAAAGAAAGCTGACAGTGTTGGAAGTTCTAAAGAGCATAGTTTAAATAACCCAGCTGAACTTCTAAAGAGCAGAGCTTCAGTGGAATTCTTGTGGGATAGGAACCAACGGATTTAGATGGAAGTTTCAAGCCTGGAGTTCTGTATATATCTCAAAGAAAGGGGCTACCACCCTCCTCCCAGGAGAACAATGATGAAAGAATATTATACGCATATAGATTTCAAAAGAAATATACTTTGGGACAAGAGCTATGAGAGATGAATACAATATCTGATTAAAAAGTCATATGTATCTATACCTAAAAGTATTCAAAGCGGGGACTTAGACAGATACTGTACACCTGTGTTCATAGCACTATTATTCACAATAGTCAAAAGGTAGAAGTACCCCAAGTGTCCATCAGCAGATAAATAAACAAAATGTGCTATAGACACACAATGAAATAGTATTCACCCTAAAAAAGGAAGGGAACTCCCACATGTGGTACAACATGAATGAATCTTGAGGACATTATGCTAAACAAAATAAGCCAATCACAAAAATATAAATATTGTATGATCCCACTTATATGAGGAACCTACAGTATTCAAAATCATAGAGACAGAAAGCAGAAAGGTGGTTGGCAGGGTATGGGGGAAGAGACAATGAGTTATTGTTTAATAGGTTTTCAGTATTGCAAGAAGAAAGAGTGCTGGAGATGGATGGTAGTGATGCTTGCACAACAATGTAAATGTACTTAATACCACCAAACTGTACTCTTAAACACAGTTAAGATGATAAATTTTGTTTTACTTTTTACATACAACTTTTAAAAATCAGCCAATGTGGTGTCGAAAGCAATTATTTTATAGTATACCTGTTATTAAAGTCATATATATAATTTCATAAATTTCTATATACATAAAACCTATAATGATTCAAAGTAAGCTTATTTCCTCTGGTGGCTACAAGGAAAATAAATATTAATACATTTTGTGTTTAATGTTAAAAAAGGAACGTAATTCTAATACATGCTATAACAAATGAAACCTGAAAACATTACGCTAAGCGAAATAAGCCAGACACAAAAAGGCAAACATTGTATAATACCACTTATATGAGGCGCCTACAGTAATCATATTCATAGAGACCAAAGTAGAATGGTTGCCAGAGGCTGGGGGAAGTAGGGGATGGAAAGCTATCAGTCAGTGGGGACAGAGTTTCAGTTTGAGATGATGCAAAAATTCTGGAGATGGACAGTGGTGATGGGTGTACAACACTGTGAATGCACTTAATGCTATTGAACTGTATACTTTAAAATGGTTAAAATGGTATATTTCATATTAAGTGTATTTTACAATAAAAAAAGTCATATTTATAGTCAGAGTAACCAAAGAGAGCTGTGAATTCAGAGACAGAAAGATAAAGGTTATCAACAGTATTCAAAATGTGGATCTTATTCGAAACCATGTGAAGAAACAAAAAGTAAACTGATAAATTATTATACCAGCTATCAGTCTTAGACACAGCTTTGGTCTTTATATGGGAATGACATCACTTAGATGTCACCCCCTGGCGTGAAGCACAACTGTACCCAACAGCCCTTTTCCTGGAGACAGCCCTGGCTCTAACCCCGCCTCTATTCATCCGCACACACGGATGGGGCAGAAGGCTGATGAAAGGAAGCTGACACTGGGTCTGTTTTGTTTGTGTAGATCAAATCTCACTCTCCAATAATCTCCTCAGACATAAGATATACATCAGAAGCTGCGAAATGAAACGCAGTTACCACAAATGCATCAAGTGATCTGTGTGTAAGAAAAGCAACAGCACAAACTAGATGTTACACAGGTGACAACCTCAGTGTTGGTGAAAACACAGGAGCTAGTAGGGTTCTCAGGGAGCAGCAGAGCATGGAACCATCTGCTCACTTCCAGGCAGTTGCTTGTAGTTTTGGTAACAATAAGTCCATTGGACAATAAGTCCAATTTTCCCAGAGAAATTTGAGGTAAGGCACCATTTTGGGTACTTATAAAACCTGGTCCTTAACCTAGTGGGAAATCTCAAGTTAGAGGAGGTTGGGGGACAGAAAATCTGCAGATGAATATTCTAAACCAACTGTAATTGAAAAATAAAAAATTTAAAAACAGAAAATCTGCAAGATGTTTCTGAAAGCCATGCTAAGAATAATGAACTGTTTATTACTGTTGCTATTATCAGCAGGGTTTTTCAGATTTACTGATATAAATTTTTTAATACCATAGAAAAAACTGGAAAAGTGAAAGATAATAGGGAGACCAGTTTAAAAATATAAATCAGGGTTCTCATTAATTCTTTAAATAAATAACCATCACTTGACATATATTTTAATCAATGACTTTCTGAGTCCCTATTTTTTTTAAAGCTTGAGGAATGAAAATGAACTATTTACTGGCCACCCTAATATTTATTATACAGCTAAAGAAATATTGTTCAAGAGAAAACTGTTTACTTGGCCTAGTGTCAACAGAAAGATTTTCAGCTGGAAATTGATTTATTTCCCATTTCAATTTTAAAACTAGGCTTTACAAAATCTCCAATTTTGCTTTTATTTTCAAAATAATTAGCATCGTTCAATGCAGCTCAATCATTTTTGTCATATATGCACACATAAAGGAAGGTAAAATGCATTGTATTCAATTGATCCAAAGAAAACAAAAAAGAACCGTAGAGCTGTGTGTTTAGGTTTTGTTCCATGTTACATAGGGTTGATTCTAATAAGTAATAGAGGATTAAAAGACACTAGGAAAATATTTATACCAAATCAGTTTGTGAACATTTTTATTATTATAGTTCCTCATAAATGTGGCAGATTTCATTGAACAAAGTATACCAGTTTCTTTACCTGAACCCTCAAGCTTTTCAAACGCCTCCTTTGAAAAATAAAATAGTAGTGGTTTTACATTGGGTATTATTATTTTCAAAACAAAAATAAACAAAATGCTTTCTTTAAAAAGTTCAAATTTTCAATTTTGAAAACTAATAAAGTTGGTAAGTCATAGGAAAGGTAAGGAATCAAATACACAAACACCTCACCAACAAATTATCCTATCGAATATCTCCATGGAAAGTATAAACCATAAAAACACAACCCAGAATTGTATAATTATGTAGCTTTTCATAAGCCAGGTACCCTGTATGGGTATCTGAAATATCTGATGAACATGGAAGAAAAGTTTTGTAAAAAATCTACCCAGTATTAACTCATTGTTGACCTAGTCTTATGAAAGTTTATTATACCTGCTCTGCATTTAAAACTCAGTTTACTTAAATGCTCAAGTTCAATTACATCCCTTGGTTTCTTTCCAGTAGCATCTCACCAATTCTTCCATGTATATAGTCAAAGTGGGTATAAACCCTAATGCTTTTTAGGTCTTTATTACCAATCTAGTGATTCAGTCATAGCAGTCAGTTGGGAGCTTTAATTTCGATTTTACCCAACGCTACGGTAACAAATGGAATTTCAGAAGCATTCTTTTCTTCTCATATCTTTCATTTTGTCCTCCCTTTTTCCCTGAGTGGAAACATGTTCAGCTCTGTTCCTTTCCTAAAAAAAAAAATCTCTCAGCCCCATTACTCCCTCAACCTATTCATGTTATTTTGTTTACTTTCACTGCCAAAAAAATATCCATACTCACTGCCTCATCAACCACTGACTTTTAATCGAAATTGCAAGGCCTATTTACTCAAATGCCCTCCTAAGTTCCGACTTCCTATATTAGCTTAGATTGTATTGCCAGCAACCATCTGGACATCTCTAGCTGAAGAGCTGACTTTTATGTCGATGAATTCAGAACGTAAGCCTCGTCTCTTCCTACCGCTCTCTCTGCCCAACTCTCACATCACTTCACTATTCCCGGTAATGGTCCTTCCAACCATCCTTTCTGGCTTTCCAAGCCGAAATCTTGGAAACATCTCCAGCTCTTTCCTCTGCCTCTCAGACACCTGATATCCAGATATCAGTGACTATTTTCTACTAATTCTAACCACCCAAATCAACTTCTACTTGTTGATTTTCATTTTTCGGTTGTTTATTGACTCTTGCCTAAATTACTGATAATGTTATCATATTTTGTTTTCCCCTTCCTTCTATCTATTACCTTTTTGACTATGTTATACACTGTGGCCAGATTAATCGTTCTAAAGCATAGTGTTGTACTTCTTTGCTTAAAAACCTTTAATAATTTCCCCAAATCTTGAAAGCATCAAGTTCAAATTCTTTGACAAGATATCCAAGTTCTCTGTAATCTGATCTAATTTTACCTTTCTATTCTTATTTTCCCACTGTGCTCCTTTTAATAAGTACTGCTCAGCATCAATGGCTTCATCCCATTCCTAGGCCACCACTCAAGCTGCCCCCAATGCCCTTTTCTCCTTTCCAGCCATTCTCATCTTGAGAACCATTCACCGGTTTGCCAGTTTTCACAACTAGAAGTAATGTCTCCCAGGTCTGAATTACTAGAAGACTTTATGACTCTTTTCAGTAACTTTATTCTACCTGTTTTTTATTGCTACAGTGATATAGTTTTATCTGTCATCCAAACTTCCAGAGTTTTTTAAAGACATCATATATCTTTCATCTTGATATCTTTTTGCCCCTGCCAATGTAGGATAATTTCTCCCAAGATGTGTGCTATAACTTGTTGTTGAATGAAGAGAAAAAATTTCATGAATATTTATTAAAAATAAAAACTTGAAATCTACAAAATACTAACAAAGCAAAGAATAAACTGGAAAGGTTGAAAGCAAATACATTTCATATTTCTATAGCTTGCAGGATCCTAAGACCTATTACATCAAGAATTTCAAATAGCTGACTTAGTAAATACCTCAAAAGGCACTGTCCTTTTCTTCACTAAATTCTGTGTCATAACGAAATTAAAAGAAGCTTTTTCCAGTATCCTAATGGGGATCCATCTCTAGCTATGAATGAAATAGAGTACAGTACTAGGTAATTAGGATCATTTAATGTGATTTGCAAAATAGCCTTAAACACTAAACCTTGCTATCACTGTCATTTACCAATACAACACACTGTAAAGAATTTCAAAGGTGTATTTTGTATATTTAAGTTCTTTAAATGATTGAAATCATGACTTTATAGGCTCAAGCTTTACTGATATCACTGTTTCTATTAATATTGATAAAATGTCATACTAAATCAATTATTTTGACCTTTTTCATCATCTTCAGATGAAGAAACTGAGGCTCAGAGAACTTAAATGACTTGATCCAACTCACACAGCTGGTAAACTTGCAAAATCAGTACCCACATCCATGCATTCAGTCCTCTACTCAACAAAGCCACTACTTTGGGTGACACAATACAACTGGAAAAAAATAAGTTTATATGGAGGATTCTTTTATAATATTCTAGAAGAAACCAGGTTGATTGGGCCTACTGCCATGGGATTTCTTTAAAATGCCTCTCATACTTGGCGCTTCAAGCATATATTACCAGCAATGTCTTTACACTAATACTTATGGGGTTGCTAATCATTTCACTCATATTAATTAGTTTTATCTAATGTTTACATACAGGTGCTTCAAAATGAAATAGATATCATCTGCAACAATCATTGGCCGAATACGAGAGCAAAAGTCACTTTCCAAAGCAGATGGGAGTTTCTGCCATCCTTTCCTGTTTCCTAGGACTAAATTTCCTCTTTGCAAGTAAACATATCTAAAAGATCCATTTATAAATAAAAGCCTATAAAGGTTCATGCTTTATTTCCCCCTTGGATTAGATGATATAGCATTACAATACAGATGATTTCTAATATGCCTATAAAGATATCAGAACAAAACATATTATTAATCCATTTAAGAATAATAAACTAGTATATATCTCTTATCAGCCAATCCCACAAATTTGTATATGGCTATTATTCTTAAATTTGGTGTCATAATAATAATACTATTTTTTTTTCTTAATAATAGGATACCATTTGTTGCCAGATAAAACACTGATTCAATAACAGGGTTTGGGGGATAATATGGCATTTATATATATGTAGTTTATAAACAGAATATATTCAACTGGCTATTAATTAAAAATTCATGAAAATATGATAAAATGCTTCATGAATATAATGAAAACCTAATTATACTAAGATTAGGTAAATTTCTAAATGAATGAGCAAAAATAAACAGGAGCTTTAAATTAACAACTATACCCATAAAAAGGAGGAAGGATAGAAAATGGAGAGAAAGAAGAGGAGGAAGAGATGGAAACGGAAAAGGAGGAGGAGGGGAAAAAAAAATAAACAGTTCTCTTCCATAACCATCCACAACAGCTTCCCTTGAGCCTTTCCTAGGAAATGAAGCAGACATTTATTACAGTCTCAAAATGGGATCTCACATGCTGCATAAAAGAATGGCAGTGAATTCAGATATTAAGAGAATCTTACCTGTGAACACTAGAAGAATCCTATACCTGACCTAATCAAATATCAGTGACATCCGCCTGTTTCAAACACATAGACTACACATGTTGATTATGACAATTATCGGACTCCACATTTGTCAGCAAGGAGGGAATACACAAGTGTAAGAAGAGAATCTCTGTAATGAGATAAGTGCCATATTAAAAATATCAACTTTATAAGTACCATGGGAGCCCCAAGTAGGGGGTAATCTAATTCTGCCTGGGGGCATTCAGAAAGAAGTCACTGATATGATGGCAACTGGAATGACTTCTGAAAGATCAGTAAAAGTTTCCAGGAAAAAAGTTTCCTCCAGGCAAAAGAAGAGGCCCAAAGGCAGAAGAGTACATGGTTTCTTTGGAGATCCACGAAAAGTCAGATGTCCTATATGGTCTGTTCACATTAGTGATAAAATAACTATTTCTCTCTAAAATGTTTCATAATTCATGTTTTCTTTTAATTCACTCACATTGCTATTCCCACTCCTAGTAATGATAATTATTAAATGTGAATACTACAATTAAATAAGCATTTTCTAAGCACTTTATTTACAGTAGCTCATTTAATCCTCACAACGATCCTAAGAGGTAGACATTACTATTAATATCCCCATTTTACAGATGAAAATATTGAGGCCCAGAGAGGTTGACTAATTTGCCAAGGTCAAACAATTTGACTTCGGGGTATGATTAGAGCCATACTCTAACCCATACACTGAAGCATCAACCCTAAGTACACTGGACCAGGTCTGCTCTTACTATACAAGCATCTCTTCATGCCTACCCAAGCTATGTGTATTCAGGACCAAAAGAAAGAGGATCCCACACCTGAAACTCACCTCCAGCCTCCAGTTAGAACGCTTTCCCACTCCTTCTTCTTTCCTCTCATTGTTTCAGACCTCAAGGCTGCCATTAACTCTACAGCAATCCCCCATTCCCTCATCATTCTCACGGTAATGTCACCAACAGGGCAGCAGGATTTATTTTTTTA
>NW_011888805.1:4164661-4166944 GCF_000151845.1 Pteropus vampyrus
ACAGAGGTGGGATACTTTATATTTCTGGTACATTTTGGCATATTCGACCAAATTCCAGGGCAACTTCACATAGATTAAAGTAACTCTCCAGAAATAAATCAAGTGGAAAAAGAAATGTATTCACCATTATGTTCTTCTTGAAAAATGTTAGAAGGCACATTAACACCTTTTTCTATGCAGACACTCAAACAGTTTTAAAGGTAAACTGGACTTGTCCCATTTTCTGGTTTAGGAGGTTGTAAAGTTGTAAACTGCCTCATTAATAGTTATTCTACTTCATACTATAATGGGTTGCATTTCTAGACTGACCAAATTGATAGGAAGAGTTCTCAAATGATAATGGCATCATTTAAAGTAGAAAGCACTGCTTAAATGCCAAATTATCCTAATAGCTTAAAAAGCAGTGGTACTTTACTAATGATTATGAAATTGTGATTATACTTCTACTTATTGATTTTAAAAATTAATAATAACCCCAAAACTGACCAGTCCATTAGCACAATAATAAAACGTGTATTGATCAATATAACATGGATTTACTGTGCTTAATCACATAGATAGCAAATTCATATGTCAACTATAATTCTTAAAAATTTAAGTAATAAAATATGTTCTGAGACCTATGCTGCAATATGTTCTGAGACCACGATTGAGTCATTTATGATTTTTAACTTACTATGATTACAAAGCTATTATATATAATCTAATGGTTATTTGCTAAGTGTCAAAATCAAATGGTTCAATTTTAAAAGACCAAATAGTTTAATTTCATCAAGAATTATACATGGTTGATTTAATTCTCATCTCAAAAGGGGTTCTTCTTGAAAGAAAATAAATTCTAATGGAACATAAAACTTATTAAATAATACATCTAAATATATCCCACTAAATCTTTGAGTATACATAAAACATATTTGGTGCATTCTGCTCATTTTGGCTATTAGTATTGTTGTGTTTGGTGATAAAGCTTCATGCCTAGCTCTAACTAATAAAGCATATAAGCATATATCATTCTAATGCCCTAACATTAAATAATTATAACAGAGGGAAATAACTAGGCAAAGGTTTTCATAGTGCCAGGTACATAGTAGGCACAAAAATAATTATCTGTCAAACAAATGAATAGTTGGACAGATAAATAAAATTAGACACCTATTTTTAAAAATTTCATGGTTAACCATTGAATACTAAAATTATTTGAAGCAAACAGATTTTTAAAATCAACTCTAAAATGTTTTAGTCTGTAACTAAAATGCAGTTAATTAACTTCCGGTTGTTTTGTACTTACCTAATTATTACACAGAAGTATAACTTCAAATTTCAAATTGAAGAGTGGCTGTGGCAGAGTATTCATATGAAGTGAAAAAAAATGTTTATTAAGGAATATCACATGCAAAAAGACATTCTGCCCAGTACTATCAACAATTAAAAAATTAACACAATTAAAAAATTGGAAGAAAAATATTCAGCCAAATAGATGGCTAAATTTTGAAGTAGTGTGGCATTACAGGAGGGGGAGAACCTCCAATTGATGTCCCAAAGTTTTTCTTTTCCAACATATGACAATGACATTAAAATTTATGATCCTAATTATAACTTTTAAATAGCAACAGATGGCATATCTGAATGGTCGCTATACCTTTTAATTTAGTTTGCAAAAAAGATCTAACTTCTCAATTAACCATATAAGTGCATTAACACTCATATATATTCTCTTTTTAAAACACCAAGATGCAATTTAATCAAAGTAAGCTTTTAGAAGACAACACGATACAAAGTAGGGAATACCAAGTGGTCCGCTAAATCTGGGGACAGATTTTGGTTATATGGAGGAATGGGTGGACTGCGTATTTCACAGAATCCTCCCTAAATTCTCAGGCAAGCTCTGAACAGTACTGGGTTGGTAGCAATAAATTTGAGATTATGCTCTCCTGCAAGTATGCTCCTTAGTAGAATAGTAACTCTGCAAGTTATTAAATGCAAAGTGATTACGCTTCAACAACCTGGCCACGAAGAGCAGGGCTGATGAACATTTATTACAAAGAGCTGAATAAAAAGGACACATTTCTAAATGAAATCCACTTCCACTCTCCTGAGACGACCTGAAGAAGTACAGGGGCTAAGTTCACTCTAATGCAAACCCGAGGCAATAAAATTCCTACAGATCCACAAAGCATGACCAACAATGATTTTAGACTGGAAGATGTTCAAAGCAAATAGAACCCAACACTCACAGCCATGGCCTTCATTCACATAACCTCAGCAGGTCTAGCTTTAAGAAAT
>NW_011888805.1:4166994-4169367 GCF_000151845.1 Pteropus vampyrus
AGTGGTCCGCTAAATCTGGGGACAGATTTTGGTTATATGGAGGAATGGGTGGACTGCGTATTTCACAGAATCCTCCCTAAATTCTCAGGCAAGCTCTGAACAGTACTGGGTTGGTAGCAATAAATTTGAGATTATGCTCTCCTGCAAGTATGCTCCTTAGTAGAATAGTAACTCTGCAAGTTATTAAATGCAAAGTGATTACGCTTCAACAACCTGGCCACGAAGAGCAGGGCTGATGAACATTTATTACAAAGAGCTGAATAAAAAGGACACATTTCTAAATGAAATCCACTTCCACTCTCCTGAGACGACCTGAAGAAGTACAGGGGCTAAGTTCACTCTAATGCAAACCCGAGGCAATAAAATTCCTACAGATCCACAAAGCATGACCAACAATGATTTTAGACTGGAAGATGTTCAAAGCAAATAGAACCCAACACTCACAGCCATGGCCTTCATTCACATAACCTCAGCAGGTCTAGCTTTAAGAAATCTATCTTCCTGATGCTGTTAAGAGGAATTAGTTGTCAGACGCAAACCTGGGTAACAAATTGAGACAACTTGCTTTTAGGTCTTCCAATTATACTAGTTTAAATACAGAGACTATCAGATGAAATTGCTATGATAGCTTTAAAATAATGAGTTGACATCAGGGCTGGGATAGCTAGGTCAGTGAGTGATTAAAAATACTCTTAGTTTCTATTAGTAAATATGTCATCTGAATAGTAGAGAATGCACTCCTTTCTATTTACCACAGTAGGAATGCAGTGGATCTAATTCATCCAAAAGCGGTATTATATCATCATTAAGAACCTAAAACATGTGAGCAGATGGAAGACAGAACCTGTTTCTCTAGAATCCCAATGAAGACTGCCCTCTGATTTCTCAAGAGATAATTCCTATTGACCCTGATGCAACCAACAGTCTAACAGTATTATGGCACTAGTTCTGCTTGAAAAATCAATAATGGAGGGTCGGAATTGAATTCATGGTGCTTTATTCGATCATGGATTTCAGTTCACAGATTCGAAGGCAATGGAATAGTCTATAAAAGCCACAAGCAGTCTTCTCATATTCCTGACAGCTTGCTTCACCAGGTGGTAGAGTGCCATGGTGGGCTGGCGGTGCTAAAGCCCACCTGTGCCTGGAGTAGGATCTGGCACAAAAATTGCAGGCTCGCAATTTACAAGATCAGAACTGGCATAGATTTCAGAGAGACTGTCCAATGAGCCAGTGGGCATATAAAATGGGGAGACAAAATAATTCTTTTCAAATACTTGAAGACATTCTGGTCTTTTTAGAGGATATTAAATAACCATAGTAATATAGGCAAAAATCAAAGTTCAAATTCTATAAAAGATGTTCACTTTGGTTAATTTTGTTATGTAAATTTCACCTCAATTTTTAAAATCTAAAAAAAAAAAGAGGCTATCGAAGAAAAACCTATTGGAGAAAACGCAAATATCCAAAGAAACCACTGATCCATGACTGACTAAGAAACAAATGTAACATTCACATCTGTGATTAGAACTTTAATGTTTACTGTGGCAAATTATTATGCCTTGTGACCCAAGAAGACTTGTTAACAGTTATTTCTCTCATCTGTGTGACTCATTTTTGTGATCTGAAGATATTCAATGAATTGCCATTAAATCTTAGCCCCAAACTTGCTTTATTAGTAGTTCTAAAGTAACAATGCTAATTATAGTTAACAGTGAGAATTATTTAAGTGATAGTTCAGAGTCATAAATTTCTTAAATTGTTCAAAATTTCATCAGTATATCCTGTACAGCCCACTGCCTATCTAGTTCAGAGTAACTGAAATAAACACAGAATAAAATGGTACACATTCTAAGGGCCCCGGGCTACTACTAATGAGGAATTACCTAAAGAAGATCAGTGAAAATAGCTTCAGGGTAAGGGGACACAGTGGTGCAAATGTTGGTGGTTGATCATTTGGTATGTGCAAGAAAAAGAAAAAGGGGTCAGTGTGGCTCAAATGTAGCACAGGAGTGATTCTCCAATGAAAGCCTGATCATATGGAGCCTTGCAAGGCAGGTTAAGGGGTTTGCAGTTGATTCTAAGTATGACCAGAAATCTTTAGAGTGTTTTAAGCAGAGAACTGACATGACTTAATTTATGTTTCTAAAAGATCATTGAGGCTGCTGCTTAGACTGCAAGGGAGTAATAATAAAGCAAAAAGAACACTTAGATGGCTACTAAATTTGTCCAGTTAAAATAGCCAGGCTTTGACTGATTAACAATGAAGATGGAGAGAAATGGTCTGATTGAGCACATATTTTGGAAGCAGACTAATGTGCATGCTCATGTGGTCTGAATAGGAATGGAGCTGAAGACAGGTGAAAAAAAAAA
>NW_011888805.1:4169417-4172014 GCF_000151845.1 Pteropus vampyrus
TAGCCCCAAACTTGCTTTATTAGTAGTTCTAAAGTAACAATGCTAATTATAGTTAACAGTGAGAATTATTTAAGTGATAGTTCAGAGTCATAAATTTCTTAAATTGTTCAAAATTTCATCAGTATATCCTGTACAGCCCACTGCCTATCTAGTTCAGAGTAACTGAAATAAACACAGAATAAAATGGTACACATTCCAAGGGCCCCGGGCTACTACTAATGAGGAATTACCTAAAGAAGATCAGTGAAAATAGCTTCAGGGTAAGGGGACACAGTGGTGCAAATGTTGGTGGTTGATCATTTGGTATGTGCAAGAAAAAGAAAAAGGGGTCAGTGTGGCTCAAATGTAGCACAGGAGTGATTC
Organism: Pteropus vampyrus; assembly: GCF_000151845.1. Lineage (NCBI taxonomy): Eukaryota > Metazoa > Chordata > Mammalia > Chiroptera > Pteropodidae > Pteropus > Pteropus vampyrus. The sequence goes on from NW_011888805.1 coordinate 4,169,781, forward strand.
TCCAATGAAAGCCTGATCATATGGAGCCTTGCAAGGCAGGTTAAGGGGTTTGCAGTTGATTCTAAGTATGACCAGAAATCTTTAGAGTGTTTTAAGCAGAGAACTGACATGACTTAATTTATGTTTCTAAAAGATCATTGAGGCTGCTGCTTAGACTGCAAGGGAGTAATAATAAAGCAAAAAGAACACTTAGATGGCTACTAAATTTGTCCAGTTAAAATAGCCAGGCTTTGACTGATTAACAATGAAGATGGAGAGAAATGGTCTGATTGAGCACATATTTTGGAAGCAGACTAATGTGCATGCTCATGTGGTCTGAATAGGAATGGAGCTGAAGACAGGTGAAAAAAAAAAAAATGAGCAATCAAGCGTCACACACACGGTTTCGTTCTGAGCTAAAAAATTTCAGAAACTAACCAAGATAAAGATCACAGGGTGGGAAAGGGTCTCATGAGTCCAGAGAAACTCCTGGGCTGGTGTTGAGACGAGCTTCCCAGAAGTAATACCTATGTTGGCAACTGAAAGAATTAGTTGAGAATCTCCTAAAGAGAACATTGTACATAGCCGGAGGGAATAATAACTATTAAGATTCAGAATTAAAAGATTAGGTCCCTACATTTGAAAAACTGAATATATTAGGATGGCCAAATAGTAAAAGAAATGACTTCTGGAAGTGCGGCATTGAGAATTGTGCAATATTATCTGACATATATGGTGACTCCTCACTGAAGCTACAGATCTCCCAGTTTGGGACACTTCTTCTACAGAAGTATTTCTGAGTAATTATAAGTTTTTCATAAACTAAAACACTTATGATTGATTTGTAACATTATTTTTTAACAATCTAGTATATTTTTTCTGTATCTCAACTTCTCTATCAAATATCTTATACCCTCTAAATGAATACCAGGGAAGAGGGGCCTCTTAATATACTAACCAAGGAGAAGTCTTTGATAACAAAATAAAATGCGCTAATTTGCATTGCTTCTGGAATGTTCAGGGTTTCTTAAAGATTTATATATTGAAAGACAGAAGTTATTTTTGTTTAATATCAGAATTGTTTCTAAACTCTTATAATTATAGTGTAAATGGCTTCCCTGGTAGGGGACAATTTAAGAAAAGGTTATATTTCTAACCTTATACAGACTCGTAACTCAAAGTACTAAAAGGAGTTTATCCTTTCTCACATTTCACACCACTGTGCAGAAGACTTTCAACTACTATCCCTCATTTGCAAGTTAATTGGTAGGATTCACCCTGACCAACCTACTGTGAGTAATGGAAGCACCACAAGCCAAAGGAAGCTGACAATCAGGGTCCTTTTATTCAGTCACTCACTCACTCACTCATTCATTCATTCATTCATTCATTCATTCATTGCTTGAGGAACATGCAACTGACAGGTAATAGATATTATATATCTGAGAAAATAATTATTTTAGAATTTTTACTTATTTAGGAAGACTCGCTGAGATTAAATAACATATTTAACTTAGCGGTTAGGTTCAAAACCCATTGGAAACCCTCTCAGGAATCTATCCTGAGAACCTTTTGTATCTTTTCATTCATTTTTCTCCTTCATTTGCTCTTCCTGGAATCTGCTGGATCTTTCCTTCCTGTTCTACTGTCTCCGTTTGAAAATAACATTTGAATTGATGTTCTCGTTTACCACCAAGAATCTCATTTAACACATCTGAAAACAGCATGTTTTGGAACAGGCAGGAAGGATTAAATACTAGCATTATACTACATGTTATATATTATAATCCATTAAAAAATTAATGATGGGAAGCAGGCTGCTGAGAGCATTTCTAGTGCTAAGACATTATTGAAATTTGAGGGAAAAAGAAAAAGGCTCTGGTTCCTAACAAAAGAATCCATTCCTTCCTATACTAACCAGGTGGGGGAGAAATAGGAACGATCTGGCAAGTACTGTTCAATAGTCAGAATAAAGAACATAGTGTTTAAAAAATATATATGTATGTACATATGTGTATGTTTGAATGTGTATATTGTAGGTATATATTTTTTTAATTTTACAAAATATGGTTAAATCTCACCACAATTTTTTTTAAAGTTCCGTTCTCAGTTTTCTTCCTTCTTATACTCCATTTAGAACCCCAAAGCTCATAAATAATTCCCAGGCTCAAGTTCACCATCAAATCAAGAATTTACAACATTTAGGCGAAAAAACACAGCTTTACAGACTTAACCATGGAAAATATATGTTGTTA
>NW_011888805.1:4172064-4219963 GCF_000151845.1 Pteropus vampyrus
TCATTCATTCATTCATTCATTCATTCATTGCTTGAGGAACATGCAACTGACAGGTAATAGATATTATATATCTGAGAAAATAATTATTTTAGAATTTTTACTTATTTAGGAAGACTCGCTGAGATTAAATAACATATTTAACTTAGCGGTTAGGTTCAAAACCCATTGGAAACCCTCTCAGGAATCTATCCTGAGAACCTTTTGTATCTTTTCATTCATTTTTCTCCTTCATTTGCTCTTCCTGGAATCTGCTGGATCTTTCCTTCCTGTTCTACTGTCTCCGTTTGAAAATAACATTTGAATTGATGTTCTCGTTTACCACCAAGAATCTCATTTAACACATCTGAAAACAGCATGTTTTGGAACAGGCAGGAAGGATTAAATACTAGCATTATACTACATGTTATATATTATAATCCATTAAAAAATTAATGATGGGAAGCAGGCTGCTGAGAGCATTTCTAGTGCTAAGACATTATTGAAATTTGAGGGAAAAAGAAAAAGGCTCTGGTTCCTAACAAAAGAATCCATTCCTTCCTATACTAACCAGGTGGGGGAGAAATAGGAACGATCTGGCAAGTACTGTTCAATAGTCAGAATAAAGAACATAGTGTTTAAAAAATATATATGTATGTACATATGTGTATGTTTGAATGTGTATATTGTAGGTATATATTTTTTTAATTTTACAAAATATGATTAAATCTCACCACAATTTTTTTTAAAGTTCCGTTCTCAGTTTTCTTCCTTCTTATACTCCATTTAGAACCCCAAAGCTCATAAATAATTCCCAGGCTCAAGTTTACCATCAAATCAAGAATTTACAACATTTAGGCGAAAAAACACAGCTTTACAGACTTAACCATGGAAAATATATGTTGTTATCCTCATTTGTTTGTTAAATCTTTTAAAAATGTCATTAACACTATAACTGTTTTTTTTTTTTTAATTTAAACTTAGTTCTTTCCATAGAGAACTTTTAATCCATTTATTGTCCACCAGGAAAAAAGATCATATAGAAAGCTAGGCGAAGTCAATCTTGGTACTATTTTGACTATAAAATTGCCGGGGTTTTTTTGTTTTGTTTTGTTTTGTTTTTGACAATTACTTTAAGACTCCACTTAGAAATGTAACGGAACATTCATTTTATGATTTATGACTTTTTTTTTGGAAAGTGCTGGTGAAAATTCTCTGTGAACCTATGTCCTTTATTTAAAAGTTGGTCAATATCAATATTCATGATATAAAGGAAACCGATATGTCTCTAGCTCATATGCAGGACAAAAATATCTCCCAAAGCAATTTGTGCTACTTTTTCTTTGGCAGCTGAGGGTAACTAGAACTGCTCAATCGTGAACTGTGCAAGAATGAAAGGTCTGTCCTCCCAGCATTCGCAAATGGAGCTCACTCCCCAATCACAGCTCTCAGCCCCACTCCCCAGCTAGAATGTGAGCATCATGAAAGCAGGGCCTTTTTGGACAGATTTGTCCACTGCTCTGTCCCCAGTCCCAGAAGAGGGCCTGCCCCATAACAGGTACTCTGAGGATGCTGTGCAATGAATCTGAGAATGGATGAATAAATAAACGAAGGAAGGAATGTATCTGTCACTCTGACATTCATCAACACAAGACAGCTTACCAGGTTAGAGCTACTTACTAATGTTAACTCTTCAAAACCATGTTTATCTCATTTCCCTGTAAATAATCCAGGGAAATGGCCAACTGCCCTGCTATGTCGTTATGAAACACAAAGGCCATGCAGAAGTCATCTCTAGGGCAAGTCCGGTAACAAAATTATTCTCAAATTCTTCTCCCTCCCTCAAAAATGTGTGTGTGTGTGTGTGTGTGTGTGTGTGTGTGTGTGTGTGTGTGTGTGTGTCTGTCCGTCTTTCCTAGGGGATGAGGAAATACAAAATGTGACCTTAAAAACATGGTAATGTCCCCTCACCTTGCATGGGGTGAGGAAAAAGAATGAGGCTCTAATGAAAAGGCAGCGTTGGCTTCGTTCTTGCACAGCAAGGCCAAAATGGAAAAAGTTAAAGATCTTCTCAAAATTTCCCTATGACACTATTTTCTGTGGATTCCTTTCAATTGAAATGAGCAAAAATTAACGCGTTTCCTCTATCTTATAATCCTATAGTTTGGCACTTGATTTTCTCATAAGAGTGTAGGAATCTGCTTAAATCAATCTCACTGGGATTGAATAAGGTTTAGCCTTCCAGCAGATCACTGCTATCTTTCTGAGTGCTGGCGTCTGACATGCAATGCAATTTCCCTTTTCAGCTTCATGTCCCTCGGAACTATAATATCTTAGATATTTGGGCTTATTACTTACAAAAGAAAAATGAATTTGTAAATAAAAATAATGATTTTACTTATAAAATCACTTGGATTCCGACCAAAAAAAAAAGCTGTTTGAGAGTAAAAATGATTAAACACCAGAACAGGCTACTAAACAGAGCTGCAGAACCATTCTCCCTGACACCGTTTAAGAAAACAAAAAATAAATTTAAAAACATACTGTCCTCTTTGTTAGACTATGACCTTGTGAGATGTCTCCTAGAGCTAGAGTCTATAATAATATTACTGAGTATCGTGACCAATAATGAAATATCATAAATCTTTCTCTGTAGGCAGTCTCTGGTGACTTTCAGTTGTAGACTTTCAGTATTAAAAAAAAAAAACTAGTACACAATAGTGACAAAAGAAATACCTCCAGGAAAATTACCCTCAAAAGTGAAATTAATTAAATTTGAACCATAAGAAGAAAGTGAATTCCTGTTCCTTGGGTCTCATGAAAGTGAGAGCCGTTTACTCAAAGTTACTAAAGTGTCTAAGAAAACAAATGCCTTGGAAAAAACTGATGGCCAATATAGGCAAACAGAGAGCAGAAGAAGAAAATCTGGTTACAAGCCCCTGACATTTGTATTAGGGATCTTCAGAAAAAATAAAAACAGCAGGTGGAGGAAGAGATGTTAAATTTAAGTAACTAGCTCGACTGATTGTGGAGGCTTGGCAAGTCCAAAATCTTCGGGGTAGGCTGTCAGGCTGGAGACCCAGGGAAAGGTTGCAGTTCAAGTACCTCTAATTCGGTCTGCTGGCAGAATTCCCTCTTCTTCCCAGAAGGTGAGTCTTTTTCTATTAAGACCTTCAACTGATTTGGACGGGGCCCATCCACACTATAGAGAGTACTACTTTACTAAGTTTACTGATTTATATTTTTTCATCTTTTAAAAAAATCTTCCACAAAAGCATCTAGAATAATGTGTGACCAAATATCTGGACTATAGCCTGGCCAAGTTGACACAAAAAATTAACCTTCATAAGTTGCGAGGAAAGAGAAAAATGAACTGCGGGGAGCACAAGAAGCCACTACAAATATGCTTTTTGTTATAGGGCAGTTGGGTGACCTACCATCCTCGTTTGTCTGAGACTGAGAGGTATCTCAAGATGATGGGACTTCACCATTAAAACCGGGAAAGTCCCAAGCAAAACTGGACAAGGTCACTTTGCAGGGAAGGATATGTCATCCGTCCTTATTCTGGTCTACAGCTCAGCAATAATTCTTCCAATTTATCTCTAACCTTGTAAATTACATTTATAAATGTTCACGGACACACCAGCCTTAGGCAAAGATATCTTCCCATATAAATAAACAAATTCATTGTGGTTTATAAAGCAGCTTCTTGTGAATTTTGATTTCATGAGTGTCCACCTTTAAGTATGATGATAAAGTCTAGGAGTCAATACTGCCATGAAAACGTCATCAGCATCATAAAGAGCCAAAAAGCCTATTAACAAGTGAGACAATGAGCCTTTAGACAATGAGCCTTTAGCCAAACTATAGGATTCTAGGATAGAGGAAACGCGACAAGCCCTTTCTGCAACCTTCAACAAACATGAATAGCAGGTAAACTTGGGGATGGCTGGAACGGTATTTTCTAAACTGGTTTCCATGATACAAACTGGGCTGGAGGCCGGGGGGGTATAGGTGGGGGGATGAGAATGTTTGGAAAAACAGTGTGATGAGCAAAGTTAAATATGTTTCTTTACTGCAGGACTTTGCATAGCCTTGAATATATAATGTGCATCATGCAACATCAAAAAAAAAAAAAAGACATAATTTGCAAAATTTTCCAAACTAATTGGACCACAGAAATCACTTTCAAGGCAAGCATTTTAATATCTCCCAGGACAAGAGTCAACGGATATCCAGTTTGGTAAACACAGGACTAACAAGATATAAATGGGAAATATTTCAGCTCATCAAAATATTTTCAAAAACATAATTTCTGGCTCAGCATTTATTCTCATGCAGGCTCCAAATTTGTCCTGTATCTTAGTATACAATTCAAATGTTAACTCACTGGTAAGTTTCACCTTTAAAGAAAATATGGTTTACTTCTCACTTTAACGAACTCTCAAATCAGCAAACAAGTATACAGCAAAAGCTACACAAGAACAAGGACATCACGTGGTAGAGCAGAAGCCCCTTACTTTTCTCCTCCTTAGAGGGGCTCCCCTGAGGCTTAATAAGCAACACACCCCTCTATAAGTGAGGAATCACAGGTTGCAGTCAGTCAATGAGTTGCCTGTCAAATTAATCTAATGAGTTAAGCTCTGCTAAATTTTTTAAGTTTATACTGACACTTAAACCTCAAATAGGAATTCCAGGATGAAAAATCAAGAATGATAAGGGAAGAAGATTTGAGGAAAATGTGTGTTGCAGGTTGGGGAGAATTTCTAACTCAGAGGGGATCTAAATCAAGTAGATCAAATTCACAGAGAGATCCACTCAGAGGTATTAGATAATATAGGTCTGTGACGACTTGCATCAACGCTACTTTGACCCACTGGAAATACAAGCTTTAGCTCCAGATCAATTTGGAGACGTTTGAAAAACATTTTTAACATAATGCGAAGGCATTCATACAAACTCAAAAACACATATTTATTGGAATGAGAACATGCAAAACTAGTAAAAATATTGAAAATGTCAGTACATTGTGTGGCACTTAAACTGAGCATTAGCTAATTTTAATGATTGCTTTCTCCTACAATACTGCCAGTATTGCCAGCAACAGATGTTGTTACTGAAAATGCTAATTATTATATGCCCTAACCACCATCTAGCTCTCTCTCTCTCCTTCTTTGTTGATTCGTATTAGCAATTACATCTGTGCATGTATAAACTGCATATGATTTGAAGTTGTGTATAACGTAGGATAACATCACCGCATGAAATAACAAAGAGATTCATTATTTTATTTCCCACTGTTAAACAACATTTTATAAATAGTACTGAATAAAATGAAGTTCATCTATAACCTGTGTTCATTGTCACATTTCAGGTTGATGGCATACAATCAGAATTTATTTCCATTATGTTCCAATGAGCAAATACCTTCAAATCAAAATGTTAAGACATGAACAATATTATAAAAGCACGGTCTATGTTAACTTCCCAAAAAAGTCACTAGTATGAACTCAAAGATCACTAAAACAGATTACAATTTAAAAATTATTCTTTCTCAGCAACTCACAGAGGTAAACATGAAGAAAGAAAAGGGAGGTCCAAAATGAGAATAAAAAGCTACCTGACATCCTCAAAATAATTTCTTCTGTTTAATTTCTAAACATCTTAGATATCGGGAAACTTATTTTAACCTGCATTTATACTAATGAAATCTGAAAATGAAGATTTCTTACTTCAAACTTAGTGTTAAGTTCAGTTGTTAGATATAAAAGATGGAAGGCAAAAAGAATTGTTGCCCACATTCAAGTTAAAGAATTCTGAGCTTAGTTGCAAGAAAATAGGGCTGTAGCCTTTTAAAGCAGAGGCGACACAATAAACAGAATATTGATTCATTTCTAAGTAATTCTCTCCAAGTAATTGATAGCTTATCTCTTGCCGAACTGATGATAAGGGGAAAGTTATTCAGTCATAATAAACGAAGGGTAAGTAGGAGCAGATCTGGAACTGGAGTTTAACAATGAAGTTCTATCCACGCTCTGCTTTAGCAAACTGCCAGTCTATCCTAATTCGTGTCATCAAATATTTTTGAATAAATATTAGTGCCAATATTGAATATCAAGGCTGAGATTTTCTGTGTACAGCACACATTTGACAGACATGCTCCAGAATTTTGATGTGTGAAAAATCTATTTTCGTTAAAAAATTCTGTACCTTGCTGTTTTGAATATAACTGTAAGAAATAAATGATGACTTGAACAGGTCCTATTAGTTGGTACAAAGGCAATACGATCAGGTCTAAGAACCAAGAGGTATATCAAGCCAATGCCAAAGAGAGATCTTGCATTCACTGGGAACTTGAACGAACTTTTTCAAGATGGTAGAATTTTACGCAATAGCAACAGAGCAGTCAGGGAGCCAAGGATAGACTGTGATGAGTGCATCCTTCTATAAACATTACAAGAGACTAGGCTCAGATAAAATATTCTCAGACTTTAGTGATTTTATTTTTTTGTCTGTTCGAGCCTTCAAACAGGCTACCAAACCAATATTTTAAATTGAGCAACAATTACAAAATGTCCCACCCATTATACTAGGGAGACACATGGAAAAGAACCAAGTTCTCATAACATAAAGAACTTACTTTTAATGGAATAATAATAAGTCACTTGTAATACTGTATGATCTCACTTACATGTGAAATCTAAAAACACTTAACTCATAGAAAGAGAGAGTAAAACAGTGGTTGCCAGGGGCTGTGGCGTGGGGGAAACGAGATGTTGATTATAGGGTGCAAACTTCCAGGTGTAAGATGAATAAGTTCTGGGGACCTAAGGCACAGCATGACGACTAGAATTAACAGAACTATACTGTACACTTGAAAGCTGCTAAACTTACATAATATGTCAATTATATCTGAAGATCAGCCTTTAATTGTATGAAGTGTTCAAATAACATTCATTTTTAATTATTTAACCTCTTAAAATCAGGTCACTGATTTCTTAAGACAAGAACATTCATAACTGTGTAGAAGTTACTCCCACTTTCCACGCTCTTGTTCTCTCATAATCCTGGTCTTTCCAAGACCACTAGGGCAGGTGTAATTACAATGCTTATGAACAACTCTCAGAGATATGAATTACTGTTTCTACCACATAGGTGTGGAAAATAGGGTTCAGACAGCTTGAAAGCGACAAAATAGAGGTAAAACAGTGTCCAAATTCAAAGGTTAAAGGCTCTGGACTTACATGGAAACAGAGAAGCAGAGATAAGGATGCAGATGAGACATAATTCGGACTCTAGAAAGTCTTATATTTTGACTACACGCCAAATCTTTTACTTCAAACATTTTATTTAAATCTTATGAAAATAAGACTAGACCCTTTATGAACTAATTAAAAATATAAAAGTGAGTTCCCCAGGAAATATTAATGATGTAAATAATGCTGAGACTATGCTTGTACCTTCTGCTTTCACTTTGGACACTAATAGTTATGTCTGTGAATTGACTTTTTTAACAAATTATTGGAATATCTGATTTTTTATAAGACATCAACATTTTTTTACTACAGAGACTGAGATCTGCTATTTTGCTGTTAAATACTTAGGAAACTATTTATTTCATAACTTCAATGAGAGATTGCTTCCTAAGTCACTGGAATTCCTGAACATCAAATAGATGTTGACCAGGTGTTGATACATCAAACGGAAGTACACCAGCTCAAAGGAAAGCAAAATTTTGGCATAGACAAAGGGCCAATAAACTTAAAGAAAAAATTCTTACATGTAATCAGTGATCGCAATGTAAAACTATCAAATTGACAAATACTTTAAAATTATAAAATTCAAGGCTAATAAGAGTATGATGAGACCAATATTATCATATACTGTAAGAGTATACTTTAGGACGGCCTTTCTAGAAAGCCACCTAGCAATGTATAACCTTTGATCCAGCAGAGCCATTTACAGAAACTCATCCTAACTAAAAATAATAATCAGTTACAGTCGAAGATTTATATGCAAAGAATCCATTGAAGCAACAGAAGAACAAAAGTAGAAAAAAAATTATTTGTCCACTTCACATATACACACAAATGGAATACCTAAAATTGCCATAACAAATTATGATTTTAAAAATAAATATATAAATGCTTATACTGTTATGAAATGAGAGAAAAAAATCAATATTTGCAAAAGCAAAAAGCATTCTATAAAATGATTGCAAATTTGTATAAATGTACTTTATACAAATAACAAATTATGATTTTTTAGATAAATATATAAATGTTTATACAGTTATGAGAGAAAAAATCAATATTTGCAAAGGCAAAAAGCATTCTATAAAATGATTGCAAATTTGTATAAATATACTTTATACAAATACATATGCACAAAGAGTGAAATAAAATAGAGAAAGATGTTAATATTAATATAAAATGTAAATACTCTTTTTAAAAGTACTGGAATGTTTTAATATGCCAAACAAAATTAAAGATGATTTGCTACACACGCATATTTAACAGCTGTCGTCCATCCGTCTTTGATAGTACAATTCACACATTTTTCTTAAAAATAATTTTTTAGACCAACTTCAAGATGAAAACCCAAGGCTCGGCAAAGGTTAAGTCGTTTACCCATTATGCTCAATACAGTTAACGGTATGTCCAGAAAGATGCTCTCCTCACTTGCCCTCCAGGGCTCTCTCTGCTACCACTCACTGCTTCATGCGTACCTTGATTCTTATTTAACCTCCCCAAAGATTTTTTTTCAATGTAAGATGATATCCCAGAGAACTACTTAAATGAGTATCCTTCCTCACTTCCTTCCAGCCCTAATTAACCACCCCGTTTCCTGATGCACACCTGTCTTAAACAGCTGTATCTCAGGAAATGGGGTGGTGGCTTCTACTCTTCAATTTTTAGCTTTTATTAAAGGAAACAGTCAAGTGCTCTGCACAGTGCTTTAAGCCTTGAGTAAGGTTTCTCCCGAGCTGCAATAAATATTTGTTAATATTGACTTAATTTAATCAAGAGCAATTAATCGGGAGCACAAAATACATGTTATAAATAAATAAATACGTTTTGAAATCACCCAATAACTCTTTCAGTTATTTATAGTATCAGTAACATGCTATTCCGACTCATTCTTGGAAAACAGTATAAAATGTGTTCCATACAACTTTCAGTAAATAAGGAACAACTCTAGGTTTCAATTACAATTCCTACCATTCTTTTACCAGATAAGAAACTTCCGTTGATCTGGCAATGTGAAAAATATAATATATATTGAATTATAAAAGACAAAAAGCTTCAAGATACTACAATGTATCCTAAATGAACCATCGCATATATGACTGAGTCAAATTATAAAACAGCAGCTTTAAGTAGCAACTCGGAAGAAATGGGAAAAACAAAACAAAAAGATGCAAATATGAATGGCTTTTGCAGTAACCTATTACGAGTAAATTGTTCCTTTGACAATGCTTATGTGTCTTTCCTAGATAAAGGACAGTCCTGGAGTTTAAGAACTGTGTTTTGATAAATTTCTACTAACCTCAACAAATGTAAAAAAAAAAAAGACATTATATCAACACTGCAAACGAAGAGCCCCTTAGCCTGCCTGGACAATAGTTATCAGTTCCAAACAGGATTTGGAAAATCTTGTTAAACAGGGGTGCAAACCAAACTTTCCTATTATATTGAGTTTTAAATAATGAATGCTTTTATAAAGGGCAATTTGTTTTCCGATCTCTACAGGAATTAATAAATTATAACAAATGAGGGTATCAATACTACATATTTCATGCTTTGGAAAGTCACAAACTTTTGTAGTAGGCATGTGCAGCTTTTATAAAGGAAAAAAGAGTGTTTTAAAATGATTTTTGTTCAATTTAAACAAGCTAAAAGAAAGAAAAGCTACAGACTCAGTATATATTCGTCATCAGGTAAGTCAAGACACTTTTAAACTATTTTGCATTTGTCACAGTCTTATGTTAACAAAATATGAAGAATATAGAGAGGAAAATTGAAATTTTTTTATGATTCTCAACAGTTACACTTTCAGAGTTTCAAGTAATCTCTCCCACCTTTATCATAGTAGAGTTGCTGTTACTTTTGAAATAATTTATCATGAAAATATTCAAGCACATAGAATAGCTGAAAGATAGTAAAATAAACACCCATATGCTGAAAACCAGATTTAACAACTGTTAAGATGTTATTATAAGGGTTTTATCTAAGTGAAATATTTTATATATTTATTTTTGGGAACTGCTTCCAAGTAATTTAGATTTAACTTATTCACACCAACAACTTGATTCGTTTGGTTTCAACAGTCCACCTCAGAAACCTATAAAATATACACTTTTATAAAACAGTCCCATAAGCTCCAAAAATAGAATATAGCCTTCCTTACCAGTGCAGTTCAGCCATTGCCACGACTGATATATTCTGGGACAGTTCACTTAACCCCTATAAATCTCTGACATCCCATCTTTAAAAAATGAAGGAACTAAACTTGAAAATATCCATAGTTGCCACTGATTATTAAGTTTTATGATTTCAATATCCATAAGAAATCTCAACTCTCATTGCCTTGTTCAACCTGCAATATGAAAATCAGAGAAACCGTAAGACTCCTAAAAGGTGCAAGACACGTGCCAGAAGCAGCCCTCTACCCCAGCCGTCAGTGGGATGGATGTATTTCTAGAAATCACTCAAGCTTTTAAAGTAAGGATGATGACATTAGGCACAAGTGAATTATTGAATTATTTAATTGTCATAAGGTTATTGATTCTCAGCCACACGGGGCTTCCTGAAATTTTTGGTTTACATTATCATTTCTCAAATCTTTCACTAGCTTCCTATAAAGCTTTGCTGCTCAGCTTTTAGAAATAAGCATAATAGGTCATTTAGCTTCCATTAGGAGAAATTACTTCAAAAAAGAGCAAACGTCTCCCTTCTTTACCACTACACCACGTGGATCTTCCACAACGACAGGCTATGTAATGAAGCGATTTAGGATTTGCTTCAAGAATTAATGGAAAACAGCACTCAGTCACTATAATCATTAATTCAGGCTATTCAGTTCATAGCAAAGCCTCACTCTCCAAATAGAGATTACTAAAAAATCATCTGAGAATTATCAGAATGTTTAATTCTTATCGAAATTCAATAAAGACCTTAAGCCTTCCCAAGCTTTATATATGCCCACCAGCAACTGATATAAATAATGTATAGATTATAAAAAGTATGGCTGCCCTAATTTTGGATTGAATAAAACTTTCAGAATATATCTTTTGACTAGATACTAACCCTCAGGGGCCATTAGTCTTGCAATGAAGATATGTTCTTTTTCATGTAACCCCAATGTGAATCTAAGCTGTTTGGAAATAGTACGATTTTACTGCTAGAGGATGTACCTTAATATGAAAGCTGGCTTGGTGCCTTAGGAGAAAAGTGAAATGACCCCGCATTACACTTTGGTATTCAACTTTCTGCCGCCTGAGCTGAGACAAACAGAAGCTTTTATTTAGTATGTTCTTTCGCTGTTTCAAAAATTATTCCAGCAGGGAACTGTGGTAAAAGCATGTGGATAAATACTGCTATTGCTTGTGTTTAGTGGTTGCTTTACAGAAAAAGAAATTACAGAAAATTTAATATTTTAATTTTATTAATACTCTAACCTTGTATAGCAAATTCATAAAAATTAACTTATCTGTCCTATAGTATCTTTCTAAAGTAATAGAATGCATATTATTCCCACTGTCCAGACGAAGAAACTGAGGACTGATGTATTACTCGAGCATCGCAAAAGATCAAACAGCAAGTTAAGTAATCAAACCTAGGTCTTCTGATTCCAAATTCAGCATTTTTCCCATTATACTTACTTTAACGGTACTCTAAATAATTAACATGATTACATATTTTAGAATGCTATGAGGTTAACAAATCACAACAAAAGCGATCCTAATTATTATTATTAATTAAAATTCAAAAACTATGAAGTTCTATAAGATAAAGTAGTAAATTTATTACAGTAAATTAGAATTACTTTTCCACTCCCTTTACCTAACACTTATGGTTCCAAACTCTTACTCCCAATCTCGTGTTAAAAAGAAAAGACAGAATAGATCAGTGGGTGCCCAGGGTAGGGAGTGGAATGGGAGGAAACAGGAAGTGGTTGCTCATGGGTATGGGGTTTCTCTTGGTAGGAGAAGGAGAAAAATGTTCTCAAATTTAGTTGTAGTAGTGGTTGCACAACCCTGTGAAAATGCTAAAAAAGACTGAATTGTATACTTTAAGAGTGAATTGTATTATGTATCGATTGAAGCTCAATAAAATTATTTTTAAAAGAATACGTGGAGTCAAAGTATAGCATTTCTATTGTTATAATATCATTGTAAATCTAAGAAAAACTCGAAATTTGGGCTATTTATTCAACATTTACAAATATGTGCTGCTCGAAAGATTCCTCTAAAATAAGATAAGGCCCCCGAAATTCAAGATATTGACAATTCAAGAGAAATAAATAGTGAACTATAATAATACCAGGCCAAGTTAAATGTCAATTCTATAAAAATAAGTACAATAAATATAATAAAATGTAAAGAACACTAAAGTAGTCTCCTGGAAACAAATATGTAGCCAAGTGTCACTTGGCTGTGTCACCTTGGGCAGCATAAAATAAAATGAAAGCACATTAAGGCCAAACCTCCACTTAAATGTTAAGGCATCATTTCCTCATATATAAAATGGGGAAACTGGTCAAATAATTTTTATAATTTCATTAACTCTGAAGTTCTAGAAATCTATAACTTAATACTAGAGAGACTGACTTCTACTGTGAACTATTTTTCATTTTTGCTTGATTTATTGTGTCATTCGCTCGTCAACTGAGTCACAAAAGCATAACTTTTTTTGTCACTCTCACACCAAAATGACTTTCATCCCAAGGAAGTTGTTCTCTTTAAAGGAGACAGTCAGAAGAACTATGTTCTTATTTCAAAGATATGATTATTATGAAATTCTTCATTTTAGAATTCCCTTTTGGAAACGTTCTCCATGTTTGAATATCTCAAATATTCACAAACATTTCCCCTTTAAAACATGGCTAAATTTTGTGAACAGTCAAAAGTCAGTAATGATCTGGCGTACATAGCTGGCAATCAAAAGAGTAATCCTTTACTGAGATGAAAATATAAATGTTAATGAGTGAATTTCCTAGCCATTTGATAAACAAATACCCAATGTTCTCTGAATACACACACTTTCGTGCCCTGTGTCTTCTCTCATTCAGATGTCTATTCCCAGAATAATCTATCCTATAAACTCTACCTATTCCTCAAGGTCCCTAAACACCTTTTTCTAAACACTTCCCAGACGTTTTCAAGTCAGAAATGACTCTTTCTTCTGTGTTCAGATTTCAGTTTTATTACATGGTATTTGTCACATCTCATTTCGGATATTAGTGTTTGGGTTCCCAGCTCAGCGTCTGGATTTCAGACAGTTTGGGGATAGACTGTTTGTTCCCACACTTAGGCGAATCAGTTAACCTCACTAAGGTTTTAGTTTAGAATCTATATAACATGGCTGCATTTCTCATCTAACAATTTCATAAAATATTTTTAATTGATACCCCTTTTTTTCTGGGAAGGTACAGGCAATTAGGCATTCAAGCTGCTAGTGGGCAGGTCAATAGGTACTGCCTTGCAGAAAGAAAATTTGGCCATCCGTAGCAAATGTCATTAAATGTTCATTTGGTCCAGTTATTCAATTCTAAAAACATATCCTGGAAATAATCGGGATGCACTCAATGATTTATAAGGGTGTTCATCAAGAATTATTTATCATGAGAACACTGGTAATAACGTACTTATCTAACCACAGTGGATTGCTTAAACAAATTATCCTGCAGCCATTCAACAGAATTTTATTTACACTCTTGAAAATCACATGTAAGAAATGTTTAATGACATGGAAAAACATCCATGATGTGTAACGTTTAAAAGGTTATAAAATCCCAAAAGCAACCTAATCACAAACATAATTCCCTTGCTTCCATATCACAAGCACGCGGGCAGGAGGGACGCTCTCCCGCCTGCAGGTCACATGGGGTAAGTGCACACACATCTTGCTCTTTAAATTCTGAATGCAAATAAATATGGTTGCAGATAATGTTTTTAAATTAAAAAAATAAAATAAAATAAAAAAGGTCCTTTTTCTTTTATTTTACAAACACTTGCAAAGTATGTCCTGAAATAAAATAACTCGTTCTATGTCATTTTTGAGCTAAATATCAGAAAAGGCCATGATTAATAAATAGAATATCTATGACAAGAAAAGTAAATTCAGATGTTTTGGGAGTGAACTTAGAATTAAAACTAATGGCATCAAAAACCATACTTTTTAAAGAGTTGAAAATACATTTAAGAGTTTCTATATTTCTCTTCATTCTCTTCTAAGCAAATATGTTTGTTTTTCCTCCAGTATGAGTTACAGTAAAGATAACTTCTTTGCTTTGTTCAGTTTCTGGTTATGGAACAGAATGTCTTAATATGATGTTTTACCTAAGTCAGGATTAAATCAGTTTCATTGTTGGTTCACTACATTTTCAGGTGCTATCTGGGAGCCTAGTCAATAATCTAGAGGTACTCTCGTTAATTAGGGCCTACTCAGCCTACAAGAGTTTCTGTCACAAGCTCATTGGTCAAAGGAGGGTTTTCTTTGCTCTTCTTCAAGTTGAATCTCAAACAGAGAAAATAACCAATTGGAAAAAAACTTCAAAGATGTAGTTTCCCTACTCCATTGTTAAATGTGGGAATGGCTCATGTTGCAACCCAAACCCAGTAAGCCAAAATCTGTGGGGCATGAATCTTTTGGAAAAGTTCCCTGGGTACCTGAGATGTGAACCCCCTTGTCAAGATCTAAGGGTTCCGTTAGGGATAAAGATAACAAAAATGATGATAACACCCAACACCCAAGAGACGTTATGGAATCTCTATGTTCAAGTAGTGGTTGCACTGTGCTGAGCACATCACTTGGATTTGATCCACATGCAACCAATGTGTGAGAATAATTATGATAATAGTGATAATAACCAACTGTCACAAGAGTAACCAACACACATGACATCTTATTACGTGCCAGCCTCTGTGATACCATTTTATAAATATTAACTTCAAAAATTCTCACAACCACTCGCAAGGGGATGAGAGGAGGGCTAATTCCAACCCATTTTCTGAAAAGGAAGCTGAGATGCATATTGGATGACTTGCCCTTTGGTAAGTGGCAAAGCCACAATTATTTGAATTCACACGGTCTAACTCTAGACTAACATGAACTCTCTTAACCATTAAATTTCTTCAGAACAAGTTATCAGAACACCCTTGTTTTGCGCAGAAAATGCAAAAATGTCGTATTTTATGCTTATGCTGCTTAACATGTCCTTTTGACACATGACAGCCATTCAGTACATGATCTTTGAGTTGAATCGTTAAAAAAATATTCTTAATAGAAAGGATCCAGTCTAGAAAATTAGTTGACTAATTTTTCAATTTGTTTTTTAAGGAGGTATTATGACCTTTTAGATATAATAATAAAAACAATATTTGAGAATAAAGAATTAGGTTCAGTGAATACTTAATTCAATACTTGTGATATGGAGACTCAAACCAAACTAAATTATGACTCAAAAACCAGAACCAACTACATTAATTTGCATTAAAATGAACCAATCCATCTTTTTTACAAAACTACAAAATGAGCCCACTAAAACAATCATACAATATACAAGTTTAAACTAGAACAAATTTTTGATTTCTTCAAATTATATAGCCAGAACTCAAATATAAAAGTAGTTTTGAAATGAACATATTTCATTATGTTAAAACATCTAGGTGAAAACAAGTACATCACCACTCCACAAAACTAGCAGCAATAAAACATCCATTCTAGATGATGTTTCCTCATCTGTAAAATGAAATGGTTGAATTACATGGTTTCTAACAACTCCTCATGCTTCAGGATTCTATAGTTCATGCTTTAAAGAATACTATTGGTTAAATTTCTTCAGAAAATGAAATGCACATGAAGATAATTTAAAATGAAACAATACTACCTAGTTAATGTGATTTCTCTTTCTGTACCTTTTATAATGCATGGCTCTTTTAGCCCAGTATAATCCCTAAAACTATGTGAAAGTAAGTGTGAAGAGGCATTGGATCTGGAATCAGAAAACCCATGTTTATCATGGACATGGACAATAGACTAGTGGTTACCAGAGGGGAGGGGGAGGTAGACAGGGTAAAGGGGGCCAAATATGTGGTGACAGAAAGAAATCTAACTACGGGAGGTGAACACACAGTGTAAATATATATATGCTTTACTGTTAAAGTGTACAGCTGAAACTTACTGGATTTCGTTAACCAATGTCACCATAAAATTAATTAATTAATTTAAAAAGAAAGAAAAAAGAAAACCCATATTTAGTACAAGTTGTGCCACATACTAGCTGAGTAATTAATGACATGTTCCTTTACCTGTCAATTTACAAAACCTGTTTCACCACTTGTTCAATAGGAATAATGACAATTTTCTTCGCTACCTATCTCTTAAGGATAAATAATAATATAATTATTAATTAATACTCTATGTATTAATGATGAAATACATGAGGAAACACTGTAAACTCTTAAACACTAAAAATTAATGGAAATTGTATCAGTGGTAACAAGACTTTTCAATGATGAAAGCTTGTGGCTATTTTATTGCTATATTTGGCCACTTTTCTTTCAAATTTCTTAAAGTAAGAGTAAAATAGTCTATTGTGAAAATAGTTCAATGTCTTCTTTCATTTGATGTTTCTCCAAAATTCTCACTTAAGCTTTATGAAGCCATATTTTCATATCAGCCTATTATTTATTAAGCAGTAAAAGGCTCTGTCTGCTTTATTAAGTGAGCTTTGTTATAAATTAATCTTCTAGAATTCCAAAGAACTGAATAAACTAGAAGAAAAATAAACAGAAACCCTCTGATGCACTTCACATCCTTTCCAAGTTCAATTATTTGAACTTATTTACCTTGCCCAGAAATGAATCAACTTTGTGAAACTGAGAAAGCTACCACCATAGCATGAAATTTTCTATATTCTTCTATCTCTATGGTAGGAGTTCTACTAATTGCTTATTTTAGAGAGCTAAAAATAAAGTGCCAACTATACTAAGAGAAGCTGGCAGTGTTCACAATCACTGGTAAAAAGGAGTGAATAATGTCTGTGCATTTAAAAATTAGCAGTGCATTCGACATAGAAATTTCCCCTTGAAATTTAATAAACTTTATCCCTAGGTAAACATAAATCATGAATGTTTCAGTCACAATTATCTAATGATACTCTAAAAATAAAGATCTTTTATCTATCTCTTAATCCGACACTGTCGGAATGACTGCCCGATTTGTAGATCACAGATCTAGACTCGCACAAATAATGATATCTTAACTGTTAAAGAACTATTTTAAATGCAATCTGGTAGAATGGTTTTAATTATTTTTTAGTTAACTGACAAAGCATTACATCATATCTAATTATACTATTTTTAGCTTAAAGTCATTGATAGTATGAGTTTTCTGATTAACAAAATGTTATTAAATTAGATAACCGTTTTTAAAAATAATTTTGAAATACACATTGTCTTGGGGAGCTGTGACCAAATAGAGAATAGGGAGTCACCTAAATTAGCACTACAGTTTACGGCCATGCTACCCTGAACGCGCCCAATCTTGTTTGATCTCAGAAGCTAAACAGGGTCGGGCCTGGTTAGTATTTGGATGGGAGACCACCTAGGAAGACCAGGTGCTATAGGCATAAAAAAAATAAATAAAATAAATAAAATAAGGGATTGTAAGCTGACAAGGTCCTTGCAATCTGTGAGGTTGACCAAGGGTTGTCACGCCTAAAAAATATAATAATAATAATAATAATAATAATAATAATAAATAGCACTGAAGCTTTGAGGAGCCACAGGTACACACAGTAGTTTTCCCTGTCCTCAAAGATACATTATACAACCCCCAGTGGATAGCCTGAAACCACAGATAGTGCAAACTCTATTTATTCTAATTTTTTCCTATACATAGGTACATAGGTATGTACCTATGATAAAGTTTATTTTGTAAATTACTCGCAGTAAGAGATTAATGACAATAACTAATAATAATATAGAACAATTACAACAACATACTATAATAAAAGTTATGTGAATGTGGTCTCTCAAAATACCTGGTACTTTGTACAGCATAAATATGCTGGACAAAGGGATGGCAGGACAGAGCTGGATGGTGCAAGATTTCATCACGCTACTAAGAATGGAGCAAAATTTAAAACTTATGACGTTTATTTCTGGGATTTTCCGTTTAACATCTTTGGACCACAGCGGACCACAGATAACTGAAACCGAGGAAAGAAAAAGCATGGATGACAGGGAACTGCTGTAGCTAGTGACAAGTAGAGATGTAGATATTGTCTCTCATGACTCGTTCCATTTTATCTGCAATCTCTACCCACCGAGAGAGTGCAGAAAGCAAGGGAAGAGTAAGGGAAGCAACCCACCCAGGTGCTCAGGCAGCTCAGATGCAACATGCCTAAGGCATCAATGCAGATGGGTTAGATGCAGGCCCGTCCTTTGGCATTTGGCATTTTTTTTCTATTAAACACCTCAGCCTTCACAAATTTGCTGAACTAAAAAAAAAAAAGAATTTCTCATAAAACCAAGAAGAGACGATGTTTCATATGATCAACTAGAGTTCTACCTCCAAGCTAGTAACCTTGACTCTGACCTTTCTATGGTTCAGACAATATGTGTGTGATTTGATTACAGAGAGCTATGGAGAGAATGTAGAGAGCTGACCCTAAAATATCTGCATCTCAACATTCAGATCATGCCAAAGCGCTTCTTAAAGCTCTATGCTCTAGAACAATTGGGGATTTAATTATTCAAAGATAGAATGGTTCTCAATCTGAAAAAAAAAGGTGGGGGAGTTTGGGAGAATAAAAAATATAATTTAACTATATGGGATGTAAATCATTTGAAAAGACACAATTCCACTGTGTCTTCTTTTAAAACACATAATCATAACTACCTCTAAATAAAGAAGACCCACACGTGTGGATGAAAAATGGTATATGAACTTACTTCATCAATGAACCTGAATATCTGTTCAGAGACTCTGTGCCTTTGTGGTCATGCACCATTGCCCCTTGGCACTACAAACCTCCACATAGCTCTCTATTGTCTACATGCAAACACACACACACACACACACACACACACACACACACACACACACACTTTTTTTGTAGACATCACACATCAAGCAAGACTTTCTGGGTAAAATCTTCTGGTCTACTTCCATTTCTCACAAAGTACTTGGAGTCAGCTGCTTAGTACCACAGGAGACAAAGTTTTTCAGACATGATTTTGAGATCAGCACACATTCACTGCACGTGTGAATCAGTGGTCACCCGTGTATACCACATAGGAGAACAAGACAACCAACAGGGGTACAAGAAAAGAATCATAGAAAGTAAGAATAAAATTATGCTCTACTAATATTTAATATGTGATTTTACAATGGCATATGTAATTTCTAAATAAATAGAAAGATAGCTAGACAGACAGGTGTTTAAAATATTTTTACTAACAGAACTACATGATCAAAAAAGTGAGATGACCAAAACCATGTAAACTAAAGTGTTTTACATATATATACACAGGCAAATAAAAGTTATATTACTACATTTAAATTTTTAAATGCTTCGATCATGAGAATTTTAAACATTAATTTTATATTTTTCTATAATGGTTCATATCTCAATCTACTTTAGAAAACAACCGCTCCTACCATGTCTTCAGTTAATAAATATTTTATAAAAATTGACACTAAGAAAGAAATCATGACTTACAAATTTCCTTTCGGATTCAACATAAACTCGATCAGCATTTAATCCAAAGATTTAATGATAAAATATCCCAAAATAATCAGAAAGCAATGAAAATAAATTAAAGTCAACTTTCATCTTTGAAACCATTTACATTCAGCTTTGATTCTACTGTGCTGTATTAGAAAAAAAATTTTACAGTCATTAATATTTTAAAAGAACTAAGCAATCAAAACCAAATCTGGAAAAATTAGCATCCAGCATAACGTGATTTTAAGTCATCAGGGCAATTTTCAACATTGTTAATTATATCTCCAAGAAAGCAGCACTTATGTTTCAATTTCCTGCCCAAATTTTATGGGATGTATAACCAGGAAGAAATATTTTAAAAAGCAAAAAATACAAGTAAATGTGTGAATATGTTGGGGGGGACATATTTTAACTCTGAGAGCTGTGAATTCCAGCTGCCTCTTTTCATTTCTCCTCTCTTTTCAAAATATAAGGAAAAACCACAAAATGAGAATATTCGACACAAAATTTCAGTTGCACAATGCATAAACTATTTTCTGATAAGAGAAGTATGAAAGTAAGCAAAGAAAGACAAGATATCACGAAGGAAAAAGTCTGATAAAGACATAATTTCCATACATGTAAAAGAAAAAATCTCAAAAAGGAAAAAAGGGGAGGATTAAAATGCCAATGTGAATTTTAAAATAGTCATGTCTCCCTTAGATTATGCAACATTTTTTTCTCATTCATGTCAGTCTGTAATATATAGACTGCCTCTATATTTATATGAAGAAATACTGAAATTTACAGCATTCCCCTTCTAAGAAACTAAATTTAAAGAATGTAGGAGGTATAGGTAGAGATAAAGTCATTATAGCATTTACAATTTAAGGGGAAGAGAATTATAGTGTCTTGAAGCAAATAAATACTAGACTCACTTAAACCTTTAAGTACTACATGCAGGCTATTGATAAATAAAATAAAATTATTTTTAGTTTGGAGAGATATCTACGTCAGTATTTGAGATGGCAATTGTGAATTAATATTTAATTCTGCAACTAAACTTTTATTTATGACATATGAGTTAACATAGTCAATAACTAAGATCAGCTTTCAAAATATAACCAAGCAAATAAGTTATATCTGTTACTAGTTGATTTATTTTATAGTAATTTTGCTACTTCCTATTTTGGATTTCCAGCTCTTTAGACAAAACCTCATATATCATTGCCTTATATTGACACCTGCTGGAAAGTACCGGAATTCTATATTTCTCATTTCATTATCTGGGCAGTTAATTTTGCATCTCTGAAAAGAAATGTGGAAGATATCATTTCACCTGCAAATAATACAATTTTAATTTTCTAAAAAAGAAAAGGTAACATTCATTCTAAACATCTTAATTGTAATGGTTTCTTTAGGAAATTATAAATCTCAACAACTCTGCCCAAATTGTATTTCTGATGAGAATTAATTTACCCACTGACTTCAGTAAGTGAACTTCTGTTTATCTAGGGTGTAATTATGAAACTAACAAAGCAACTTTCTCCAGTATTTGAACTTCTTCCATTTCATACTTCAGACTAACATAATACTTTGGTCATATGACTGGAGAAAATTCCCTGATTTTGTGAAAGTATGCATATAAATGGATCAGAAAAATGACCCAGCTAATAAAAACAGGATGCATTATATATTCATACTTGTAGTTAAAAAGATAAAATAACATGCATTAGGGAATGTGCTTTTTCTTCTCTATTAACAAAACTACCTGTTCATGAAATATATAAATGTTTTACCAGAATAAATTTATTCTCTGAAGTGAGCTAAAACATAACACATTAAAATAATTTACAATTCTTTACAACTGAATTAATTAATAAGTTTTAATTAACTTCTTATGCAAATAAAACACTTCTAAGTATTTCTGCAAAGAATACCTCACTATCTTAATCTGTCTCTTAAAACTTTTCAAAGAAAAAGGTTTCCAGACAGAAATATCCTTAATTGATCGACCTACAAGAAATAAAAATATATACGATAAAGTTAATAGAATACTGCTCTTCCCCCGCAATCTGCTGCTATATAATACGCACGGTTTAGATGCTTAGACACGCCATATTTTATAGCATCAGAAAAATAATACTGTCCTAGAGACAGTTGTTAAAATTACAAATGAGTCTGGGCAGCTAACAGTACAATGAAGATACATTCTTGGAAATGGTACTAGGAATATGATATGAGGGAAGAATTCTGTAGTGAGGTGCTGTATAAATTGCTTTAACATTCCTGTTATAATTCCTTCCTTTTTTTATATCAAACCTTTCAAATACATTCAAATACTCCAAATTTTGACAAAAGTAATGAGATAATATAACTGTAGTTTAAATAAAATAAAGCTATGATCAAAAATATAATAGTTAAATTAAAAAATACAGGAACTCATTCAATGGTTAATGTTTAGGATGACGTAGTATTTGAAATTTGCAACTGTCAAACAAGTTGCCTCCTGAAAGTGTACTTAATCCACCTGTCCAAATAAAATTAAGTTCTTTGAGTTTAATTATAATATATATAGATTCAAGAATATAGGGGACATTGTATGATGATATTAATTTAAGTCTAATAGTTTTCAAAATGTGCTTTAATTTTTCAAATTGAAAAACAATTAGCTTATTATAAAGAGATGGACAGTTTTTAAGTAATCTACTAAAAGATTATTTTAAACTCTTAAGTTTACTAAAATTTACATAAAATTAATGTGCCATTCAAAATTAAAACACTACAAAGTATCAGAGGTAACAGGTCTTAATGAATGTAGTTTTGCTGTATTTTCTTCAAATAGTTCACTAGCCCCTCTCAGAAGACAAGATTTTGTCAGTTGCAAAATAAAATAAGCACAAAACAGTACTTGCTCCTGTATTCCTAAAGAAACTCTAATTAGCAGTTCATTTTAACAGCTTTACAGTCACTAAGAAAAAGAATCTTTTCTGCTAAGAACCCCGAAAGATTAGTTTTTAGAGCCTTAGAAACAGTAGAATTGTCAGACACCAGAGATCCTTATATTCAATCACTGTTACCTTACAGAGCTTCTGATACCGAGGAGAAGAAACTGCCATCCTTTGTAAACGATGTAACAAAACCACAACTTTCTGCAGAGACGTTCTCACCACAGCCATCATTTTAAGTTTACCACACTTCTGGAGACACCTCAGAATTTGCATTATAAATGAAGAGCAATGATCATTTCCTCCCGGTCACTGGACAACGATTTGCCAGTTGTCTGAGCATGCTCGTTTCCAGGAATGTATTTGAAAGATACAGGGGCTCAGGTTCTAGGCAAAAGGAGGCTGGTATTCCCTTCAACTTCTCAGTTTAAAAAAAAAACGTATACAAACACCACACAGAAAGCCCCCAGCAGATCCTCACAGCCAGTACTTGCTCAGTCCGGCATAGCCAGGAAATAAAGCAAGTTGAGCAGCCAAACGCTGCCTGCTGCTGGAAAGGAGTGCGCTCAGTAGCCAAAAAGGATATTAAGTGAAACATTAAAGCTGCAGATACAAAGCAGACATCCCCTGGGAACAGAGATTCAACACAGCACCACCACGGTGCATGCCTCGCAGCCAGTTTATATTAAGATATAGAGTGGCATTCACTCTCACTCTTTAGAGGGATGCGTTCAGTAGTCAACTAAATGCAGCTCTGGCTGTGCTCTGTGCGATGAGTTGAAGAGACCCTGTTACAAACCTTGAGAAGAGCAGAAGGGTATCTGAGTCTAATGATATCAGCCCTTACGTTAAGTGCTAATAAATCACCTGAGACAGGTGATTTAGAACAAGATCATCTAAAACAAAACAAAACAAAAATACCTGCAGGGGTATTTGGCTTTACCTAAGACACCCTAAACGCAGAGTTGTCCATGGGCTCACAGATGCCTGCCTAGGAGGAAAGCCATTAGAAATCAAATTTCTAATGTTAGGTTAGGACTTCTCTAATTAAACAGCAAAGTTAATTTAAAAAAAAAAAAAAAGTCTGTAATTGACTACTGAACATTTCAAATTACTGCATTTCCCTTTAGCATCTTTATGATCTTATTTTATTTGTCATAAAGCTGTTTTAATATAACGAGTAAGAACTATAAGACCAAGTACAGAATTTTTGAGTTTTATAGGCATGTGTACAATTTGAGGTTCATTTTCTACTGCAGCTTGAATACCATCATAAATACCAATTGGAGTGAAGCACTATTAGGAAATCAGCAAAATAACAGAATGATTAAATGACTAGGTCAGAGAGCACAACCAAAAATAGAATCCAGACGTTTCTCATTATCAGTGTCCTGCTCAAACTAATAACCGGGATAATGCTGCATTTTCATCTTTCTCTACCATTGTTATGATTCTTTAAAAGAAACACGGTATTTTAAAGTATTTGCTTATCTTATTTATCCGCCTTCTCAGGCCTTCATTTCAGCATGATTTAAAGTCCTCTAGTAGGTCTTACAGAGTTGTGTTTATCAAGCAGCGTTTTTGCGGGCTCCCGCTTGTGTATTTTTTTTTTTCCCTGTAGGTCTATACCGAGAACCTATACTGCCTCCTTCTGGATAGGCTAACAATGTCAAAATATCCACATGAAGGCAAAATCAGAAGATGTAGTCAATAATGGTGTAGTTAAAAATGTTAAGTTTTTAGGCAAATGTATAGAGACAGAAAATAGGTTAGTGATGGTTTAGGGGTGGGGAGATTAGAGAGTTGGCAGTGGGGGACTGACGGCAAAGGAGTACAGGGTTTCTTTATGAAGTGAAGAAAATGTTTGATCATGATGATGGTTACACAACCCTGAATATTACCAAAAAGAATGGAACTGTACATTTAAATAGATGAATTGTATGGTCTATGAATTATATGTCAATAAAGCTGTTCTCAAAAAAAGAAAAGAAAAGCAAAAAAGGAAAGAAAAAGGAAAAAGAAAGTGAAGTTGTAATCCGTGCTCCTGAACCAGCAGGGGAAGTTTCCACAACACAGGTATTTTCCCCCAAATACCACACGGGGTGTGGAGCCGGGTCCAGGGGGAGACTGGAAATAATCTAAACAATCAAAGTCTACAGTAACGGAACAAGAGGGTGAAAACTGGGCTGAAGGGGAATACAGGAGATGAAAATATAATGAGCCCGAAACACATATTGTTAGAAAGCAGAAACAGTCACCTGTTGTAATGACACCCCTAAAAGACAGAGAGCTGCAGTACTTTACCCAGCAGAGAATAAGAACATCTCATTTCATTGGCACTTCCAAGATGTAAAATTTACATTAAAAAAAATAATTAAAATGATAATATGCTAGTATGTGGGCATGAAAATTAAGAATGTATTTGAGTTAATAGATAAACTGGGAGGTCAATAATAGATTTTCATTCAAAAGCAAAAAAAAAAAAAAAAAAGTTTCTGCATCCTTGGCCAAATTCTCTCATCTGAACATAGATCCATAGTGACAACTGCATGTCAGGCATCTCCTCTTGGATGTAACTCAAATGCCTCATTTCAACATGGTCAAAATGAAATGTACCATCCCATCACACACCCTACATTCCCAACTTTAGTGGACCCATACTATCGAGTTATTTATTAGGTCTACTCTCCCTGCCGCGGCCTCATTTCTAGTCATTATCACCTCTGACCAGATGGCTACAAGCATATTCTAACAGACTGCTATCAATCTTACCTGTTTCAAACTCATCCCTCATAATACCACCATTATAAAATACAAACCCCACTGCGTCACTCTCTTGCTTAATATCTTTTAATGACCTCTCTCCATTGCCACCAGGTTAAAATATAAAATACTTCGCAAGTCATCCAAGACCCTCTATGATCTGGACCGCTCAGCTCTCCAGGAGCTTATCTTTCCTGCAAATCTCCAAAGGATCAGATTTTTTCTCATCAGCCCTCTGCTGAGGAGTAAAACCTAAGTGCCTTGCAGCAGGGCAATGAATCATAAAAAAATACATAAATCCAAACGATCACCCACCCTTCACAGAAATAGCATGTATCATAGCATACTCCCCAAAATCTTCATTTCTCCTTGTGCTCCCAAACTATCCTTCACCTAAATTTACCCAAATTCACCTTACGCCGAATACAGAATAAATTTCATTTTCATGGAATGCTCCCATGGACCTGCATCCAGCTGTCACAGACATGAAGCAAGTATAACCAGTGAATGTGTTGTGTAAACAGTTCTACATACACCCCTTGTACACGGAGCACACATATTCGGAGGTCCTTAGTTTGTATTTCTTATTGCACACAGAAACTTCTTACCACTGTCACTACCACCACGCCATCAGAAAATTTACTTTATGATTTCAGATATTTTTGTATATTCATTTTCTTCAACAAACATCTTCCCATTTCCAAACAAGTTTTCATTTTAACCGTCTATTCACTCACACAAAAGGAGAGTCATTACTAGAAAAGCCATAGGAAAATAAAAATTCTCTTGCCTCAGAAATACTCAGCAAAAGGTATTAAGTCTCCAACAACCATCAACCTACAAAGAGCCAAAAATAAAGCCAACAAATTTCTTTTAACAAAATGGAGAAAATGTTTTAAAATTAAGAATATTTAATAAGGAGCAAAGGAGTGAAAATCATGCAAATTGCCACAATGTGAAACATCCTAAATATGAACAAGTACATGTGTTTATCTTTAGATAAAGTGGTTTTAATAGGCTCCTAATAAGTGCCCTTTTTAATACTTCCTATGAACCAAAACAGACTATTTTAGCAATATTAAATTATTTTTGAGAGGCATTTAATATATGTCTTGCAATGTATTTCATTATTTTAATCAGCAACCTTTCCTTCCTGATGCTGGTTGCTATAAAACGAATAATCCTGTGCAGAGTTATTTTTATTTAGAAAGGTTTGAACAGTTCTATTTACATTTATTGCCGCAGTTTGAATACTCAGCAAATATTGAGATGAGTTCGGGCTATGGTTAGACAATATCCTAATGTATCAGAAGACATTATTAAACCCTAAAACAAGTCTGTGTTTTGCTGGTGCTCACCATCAAGTTCATTTCAAGCCTCCTTTGCTCATTGTCTATAAGCTGTTACCTACTCATGTGCACAACCTAGGTACCTTTTGAGTTGAACACCATTACATAAATTAAGTGTCTATGAGATTTGTAGATCAGGCTTATACTTGTTTATGTCATAAAAATTAACATATTCTAACATCTACTCACATTTAGAGCCTTCTATAACCCCCTAAAAATGAGATGATAGCTAAATATTTTATCAATTAACATTTATGGCGACCTGATCAGATGAATAGGGTAAGAGACAAAAGAAAAAGTTAACTTTGATATGCACCTGGTCATTCACATTACCAAGTCACAAGTGTATTATACAATGAACAAGAAATAAGTAGGAATATAAGGAAACACAGAGTTTTGTTAAAATTGCGAAGTCAACCATAAAACACTCTAATGGTCTTTACGTATAGAAATGAGTTATATATAAATCTATTCCAAAAAGATCCTTTAGAAAATTTTTATAACTTTTTAATGAAAACAATTTCAAACTTAGAGAAAATTTGTAAGAATAAAATAGTTCCAAGAAAGTATCTGTACCCTTTTATCCATTTCCTAAGAAAATATTCAAAAAAGTCATCGTATTGAATTTCGTAATGGTGAAGTGAAGCTAGGGTCCCAGGGCAGCAGTCAGTATTTACTTAAGTTTGCAGACAGAACACCTTGTGGGCAATAATATGAAATAATGTAACCTCTGCCCTTGTAGAACTATGTGATCAACTGAGAGAGGAGGAGACATGCATCAGATGACAATGGATCATGAGTTCGCCAGTGTATCAAAAATAATAACTGTCCAAATGATGTGGGAATGACATGGCATAAAGAAATCATCAGATGTAAAATTGTGGTGGACAAGTGGTGGACAAGGAGAATTCTCCATTGAAACAGATTTTAAACCAAGGTGAAAGTGAGAAGGCCTGTGGTTGGCAGGAGTTAAGTAACCAAGATTTTATAAATCATTCAATAAATCTATGTCACTCTACACGAAGAGAATGGGAGCTCATGGGCAATGACGCAGTTGTACTTGGGGACAGAAAAAGAATTCAGACATGCTTCATAAGATTCCTCATAAAGGTTTTTTTCAATGAAAGATTTTGTATTATCATACTTTATGTAAATGGAAAACTTGAAACTGGGACTAAATATAGGGTATTTATCAAGCTGAAGATATAAAAATAATACCTTCAAGCCCAATGTTCTTAGTTATAAACTAAGTAATAGAGCCTTTGCAGCTTTTATATTAAGTATTTATAATAAATGGAGAAACAACTTCATATTAAGAGGAAATGTTCTTACATAAATGTAAGATTCAATAAGGCTAACTGTAATAGGGCTTAAAATAACAGAAAATAGAACAGTTATGAGTCTATAATTCTAAATAAACAACCATTACTTTCATAAAATATGATGTTTTTCCTCAATTATTAAGTAAAAGTGTTATATAGATCTTATTTCCAGAAACCAATTATTCACAGGGGAGCATGGATTTCATAACAGAATAAGGTGACAACCTCACCTTTTAATGGTAATAAATTTGCATGCAAATGGATCAAACAAGCATAGTGTAAGTAAAAACACTGGTTGCAGTTTGCCGTGAACTTGCCTGCATCTGCCGTGTGAGGTCCTTGGCCAAGACAGTGTCCTGGAGAGCATTCTCCCGCTGAGAGGCATCCGCAAGCACATTAACTGTGGTTTCTGCTTCCTGTATCCACTTTAAGAAGTTCTCCAGATCCCTGCGTGAGGCCTGTACTGTCCTCAGCTCAGCCTCCAAGGCACTCTGTCTGTCAGCAATGCTGCAAGTGACAACATGACAGGCACATCTCCATTACTTACAGTGTGACAGTCCACATCATGCACACCCTAAAAAGAAAATTAACAGACAGCTTCAAGGGAACCTTTATTTATTTAAGTACCTAACGTAACTGGGAGATTTATTTATATGTGTGTCTAGAAGAATCCTTAGTGCAGGGGTAATGTGAATTGTGAGAAGAGGGAGAGGGGGAGAGACCTATAAATACTAACAAAATCTAACAAATACTAACAAAATACTAACAAACTACATTACAACTACATTTTAAAACTCATAATTGTATGGTTATTCTCCATACGTTTTATTTCAATACTTTAGTATAATGCCTGACACTAAAAAAGGCAATATCGATAAATATTCATAGAATAAGTGACTAAATGAATTCTAGGAAGAAGTAAAATCTAAAGAAACATATAAGAGAAAATAAAAATAATCTAAAGGGATTACTTTATATATGTTAAATAATTCAGATCAATACAAATTGGTTCTTTAAAATGATTTAATAATATTATACTTGGACGTTGGACAACCAAGCTTTTATAAACCATTCAATAAATCTATGTCAAAATTAAAACAGAACTATCTTAGAGTTGCATGGTTTAAGAGATGTATGAATCTCTAAACTCAATCTCTAAAATTTTATATACCTCAAAACTCTATAATAAGATAACAACTTAATTTAAAAAGTAGGTACCAACAATTTCACTCCTAGTTATTTAAACCAAAGAGAACTGATAGCATTATGTCCAGACAAACACTTGTATACAAATGTTTATAGCAGCATTATTTCTAATAGCTAGATAGTAGAATCAAGCAACTATCCATCAATTGAGAGAGGAAGTGATTAACAAAATACAGTATATTCAAACAGGAAAGATTATTCAGCCATAAAAAAGAATAAAGTACCAATACATGCTACAACATCGATGAACCTTGAAAAAAGTATGCCAAGTGAAAGAAGCCAGACACAAAAGGTCACGTATAGTGTGATTCCATTTATATGAAATACCACCAAAAGAGGTGAATACATAGAGAGGAGTAGCTGCTGAGTAGGACTGTGAGGTACAGGCAATGGGAAATGACTGCTAATTAATGGTGGGTTCCTTTTTGGGGCAATAAAATGTTCTGAAATTAAGAGTGTAGTGATGTTTGCACAACACGGTAAATATACTAAAAACCACTTATATGTACATTTTTCAAAGGGTAATTTCATGGTATATGAACTATATCACAATTTTAAAATCATCACCTATAATATGATCTCATTTATACATATTTTCTATCTGTCCACTCTTCCACCCATTCATCGCCATCCATCCGTTCTTCTATTTGATACATAGAGGGAGAAATGTCTCAAACATTAACTTAATATTAAAATAGTTATTTCCAGGTGCTGGGATTTAAGGTGGTATACTCTCCTATTTATACTTTTGAATTTATGGTGAATAGGTATCTTTTTTACACATCAATAAACATATTCTTTAAAAAATGGATAAAAATTTTAAACAGATATATCATCAGAAAAGATATATGGATGGCAAATAAGCATAGAAAAAGATGCTCAGCATCATTAGTCATCAGAGAAACATAAATTCAAACCACAATGAGATATCCCTACATATTAAAAACGCTTTAGGAAAAATGACTATACCAAGAGTTTGTGAGAATATAGAGTAACTGCAACTCTCATACATTGCAAAGAGGAGTGGAAAATAGTACAGGCATTTTAAAAAACAGTTTAGCATTTTCTTTTATAAAGTGTATAATGCATTTAAGATACAATCCAGCAATCGTTCTCCTAAGTATTTACCCGAGAGAAATGAAAACATATGTCCAAACAAAACCCATATGCAAATGTTTGTAGCAGCTTTATTCATAATGGCCCCAAACCTGCAATAACCCAAATGTCACCAACTGGTAAACAGATAAATTGTAGGATATGCATATAATGAAATACTACTGAGCCATAGAAATAAGCAAACTACTAATAGATAAAACAACATGATGGAATCTCAAATGCATTCTGCTAAGTCAAAGAAGCCACACACAAAAACTACATACTATGATTCCATTTGTATGACATTCTGGAATGTCGGCAACTTCATCTCTGCTTGTATTTACTTAGTAAAAACCTCCAGGAGCGCTTGGCTGCCTACAGAATAAATTCGCATTGTTGAACTGAAACTCAGTGCCCTCCATAACCTATCACTAATTTACGTTTCCAGCTTTATCCCCAAGTTTTCTCTAATACTCTGTTCAGGTCAAAGTGGAATGCTCCACTTTATCTAGAAGAGATGTCCTCCACAAAACTCAGTTTGTAAATCCAGAAAGAAACAGATACAAGAAACATGAAAACAAGAGATCCAATACAAGGAGAAGCAAACAGGCTCCCATGCTAATGGTGCAGGATCTCAGAAAAGAGGGTGATGAATCCAAACTGGATCGGATGGGGGCTGTCATCACCATTCCAATAACCACTTTCTTTTTTTAACTTGTCAAAATTAACAAAGGATATATCTTAACAAAACAAAACAAACAAACAAACAAAAAAATAGGACCAAAAAGAAAGAAAAGAAAACATAAGATTCAGGAAATAGGGATTCTGGACTAGGAGGAAAGCAAAGAAAACCCCCAGGATGATGGTCGTGTGGCAGATCTAGAAAGCACATCTCCAAGGAAAAACATTAGAAGTGACAGACTGCTTAATGTGATTGACTTTGTGGGAAATTGTACTGTCAGGTCATTGGAAAATGCGGAAAGAATTAGCAATAGGTGCAAAGACAACTAGCATATAAAAACAAGGCAGTTATTAATTTCAGGTGAAACAAACAGAGAAGAAGCAAAATGATAGTAAACTACAATGCCTCGCTGTCAATAATGTTTAGACAGTCACAATAATGTCGACGCTAGATATCTGCTTATCTAAAAGTTCAGTGATGAGATGGTGTAGCCACCGTAGAAAACAACATGGCGGTTCCTCAAAAAATTAAAAATAAAGTTAACATATGATCCAGCAATTCCACGTCCAAGTATATACCCGCAAAGAATTGAAAGCAGGGTCTCAAAGAGATATCTGTACCCCATGTTCATAGCAGCACTACTCACAATAGCTAAAATGATGGATGGATAGTAAGCAAGATGTTATAATATGTACAACAGAATATTATTCAGCCTTAAAAAGGAAGCAGATTCTGACACATGCTACCACATAGATGAACCTTATGCTAAGTGAAATATACCAGTCACAAAAGACAAATACTGTACGATTCCACTTACACGACGTACTAAGAGTAGACAAATACATTGAGTCAGCAAGCAGAGCGGTGGTTGGCCGGGGCAAGGGGGGATATTGGAAGTTAAGTGTTTAATGGGCAAATGGTTTCACTCTACGGGATGAAAAGAATTATGAGGATGCATGGCCGTGATGATTGCACGATAATGTGAATGCATTTTATACCACTGAACAGTATAACCAAAAACAGTTAAGATAGTAAATTTTATGCTATGTGTATTTTACCACAATTTTAAAAAGTGGTAAAGAAAAAATCAGTAATGAGGAAGGGAAGAGAATGGTGGCATAAGAAAGCTGTATCCTATGTATTTGCTAGAATATGTATGATGTTAACAGACAATGTCTAAAATCGATGAATTAGAAGACAATGATATACTCATTTTATTTAAAATATAAAAATATAAATGACAGAAAGAGAAGCGAAAAGAAGAGAAAGTAACCGCCCCTACAGAAGGGGAGTGTGGTGAGCAGTGAATTGTCATGTTTTTTGTTATAAACCTTTCTGTACTTTTTTTTTTTACAAAAATATTTTTTAATCTCGCTAAGAAATTATCATCGATAACACTTTTAGAGAACAATATAACTGCAAAGCTTCATTATTTATTAAAATTTAGTTTAACATATTGTGACACAGTATTCTAGTTCAAACTTCAGGATTCAATTGATTTTTAAATGATTGTAATGATTATGAGCTGAAAAATAGACTTCGCAAGGCAGAATATTTTTTTCTAATTTATTTATTTTAATTAGTTTCAAGGACACAGTACATTGGTTAGACATTTATATAGTTTATAAAACGATCCCCCCAATTGCTCCTTCTTTCCTCTGCTTTTCCACGTAGCCAATATATCAATGCTAACTGCATTCCCGATGCCGTGCTCCCCATCCCTGTGACTTTTTAATTTTTTTTTGTAATCAAATGCATATGTTTCTTTAATTTTTAAACTTTGGAAGCTACCCACCAGAATTTGGATGGTTGGCGGTGGTGTTTTATCCTCCACCTAACCCTGCCCATATTTACAATTATTAAAACATCAACAGAAAAAAAAAGTTAGAAATAGCCAAATAAAGGCTATGCCAAAAAGATCCTAGATAGCAAAAAACTAAAGGAGTACTCATGTGCAATTACTCCACTCTCGAGAGATGATTTTTAAAAAACACTCATAAAATTTAGTCATTATAAATTTAGTAAAGGCAAACACTTTCATTTTATATAAGCAGTATCCTTTCTTTTTGAGAATATTTATATGCACATGATAAGTTATATGGCAAATAGATAATCTAAAAAATAGCTCATTATAGATTAGTTGTATTAAATCCTAAGAAGGCCCAGACTAGAGCAAAGAATGCAAATGTCTGAGAACCCTAGTGGGTGAAGTCAGAGGATTCCCTACACATGAGAAACATTTACATGTCAAACAAGCACAAAGGACCAGGCTAGCAGGGGAGGTGAAAAACCTAACATGATGGTTCAAAGCAAAAGAGAGCTAAGAAGATCGTGAGCACTTGGCCTTAAACAGTATTGAGTCCCTGGGGCCAGAAAACACCAGCAACACACTCGTGACCAGTGAAACACTCCGAATCCAGAAACTAAGGCATTTGTTGTAAAAGTGTCAAATTATGAACCGGTCATCGATGGGAAAGAGATTACGCATTAAAATATATTCGCTTTGCAGGAAACTTTCGAAAAACAACTGTTAGACAATGTAAGAGCACTCTGCTTTGTTGGTTATGAAAGACAAAGACTAAGCGTTTGGGAGCAAGGCAGAAAAGCCACCAGCACTGGCTGGCGGCGAGAGCCTGGGCAGCTGCCTGCCTCTGCAAGCATCATTCATCATCCCTGAACTCATTTGGCATCCAAGGTCCTCCAAGGCCTGATTCTTGGTTACCTCCCCAAGAGTCATCTCATCACTCCAAGTCTCGTGCTTTATTTATCTACAAAAATGAATCAATTACTAATCCTCAAAGTCATCACTGCCTCTGTCACATCCAGAGCTTGACTTTTTACTCTTTTTTACCTTAGATACCCATCCTCTTCCCTCCCCACAATAACCTTCTCTTTCCCACCACATTAATTTTTACTTGCCCTCCAGAATTCAGTGCAGACACCTCCCAAACCTCTGGTGCCTCATCCTACAGCACCCCGTGATCTATGGCTATGAGCATGCCATTGCTGCTGTAATAAAATACTACAAACAGTGGCTTACAGAAGTTTCTTATCTCACAATTGGGTTTGTTTCTGAGAGGGGTCTCACTGGACTTAAAATCAAATGGTCTGCAGGCAGGACTGTGTTTCTTTGTAGAGGCTCTAGAGGTGAATCCATTTCCTGGCCATGTATAGCTTCTAGAGGTCATCCACATTAGTTGGCTTGTAGTCCCTCCCTTTCCATATTCAAAGGCAGAAGTAGGTGTTGAGTCCTCATGCCACATCTCTCTGATCCAATCTTCTGCTTTCCTCCTCCACTTTTAAGGACCCATTAATGGAATTGGGTCCTAACGATCCAAGATAGTCTCCCCATCTTTGCGTGCCATTATTCTGCTTATCTCATTATACTGTACCTCCAATCATGATTGAAAGTAACTTTTCTTGTCTGTTTAAAGCTTCGGAATCATCAGTGTACCTGGTCCCCACCAAGGCATACACACAAGAGCAACTCAACAAGTATTTATTAAATAAATTAATACAAAAGTAGGAATAACAGCTGGCTTCCAGTAATATTTTAAGGAGAAAATAAGGTATACATACATAAGTGTATCAAGGCATAGTAAACACTCAATGAATATAATTTCCCCTAACCTTATATATGAATTTGATTAAATGCTGGGAAATTAGTTTTTCAAAAAATTAATTATTTATAGCATACAAATGTGCAACTAAAAAATACATGTCCTGGGGAATTTTTTAAATTCACATATATCTGGAGTCAGATTTTTTTACCATGAAGGTAATCAACTACTAAAAATTATGAACATACTGAAAATTAGACTCTAGTTACAGTGGTACTAATTATCTTCATATTATTATAATAAATCCACATTTAAAATTTTTATAATCATAGTCTATATTAATTTATAGCTTGAGTTTTGAAATTAATATAATTTCATATGAAATTGCTAATAGAATATAGCTCCTCAAAGGTATCAGTTCTCTCATTTTAGTCTTTTTAAAAATTAGATCCAATGCTAGAGTATGGTACACCGGACACTAGAAGAATCTTTTATACATTTTCAAGGAATTTCCCATTATGTATCATACTACCATAAGGCCAAAGATAATTGCTAAAATGAGAGGTTCAGGAATGTGTGTGCACACTTTATTACACAGCCTAATAAATCCCCATCAATGCCACTGGTGCACGGCTGTCAGAAGAAAACAAACTAATTCTACCACCTCTGCCATTTACTAGTTCTATGGCTTGAGGTATATCACTTCAAATCTCTATGGTTTTTTTCGCCCTTAAAATAAGTGACTGTGACTGGATGAGTAAAGAACCCACTTTAGAATCTTCAGGAGTCATTTTAAAGCTACATAATTCATCACATCACATAGATTATAAAACCTGCCAAAAGAGTTCCTCCATTCTCACCCCCATCCCTAGCTTCAAATTCCTCGTAAGAATCACTGCATGTCAATAAAATATGACCGATGGGAATGGATGAGTGGTGTGCAGACAGCAAAAAGGTTGAGAAGTACTAACATGGAAGTTTCCTAAGATCACACCAAGCACCGAACTTACATTAGTCTACCATTCTCAATGCAGAGTTTCTATCTGGCAGGTCTGGTAGCTACATCTCAAGGAAGATCAGAACAGAACTAGAGGAAGTTCTGAGAAATGTGACAAGAGCATATAGGGGAAGAAGCACTATTACAGAAAAAAAGTATTTTAAGTTTGGAAAATTGTGGCTGCTAGACAAAGGTGGAGAAGTTTTGTAAAAAAAAAAAATCTTTTCAACCTAAAATTCATAAAGAATACGGACAGGCTGAAAACCTAAAAGATATAACACTTGAAGTTACAGGATAACTTTAGCAGAAACAAGAATT
Source organism: Pteropus vampyrus (assembly GCF_000151845.1). Classification (NCBI taxonomy): domain Eukaryota; kingdom Metazoa; phylum Chordata; class Mammalia; order Chiroptera; family Pteropodidae; genus Pteropus; species Pteropus vampyrus. Next base: position 4,208,219 of record NW_011888805.1, read on the forward strand.
TTTACTTCAAAAATAAGTAACAAACAATAGATTCTTTAGTACAAGAAATGGTACAGAATAAAAACATAAACAGCTTCTCATAAAAGATTAAAGGAATTCATGTGTGACAGATTTATAGCAGTTTACATTAAAGGAAACTGGGATTTTTAAAATGTAAACTCAGCTTTTAAAGAGATTTGTTATTAAAACAACTGATGTTACAAAATAGCTCATAGTGATCAATCGAATAGCTTATGGTTATTTTGTAGCATAACAAAATGTGGCCACCCACATAACTGACTTTTTTAAATGTTATTTTCGAGATGTTAAATAATACTTGATATTTTATGCTACAAGAAATATCATTTAATCAAGTGTGCATGTGCTTATAATTGGTCAAAAGAGTGTTTGAACATACATAGATCATTCTTAGACGTTAACGGAAAAGAGCATCTTAGGAAACCCACAGATAAGTGTTGCTATATTTGAGTATACTTAAAAGGTGACCTTTACAGTTACATGAGATTTAAATATATTTATCTTTTTTAGAGCAGGAAAATAGTAGCATCAGTAGTTTGAGTGGCATGTAGAAAACCTAAAACGAAACATTCTTTGAGCTTTTCAAAGGATACCTTCACAAAGTAATTTTGTTCTTTGCTAAATAAAATAACATTTAGTAGAAAACTATATTAAAACATTCTTTGGGGAACTGCAGTTGACTTACTGATTAGTCACTGCAGATATCACCAATGATCTGTGTATGGTCTTTTGGTGACTAATCATTGGTACACTGAGGGTCATCATCAAGTACTTAAAAATTCACTCCATGGAATTTAAGGAGATTGCTCTAAGCTGCTAATTCCACACCACCAAGGAAGCTCAAGAGAGAGCCTCCACCCTTACACCTACCTCATGATGCCTGTCTACGACCTTGTGTAACCCAAATGAACAGCTCTCCCTGCAGCTGTCACTGCAAGTAAATATTCAAGACCACAGAGCTATTCCCATGGGAGGATTTATCTCGCCTATCCTTCTCTCTTTTAGCTGAGTCACTACCAGACATTTGGTCTTCTAGCCAACCAGTATTAGACTGTAACTCTGTACCTTCTCCAATCTGCCCCAATCCACCCCCAAAAACTCTTCTTCTGCTATGTCTAGAACTCTATTCTATGATCGGCAGACTCCACGGATCAATTCCTACACCTTGTCTTAAGTGAAATTAGCTTCCCTGGGTCATCGATTCCCCTGAAAACTTATAATAAAGTTTTTCTCCCTTTTTCTCTCAGACCCTATATTCCTCAGGGTGAGGAGCTGGAATGAGAGTTTTCCTCCTGGCTTACTACTGCTACTTCCAGGCCATTGTTGTCTCATCTTCCAGGCAAAATCCCATTCTTTCAAAGCATAAGGCATTTATCCATTGTGTTCATATCCTGACCTTCAGGTCCATGGTCACGGTATATGGTTATAAAGTTTGCTCACTGCCTCATCAGGTAAGTGGTGCCTGAAACCCAACTCAAGATCTGCTTGCCAAACCCCAGGCTCTAGGAAAGGGCTGTACCACGCTGGGAAAAGAACATCTCAGACACCATTATGGACTAGAGGTAATCCCGGTCTCCATCCCTCCCAAATACCTTCCTCTCCCCTGCCCCTTTTCGCTCTCTCTTTCATCTGCATTCTTTTTACTTGCCTCTGAGTAGATGAACACTGCTGAAGAACACTACAATAAGTCTATCTTCCCTGTACATTTATTATTATAAACTCACTGCCCAGAGATACTGGAAAGTCCCCCTGGGAAGCTCTCTGTCATACCAGCCAGGATTCTAATTTTATATCTGATCCTCTTTCTTTAATCTCTCTCAGTCCCACCTCCAACCTCACTGACAGCAAGCCTCATGGGTCATAACGAAAGCAGAAGTCACTGCATAGGAATCGCTAAGGCTCCAATCCACACATCTGTACTCATCTCCTCATTGTCCTCCCTGTCACAATGGAAAACGCATCCCAACTCCTACCAAACTCAGTTCTCCGGATCTTACCTTGTCTACTCGAGAACTTTCTTTCCTCTTACTTTGTCTTCTCTGTCTTCAACCATCAGTCTCTCCTCTACTAGATCTACTAAAGCATTCCCATGATCATAAAAACATACTTTACCATGCCCCACTTTAAATAAAAATTAATCACTTCTCTTTACTCTTCAACCCCCTCCAGGTATGACCCAATCTCTCTGCCCCTCTTCACGACAAACCTCTCTAATGTCCTTCCCACAAATTGTTGCTACTTACTCACCTTCATCTCATTCTCTAGCTTGTAACCCCATCACTCCCTTGAAACTGCTCTTTTCAAAATCACCAGTCTTTGCCAAGCTGTGGAATTCCATGAATGATGCTCTGTATCATTTTTGCTGATTTCTCAGACTAATTTAACACAGTGGATCATTCCCTCTTAGAAATATTCCCCTCTCTCCAATACCTCTTAGAAATATTTTTTTTCCCTCCACTTTTAAAAATCACAAATCCTAAATTTTCCTTCTACTTCACTGGAAATTTTTTCTCAGTAAGTTTTGCTCCCTCTTTTTTTTTTTTCCTCCATCACTAAACCTGAGGCTCTATGGACTCAATCAAGTGTCCTCTTCTCCATCGTTACTCTTTTCCTAGTGATCTCAACCAATACCACAGATTAAACCTCCCAATGTAAATGATGAAAACTCCCTAATGCATATCTCAGGCTGAGAATATTTGAGTTCCAGATTCATGTATCCAATTGCCTATTTGACCTATATATTTAGATATCCAGTAGGCATCTCAAATCAACATGTCAAAATCCAATTCTTGATTTTTCTCCCCTAGAAATTCCCACAGCCTTTCCCAACAAATGGTACCCACCCACTCATCCTCTAACAAAGTGCCATCTTTGACTGTTTCTGCTCCCTCAGACCACTTACCTAACCCATCAAAACATCTTTTCTACTTCCAAAGTGCATCTCAAAGCCATCATCTCCTCACCACTGCCGGCACACAATGGCACAAGGTACCACTGTCTGGCACCTGAACCACAACAATCACTTCTGTACTTGTCTTCCCAATTATTCTCTTATATCCCTATAGTCTATTCTCCACATGAGATTCAGAGGGATTACATTTAATATTATAAATTAGACAGCATCACTCTTTTGTTTCATAATTCCAAGAGCTTCCCATTATACATATAATATCCAAACTCCTTCCCATGTCATGAAGTTCAGCATGAACTGGCCATTGCCTCCCTCTTCTAACCCATTTTAAACCCCTTTATTCATTATATTTCAAACACGTTCTATGCTCTTCCCTGCCTCGTGACTTTTACATTTGCCATTCACTCTAGAAATTTTTTCAGATGGTTTCCCTTAACCTGAATAGCTCAAACGCCTTCTAAATTATGCTTTACAAATAAGTCCCCCTCTAATATAGCACCTCCTTCATTTCCTTTTCCTCCAAAATAATCACCCATAATTATGTAATATTTTTTTATTTACTACCTGGCTTTCCCTACGAAAGCTAAAATTCCTGGGGGTCGGCACGGGGCATTGTTTATGGTTGAATCTTCAGAGCTGATTACAGAGCTTGACAAACAGGAGGCTAAATAAATACACATTTAATTAATTAACTAATTAAAGGGAAAAGGAACAAATGAAAGCAAAGACTACAAGCACCAGTCTTCTAGTTCATTATGGAATTAAATGTACTCAGAAAATATCTGTATACTTGAGGTTGATATTTATGAAATGAAAACATCAGCATTCTTAGGCATATACCACAAAGACATTGTTTGTAATTTTTAAAGACAATAAAATCGTGACTGAAATATTAAAATGATAGAGCAGATTTTAATTTTCCTACTTTTTTTCTTTGCCAGTTTCCTTCCCAGCTCAGAAGGAAAAACTAAAAATGAAATGCTAGCAAAGAAAATAAAAGAAACAGGTTGAAAAAATAAAGGTTACTTTCAAGGAAACAAAGTAAGCTTCTGAGAGAATAAATGAAGTTGACTGACCCAAATCTCTGAGCCTCATACTGGTGTACAGGCTAGAAAGATAAAGCTACCAGGACTTTTCACGTAAGCCCATTGATTTGGGAGTGACAGGTGCTTCAGCATTCGTTTTAAGAGTGCAAAGGTTGAGCCTGGTTGGTGTCAGGCCATAGGGCACAATCTCAATATGAGTATGAGTATCTTCTATCGATCACTGCTTAAAGGAACTGACCAAATATACAACTGATAAATGCTAAAGAAGAACACTTCATTTTTATTACTCTGTAAGGACAATAAACACGTACTACTGAAAAAGTAATAACAGAAATAATGGAAGTTTCAATATAAACAACAAAATGCCTAGGAAAGCAATCAAAGGTAAATTCAAATTTCTGCAATGTAATCCATTTTGAAAATAGTCAAGGGCTTCACAAATTCAGTCTTTAGTAGACACAGTATTCATATAACCCTTCATAAAACTATGTACATTCCACATGTCCAGCTAACCATCATTAAGTTAATGAACATTAATTAGAAAGACAACATCACTGCAAAAGAAGAAAATAAAGTTCCTTGACTAGATAAATCTGTATTTGTGGCTCTCACGTGACATAACTGTCTTTTTAAACACTACACCCTTTCTTTCCAGGATGGTTAGACTTCTGCTAAGGCAGAAAACACTTAAATGCAACGTGAATTCAGCACCTATGATGATTTTACTAAATGCTGTGGTCTGAATGTTTCTGTTCTCCTCAAATTCATATTTTACAATCTGAATGCCAAATGTGATGGAGTGCAGCTTTCGGAAGATGATGAGGTCGTGAGGGCAGAGTCATGACAGAGATTAAGGCCCTTCTCAAAGATGCCTGAGCACTCTCTTACCCCTCCCTTCAGCCACGTGAGGACGCAACGAGGAGTCTGAAACCCAGAAAGGGGTCCTCACCCCACCATGCTGGCATCCTGATCTTGTACTTCAGGCTCCAGAACTGTGAGAAGTAAATTCCTGCTGTTTATAAGCCTCTCAGCCTGGGGCATTTTGCTACAACAGCCTGAACGGACTAAGACACTAACCAAGGAAGTTGCGTATTCTAAGTTTCATCTAGCAAGAAACATTTACAATATCTACATTGCATTCAGTAAATCAGATAATCAATAATTTCTGTCATTAATGTAAGTAGAGGCTGTTCAAAATGACTATAGACAAACAAATGATAGTGACTCGACCTTCTGCTAATTTAACCATAGACGGTATTGTAAAACAGACTGAAGCACAATGGATTTCTAAGGAAGACAATATGACACAGCACATGATAATTTGGGGAACCTTTTGCTGAGCTCATATTATGTATGAGGAACTTCTTTACATAATCTTTGATCCTTACAATAATCCTATACATTAGATATGTTCTCTACTTTAGAACCAAGGAAAGTGAGACCCAGTGATTTAAAATAACTTGCTCAAGACTGGTAAGTCACACAGATGGTAAGCGAATAAGCTAGGATGTTAATCATGAATGCCAGATACCACAGCCAGTGCTTTCCATTCTGCCTGTATAAACCAAGAATTGCCTTAAAAGAGGCGAGGCAAAATATGGCTTCCAAAATAGATGGGCAAAGAGAAGAATACTTAGTAGTTAATGATCTATAAGATAGTCTTTATAACATAAAGTTATATTGTCTCATTTCCTTTATAATATTTCACCATAAATAACTATGTGTGTGCATATTTGTATGTATGTACGTATATATGTACGTACATACCTATTCCTATACCTATTCACATATACATACATATACTCTACATATACACAGGCACTCTAGGATTAAAATATTTCAGACCCAAATCAGGGATCTACACTCCAAAAGTTACTATAAGCACATTTCAACTATCACTATCGCTATTTGCATTAAAAAAATTGTTAATTGGCATTAAGAGATGTAAGGAAAAAAATTTCGCAGGTTAAAATAATTGGCCAAGATATGCCAATTAGTTCAAAATGCTAGAGACAGATCTATTGTAATAAGAATCCAAAACATCAGGAGTTGTGTTTCAGAATTTAAAATTTTTTATATATTAGAAAACTTCTATGAATGTATCTATATGACGTATTACCCCCAAGGAGGGTCTGAGGCAGCAAATGCATTAATATTTCTGCAGTTAGTTAGGAACAAGGCTATTCACACAAAGCAGGCTAAATAAGACTATAATAAATAGCCTCATGTCAAGTCAAAGTTTTCTGTTATCACAGCGTATTGAATTTTGGCACTGCAGATAAGGGATTGTGGACCAGTAACTGTGAATGGCCAAATTACTTGGGCCAATTTCAATTCACACAAAACATTTCCTTTGAACACTGATATTAAATGTCACACATTATGCTGCAATAACCGTATTCCATGGGTAAGTATAATAACCCTTCACCCCTCCAGACTTGGCTGCCAATAATGTATATTCAGAATACAGCTGGGAGATAAGAGATGAGCTATGGTCTGAGGCCTCTCAGAAGCCATTACAAAGAGCACAATGGCCACACACTGGAATGTGTTAATACTATTCATTACAGAGGCCTCCATATATTTAATCAGATCTGGATTCTAAACTCCAATAAAATAAGAACCAGTAAATGGAATCGTAAACAGGTCCAATAGGCGGGTATACAGAGCAGTCACCAGCAATAGCTGACATTCTGATAGCAAAGAAGATAAATAAAATTATTTGTCGAGAAGGAAAGCAGCCTGACTGCACAGACAAAAAGGCTTGGATTCCAATCTCAGTTCTGCCCATATGAACTGTGTGATGGTGGCTATTGCTTAACTTCTCTCTGCTTCAGTTTATTCATTGACATACGATGGATGAAGGTGCTGCCTGTTTCCTATGGTTGTTGTGAGGATTAAATGAAGTAATATATGTGAAGAGCTTAGCACAGTATCTGACAATGAGAAGATACACAATAAAATATATACACTAAAAAGAAAGTACAAAATCTCACAAAGCACAGCAGCCTGAATAAATTTACTACTAATTCTTCAGAACTCAGAGCATGATCATAATTTAGTAGAGAAAAATATCATCTTGTTTTATGCTATGTGACTTCGAACATGTCATTAAACTTCTCTGAGCCTGAGAGCATTAGATTAGACCATGCACTCTTAAGTGAGGTGATAAGTGTTTCTCAGGCAGGGCAAGGTGGGGAGGGGAGTGGCCAAAAACTTACTCTTATGTATAAAGTACAGCTATAAAGTACAGAAACAGATACACAGTATACCCATGGTATTGAAATTTCATGAAGGCGAGGATCTAAAAAGGTTTCTTAGGGGCAGATAATGTTTAAAAACAAGGTTGAGAAATATTGGTTTAAATGAACCATAAAGTTGCATACAGCTCTTAAAGTTTAATTCTATCTTCACAACAATAATGCCAAGAAATCGAAAAATGTTGAATGAGTTTACATACTTTGTTTAAAAAGGGAAAGATTTTTATATTCTAGAAAAAGCTCTAATTAAAACAGTTAAAAACTGTAAATATCATTGTGTTTAAAAGAGAAAATTCTCTCAATATGTAGAAATCCCAGTTGTCACTCATGAAGGGAGCTGCAGTTTTGTTGTATTTTCCCTGCTTCACAGATAACGGCATACCTCAATCACGTCTAAATATTAATATAATTGTTTCCCCTCAAAATGGAGAATTAAATAGAATAAGAACAACTACTTGTAGCTACCATAAAACTAGAACACTGTGGCTGTCTCAGCTATGATAAATGAAAGATCACCTTGGAATATAATTCATTTTTAATTGCCTCTTCCATCTATTCTAACTACAGCTATAGTCTGTCTTAAAATATTTACAAAGTAAAAGCAAAAAAAGAATTGGAGGTGCTAAATAAAGCAGGCCTTACATTCCTACACGATCAATTTTTCTGGTATTGTTTACAACAAAAACAAAGTCATAACTCTTATACATGAGTTTTTGGAAACACAGATAAAGTACGACTAAGGACCACCTCTCTTATTGTTAAAGCTGCGTGTTCTTTTTTAAATTGAGATATATCTGACATACGATCCTGTATTTATTATTTTTGGTGTACAACATAATGATTAGATAAACGTATATTTTATGAAATGATTAGCACAGAAAGTTTAGTTAACATTTATCGCCAGTTATTTTTTGTGATGAGAACCTTTAAGATCTACCGTCTTAGCGACTTTCAAATACACAATACAGTATTGTTAATTATAGTCATCACGCTGTACATTACAGTCCTAGAACTTACCAGGTAACTGTAAATCTGTCCCTTAAATCTGTTTTTTTAATTTTCTTCAATTACAGTTGGCATTAAATATTATTTTATATTAGTTTCAGGTGTACAGCACAGTGGTTAGACATATAATTTACGAAGTGGTAAGTCTAGTACCCACCTGGCACCATACATTGACTATATTCCTTACGCTGTACTTTACAACTGTGACTATTTTGGAACTACCAATCTGTATTTCTTCCTCCCCTCATCTTTTCCATGCAGCCCTCTAACTTTCCTAAAGCTATTTTTAATTCACCCTCTTCCCTGCCTTAGTTCTGGGATCCTTCTATATCCTAATAACTTGTTACAACAAAAGAAAAACAGCTCTATAAGATGATAGAAAGATCAGCATTATAACTATGTTCTGCTTTGACCATCTATGAAGTTTTGTATTTGCTACCCCAGGCTTATTGACTCCAGAATCCTAGGTTTTTCTAGCATCACAGTCATGCTCATATACTGCCCTCATAATTCTCTTCTTTGAGATTTCCAAAAATCCACTTTAGAAATTCTAATTAAAAATGACATTCTAAAAATGTATAAAACACCTCTATGTGAGACTGTTATTAAATATTAAATGCTTGGTCATTCTTTATTATCAGTAATATACATCATAAAGTGTTCTAACAGTATCCATTTTATTCATTGCAAAATAAATGCGTTTTGATATCTTTGATTGCTTTCAGGTGGTTGCATTTGAATATATAAAGATGCGTGTGTGAAACCATAATTTCCCTTAGACACAGGTACTCCTGGCACTATGCAGGAAGTAAACACATTTTTACTGATGATGAATATAAATATGCCATCTCAAAGAGACGCTAACCACTGTTTACAGGTCCTCAAGTCCTAGGTGTTCAAGTGACAGAAAAATGTCTCTTACAAACACATATGCTATTTTAGGCTATATCAAATATGCTGACTACACAGAGTAATGGAAAGAAAAAATTATAAATTATTTGGAGCCCTAAATACACATCACATGTTCTCAGCCTCAGTTGAGGGTAATCTGGCCAAACAGCACACTATTTTAATCACCATTAGGGATAATATTCTCCTAAAGCTGTAAATTTTTTTACAGCTTTAGGAGAATATTACATCAGAGTACTATAAGACGTACTCCATCAGAATACCACAAGATGTACTCCAGGTAATACCATGAGGCAAAAAAAAAAAAAAAAAATCAGAACACATTAATGATCATTGGCAAGGTTTAGACTTACTCAAGGAAAATCTCTATTGCAGAAATTCAAGTATATATTGTATAAATATATATTCTGTATAAGTATGATAATACTAACTCAGTACAGTATAAAAATAGAAACAATAATAATAAAATGTACTTCTAGCAGTCACATATTCTGGCATGTTTCCATGAGAAAGCCAAACTCTTAACTGACAACATACATGTACCTGCCAGGGCCTTAGCATTACCTTTGTTTTAGATTGATCCATGATGTTTTTAAATACTCGGTGGTTTCTTTCACGTTCCTTATGTCATCATTACCATATTCCTCCAGCAGCTTCTGCAGAACGTTATCGAAGGCCATTACGATGCCATCACCAGGACCCAGTTCTTGAAGCAGTATCTAAGGTGTAATTTCAGGTGCACATGTTAGACTTGGTCACTCAGTAACTAGTATCACCAAAACACTGGTCCTCTCTATAGGTTTTAACATGTTTTAGACACAGATATCTAAAGAAGGAAACAAACTATTAGACAAACTCTTGCACAGAAGCTCAATACAGAAGTGGAAAAAGAAAATGTCTAAGAAAGGGATCAGGTACATAGGAAATGACACTTAAGAAATTATCTTTTCCTCTTTCAGATATTTTATTTCCTCAAACCATTTGTCTTTTTTCATTCCTTTTGCTATACATCTGATCCACATAGGGACATGTATTGTATAGGAATAAATTTGCCATAAAGTTCCCCTATATGGAAAGGTAGCTCAACTGATGCTGAGCATGTGTGCTAGCATCGGTTCCTTGACACACTTTTTCAATTTCTGAGAGCCCCTGCATCAAGATGCTCCCCAAGAAATCTAAATGACAAATGAACATTTCTACAGTGCTTTTTGTAGCAATTAACAGAAAAATCCACTCTAAAGTTTCAGAAGAAAATAACCATACTCAATTAGAAAAGAATATTCTGAATAAGAGGACTGAAGCATTGACGTCACTTGTAGTTGTATTCTTTCAGTTAAGTGTCAAGGGCTTTGTTGATTATTAGTTTTGAGTCATTTGGTGAAAACAATCAGCAGGTATCAAAAACACAAAGAATGATACAGGAATTCAGGACACCTGGCCACTTGCTTTTTACATTGTAACCATGGAAAGTCTACGTGTGTGAAGAATAAAAACATATTTCATGTCTTAGATTTCACACATTTATTATTATATTCTTCACAAATATATACTTTCATCTTAGGCTATCTGAAAGACAAATGAATATTACACTAAAATATAACCTAACACCATAACCTCTAATTCAAGATTTTCTACGATGCTAGACAGAATTTAAAATGGCACTTTATAAACATCATAAATGTTCAACATCTTAAACTCTATAATCACACTGATTACAGAAAAGGTACTTACTCTGACGACACTGATAAAACAGTTTGGTTATGAATTTATTAAAAGAAACTTATTTGTTCACTACCTTATTTGTTCACTACAGTATCCCTCAAATGAAAGTCTCAGAAAATTTTATAAATAAAAATAACCTTTAGGGTAAACATGAAGTGAGCAAAAGGATGTTCCTGGGATCCTGAAAATGTTCTTTCCAGATGCTGGTTTGTGGGTGTGCTCCATTTGCAATCAGTGAGCTGTAAATCTAAGATATATGCACATTTCCATTTGTTATGCCTCCAGAAATTTTTCAGAAACCTTTTTGGTCAAATTCTCTCTATATAAATTTCAATGTGTACTCTAAGACCTTGAGAAAACGTCATGACAAGAGTCTGAAAAATTATGGTTAAAAATAGAACAAAAAAGTACATCCAAAAAATAGATACTGTCAAAAGATATCTAATCAGTCTTACTTGATTATCAGAAATTTGTTTGATAAGTGGATCCCTTCGGGCTTGTTGAAGAATATACAGGCGAGCCTCATATTTTCTCATAAGTTCTTCGGTCTCTTCCCTGTGGTCATCCCACTGAAGACTGTCAATAACCATGTCCTCCAGCTGCTGCTGCCGTAACTCAACACCATGCTGCGTGTTATCCCACTGGTTCTTGACCTTTTCCACTGGAGGAGGCATGATAAAAAAAAAAAAAATCCCAGAAAGAAACTATCAGGAAAGGAAAAAAAATACCTAATACCAAATTGATCACAAATAAGACTATCAATAAAAAGGAGAAAGGAGGCAAGTTGATATACACATTTTAAAAGAATTTTAGTACATGTTGGTACCCTAAATACAATTGATATCTGAAACCATTCTGAAGAAATAATTTTGGA
>NW_011888805.1:4221408-4236214 GCF_000151845.1 Pteropus vampyrus
ATAAGAGACTCACTTCAGATCAAAAGACACACACAGACTGAAAGTAAATAGATGGTAGCAATTCTTATATTAGACAAAATAGACTTTAATACAGTCTATAACAAAAAACACAGACCGATATTTCATATACAATAGCCAAGATATGGAAGCAACCTCAGTGTCATAGGATAAAGGTATATAAGGGAATAGTACTTAGCCATAAAAAAAAAAAAATGAGATCTTGCCATTTGCGACAACATATAGACAAAGATAGACACTGAGGGTATTAGACTAAGTGAAATAAGTCAGACAAAGACAAATACTATATTATTTCACTTATATGTGGAATCTAAAAAAAAAAAAAAAAAACCCAAATAAATGAACAATCAAAACAAAACAAACAAACTCATAGGTACAGAGAACAAACTGATGGTTGCCAGATAGGATGGGGTTTAGAGGACTGGGTGAAAAAGATGAAGTAGGATTAAGAAATAGAAATTGGCAGTTACAAAATAGTCATAGGAATGTAAAGTACAACATAAGGAATATAGTCAATAATATTGTAATAACTATGTATGGTGTCAGGTGGGTACTCAATTTGTCAGGGGGACCACTTCATAAGTTATATAAATGTCTAATCATTATGCTGTATGCCTGAAACTAATATACTATTAAATATCAACTGTAATTGAAAAAAAATTTTTAAGATTTTTAACTTAAGGAGAAGACAAATCTATCTTCGACTTGTCAGTTAAAAAGTTACATAAAGTACTTATGACTAATTGTTACTCATACAATTCTTAATATTGAAGAAATAAAACTAAATACAAGTGACAGCAAATACCACAAGTTTATCCTAAAAATAAGCAAATTATCCTATTCACTGTGAATAAATGACTAAAACAAGATACTATTGGTAGCATACGCCAGCTGAGAATGGTTTTTCATACTATAAACAGTGACAAAGAATGCCGTCACTATGCACCATCCCCTCCAAAAAAAGTAGAGAAAACACTGGGATTTAAATTGGAAAGGTAAGATATTTAAGAGAAGTCTTATAAAAATACTTAAAAGAAACTCTGGACAAACAGAGAGCTGGTGGGAAAAAATGTAAGGCAGTAGAAAAAGCAAAATGGTGATGGCTTTGTAAACAGTTTAGAGTCGCTGAAGCAGACAAGCTTCCTGGCCACCTGAGGGGAAGAAGGATCCCTCCAGAGTTCTGTAACAGGCACAGCAATCAATCAATCAATCAATAAAGAGAGGAAGAAAGAAGGAAAATGGCTCATTCAGTAAAAACAAACCAACATTGTGAGACCAAAGTCCTCTTCTAATTCATCTGCTATAACAACCTTGTTGCTGTCTCATTTATTTTGAAATTGAAACATACTTTTTATAGGAATAGTTGACATTTCCCCTTGAGAAATATTAGACAAGGTAATATAATACATTCCATCTTATATTATGCCACGAATATTTATCAAGTACATAATTTGTATCAGGCACTGAAAGGTGCCCCAGGGCCAGAAAGGTAAATATTCACAATTTATGGAGGGGTGAAAGAATTAAAGTAACTGTGAGATTCACAATGAATTTATGGGGGAAAAGGCCATGGCAGATAAAGATAGAAAACAGTTCACCAGGGACTAGAAGAGGGGTGGGAAAGACTTTATAAAGAGGAGGTGACATTTTAGCAGCTGAGTAGGTATTTCACCTGGGGAGGAAAGGCCAAGAGGGAAAAAAATAACGTGAATGAAGGTAAGAAGCTAAGAAATGTCAGGATGTTTTAAAGAATATATATAGTACAGAATAGCTACAGATGGGCCCAGGGGCTATCATGGAAGAAGGGACGATGAAAGCAGGCTGCACCGTCCGCCCCAAGATAACATTCTCAGGAATGAGTTTTACATGCCATACAGATTGACCAGGTGCTTTTAAGCCAGAAAGCAAACTTGAAACAAAGATCTTGGCTGTGGTTGTTTTGTATGTTTATCTTTTGTTTGGTTTAATTTTGTTTTTAAGTAAAGTATTCTCAAATTATTTAGTGCCAGGCCAGGAGGTACATAGTAGCTGCTCAATAAATATTTTTGGAATGAATTTTGAGAAGATGAGTTAAAAGACATGGTAAAATGTAGTTTTAGTAAACGAATTACAAGGGAAGAATGGATTTGCATTCCTATGGGTTTCTCTAACTTTTGTTTTCTTGGTTCTCTCAAAAGAAATCCCAACTTAAAAGCAAATAATACAGTGAATCAGTAATTACTTAAAAGTAATAGTGTTAATACTTTAAGGAAGTAATGAGAATTGTGACAATGTTCACAAAAAAATAAACAAGGGAAAGCCATATTCATAGAGAGATAAAGAATATCAAATATCAAATAATAATTTCTGGTTAAATAATCCTTGAAAGTCTATGTGTGACTATTTTCAGTGAAAGTGGATGATGACACATAATTTATTTTAAAACTTACATTTTTCTGTAATTGCTGTCCTCACATCTGAACTGGAAGCTTTATTTTTCAAATTCTGAGCCAGTGTAAAAACATAATCGAGCTGAGGATGGCGTTGTTCTAAGTCAGCTTTTGTGATCTGTTTAAGAAGAAATGACTATTAATGCAATAGGCCACACAATAAAAACACTAATGAAGCAAAACTGATGTGCTGACATCAAAGTTGTTTTTCTCCTATAAAGGGAGGTGAGGCATTGGTGACATGGCAGAGAAAGTGAAGGACGTAGAGACACAGGTCCTATGTTCTAATCGCAGCTCTGATACTTACCATCTAATTCACCAGACAAGGCATTTCCTCTCTTTTTTTCTTCACGAAAAGAAATAATGAAATACTTACAGTTCAGTTACATCAAGTCTGAGGAGATTAAATAAAGAAAGTCCCTTTAAATACTAAAAATGGTCTGAAAACGTTAGCAGTGATTTCTGCAGATAACACCTTGCATATCTATCCTACTTCAGATAGGAACACAAACTAATGTCACCTACAGGATGGGGGTGAGGTATAACAAAAACACTAATTGGAATAGCAAACTAAATAACTTTAGACATGGAAAACTGCTGTTCTAGAGTTTATCTCAGTACAGGTAAAAATGGGAGAAAAGTTAATAACAGAAAAATAGTGTGATTTAAGTATAGAACTAACAAATAGTCATGAAGATTAGAAAATACAGTTTCCAATAGGTACAAATATGTTGTACCTATTGCAAAGATTTTCTCTCAGCTCTTCCTCTTTATGAATTCACTAATTTTGCAGACTTCAGTTACTCCTACAGTGTCAAATATGATTTCTAAATGGATTATTCACTTCTAATCCTGAATCCCAGAGTGTCATTTCAATGAATGCTGATCATTTCCTTCTAAATGGCATAAGAACCTCTCAACACAATACATCCAAAACTAAATCAATCAAACCCTTATCCGACATTTCATTTCTTCTATTCCTTATTTCCACTAATTGCAGCAGCAGCATCTTAGCCACTCAGAAAGGGCTCTTTTCCTTGTGTTAAACATCTCTTACACTATTCTCAGTCTTCCTACTAAAGTAGAGCACTGTTATCATCAGTCTCCAGCCACGATTTTGAAAAGAAAAAAGGGAAAAAGAGGCTTACCCATTGCTTCCAGAACGAAAGTACGAAGGGCTTTGTGTAGCCTACGAGCTCCTTCAAAGAATGAACTTGAGCTGCCTTTGCTACCTTACTTCCTACTACACTTCTTGATTGCACAAACGTTGACCCAACGTCCTTCACGCTCCCCTAACTCGTGTCTTCATTCACTCTGCTCCCTGTATCGGGAATGCCATTTACTTTATCCCTAGATGTCAAAATCCCATATAGTCTGCCTTCTATCATTCTGGAAGTACCTCCCTTCCTCATCCAGGCTCCCTTAAAGGTCACTTGTACCTGCCCTGTGGCTTTTAGTACACTCTGCTTTGCCACAGAGACTTGTCTACCGATATGCATTCTGTGCCTCCATTTCAGTTTGGGCATATTTGCAATTTGGGGGATAAATTCGGTACCTATCTCACAAGATTGTTAAAGAATTAAATGAATATACATAAATTACTTAGAAAAATACCCAGCACACATGAAGAGCTTAATGAAAGTTAACAATAACTGATCATTTTTGGTTCATTCCCAATTTCTACCTGGTATATTCTTTTTAGTATCCCTATATAACACACAGTCCAGAACCTAGCACACAGTGAATGTGGAAAAAGAATTTTACAAACTGGTGTTAGGTGGTATATGTATACTAATAAATTATAATCAGAAGAACTCACTTCCAACGTCAGCAATTAAACAAATAAGCTCATGAAACATAAGTTGAAAAGGTGCTTTAGGAAATTATCTTACATCACACTAGACATTAACTGTGACACTCACATTTACACTGATGTGGCTAGATTTACAATATCGATTTTAGATCTTCAAAAAGTACATTGTGTCTATGGCTCTACTGGTAAAGCATATCAGATCAAAAGAGTAAAAATGCAAGAAAAGCTTTACTCTTCAGAGCTAGCCTGGGATGGCTGTTTGTTTGACAGATAAAGAATTTTTAAAGATTATTCCCACAGAATTTAGGATAAACAAGGAGATCCAAACAGATGTTGTCACCCGTGCATTGTGGTGTTCCCACGACAAGCCTTTACACTGTGCACCTACTTTCATTCTAGAAACTGTCTTATTGATCTCTTCTATATCCCCGACGGTGACAATGTTTGACTTCAGCATCTGGTCGATCAATACCAGCCAGTCGGCTAGTTCTGTTATCGTTTTATCCAGATCAGCAGGAACTGAAATTTCCAAAGTACGAGGAGACTGAACAGGCATATCTGATGCGGATGATGCTAGCACCACCTTTTGGACGCCAGGATGAGCTGAAATTAAAATGTAGCCAAGTATTAATAAATCAACAGGATATTCTGATTGTGGTAGTATAACGGTGACATGTGTATGTATTTTAATAAAATTTAGTTTAAGTAAAAAAAAAAGGCAGATTTTTATTTTTTCATACTGAAATGGCAATGGTATTCCTGTAATATCTATGATTTTGGCAGCTGTGAAGCAAATTAAACACAGTCTCAGAACATTTTATGGCAGCAATAACTCAGAGGTAACACTGATATCAAGAGAAAATAAAATAGAAATACATTAACTGGGAAAATTAGGAGTGTTATTTTATTTTGTCAAGATGTTTATCTTAATAATAAAGCCAATTTATTCATAGTTTTCTCTTCTTTTTTACTTAATTTTAAAACATGAGCATTAGTCATTCTTAATGCACATCACTGTGAGTACCTATGGCAATAATCTACATATAAACCCACTAACTGTTAATTAACTCCTTTCCTACACCTGGATACTTACATTGCTTAAATTTTACTTAAAAAAATAACTTGCAAGGAAAATCTTTTTTGAGTAGAGTATTTTTCACATTTCTGATCACTACTTTGGGATAGATTTCCTAAAGTATAATGACTGGGTCAGAAAATATGAAAAAATTTAATGTATTTAATAGTTATTGCCAAATTGCTTTCCTTACACGTTGGAAATTTAGACTTGCAGGAGCAGCATGTGGAACTGTGAATCCTGCATCCACACAAACAATATTCTGTTTCAATGGATAAACACACAGCTTTCAGCGTTCCCTTTATTCAATGGTTTTTGGATTATCGGTGAGCTTAAATATTTATCATGTTGGTTAACCAAACATGGTATAATTTATAACTGTCTATGTTCTTTATCTGCTTCCTTATTAAAGTGTACGAACTCTTTTTATAGGAAAATGAACCCTTGCCAAATTGCTGAAAACACTGCTTGTATTTTAGGAGTTTTAATGTGTTTTTTTCTTTTTAACATTTAAATATTATCAAACTTGAGTGATCAAGTCCCTAAAACTGTCCTGGGAAATTATTAAAGATTCTTGACTTCTTCAAAGATTGGGTAAAGATTTTACTTCTGTTTTTTGTTTGTCTTTGTATGGTTTTGTTTTTAATGATGGACGGCTAGTTACTATTTTTCTTTAGTCTTAAACAAGACATAGTTGAATTAATTATTAGACCCATCTGGAACCCACTTTAACATATGATATATTAGATGAGGCTAAAATAATTTTCTACAAAACATAGTCAATTTGTAAATTCAGCACAATTTGAATTTAAAAAAATCCCAACAAGTTTGTGTGTACCTTAACAAAATCATATATTGAAATGTCGGATTTTAAAATTAATATAGGAAAAGACCGAGAACAGTCAACAGAGGGAGAGCAGGGCCAAGCGGTACCGAGAGCTGGCAAGGCAGTGGTAGCGACTCTGCTGCCGGAGCCTGCACCCTACCCCAGACAAGGAGAGGAGATCAATGATGAGAAAACCCCTTTCTCCATATCTAAGCGATCAGCATCTGTCAGTAAATAGCTTCCCTGGGATGGAAAACTCTCCTAAATCTCCTTCTCCCATCTGGTTCCAAGGATATTTAACCCTTTTGTTTTTAGTCATGATCAACATCTAATTACACATCCCTAAAACATGCTCGCATAACAGGTTATAGCTGATTTTCTTAAAAAAAACTGCATGTTCCTGAATTCCCCGCCTTGCCTCGTCCAGTCCCTTCAGCAGGTTCTGTTGAGACTCTGGTCCCTCTAGTCCCAGGAAAGGCAAAAAGTCTTATCTACCATGACTGCCTTGCACACATGGAGGAGTCAAATATGCCTTGGGTTTAAAGAAGACGTTCCTTTCAATAACTGAAAGGAGAATACCAGATCACAATGGCATAGTGTTTTTAAGTTTTTCTAATTCATACATGATGCTCATAATTATAATATTTTGCTATGTTTATTTAAAAAAAAAATCTATGAAAGAAAAAACTGTATCTTACCAGCAATTCTTGTCTGAGAAACAGAACAGGGCTCCTGGATGCGTTCCTTCAGCGCACTCGGCACTTCTCTGCATACCTACAGCATCAGGCCAAACAGAAAGAGAAGAGTACTACGTAAACAAAGACAGTCATACCTTAGAAAGAGGAAGTATTACTACTCCAAACGATAGCTCTGCTGTTTTTCTTCCTCCTCAGTGCCCAAGCTTCTGTCTCCACCTTCAGTGTCCACTTGTCTTGCCTGAGCCCCCACTCTCCTGGCGTTACCATCAAGAATACAACACAGTTCTTAGCTGCCCTGGCCCTTTGCTGTCACTGCCCTTCCCTTGATTTCTGTGAATATTCTGCACTCCCGACTTTACGCCCACCTCTCTGACTGAACTGTGTGTCCTTCACCAGCTCATTCTCCTCTGCCCATCTATTAAATGCCAACAACCTACAGGGTAGGATTTTTTTTGTTCTTTTTACTATTGACTTTGGCCTCTCTCCCTGGGTCCTGGTTTCTAATGGTATCGTTTACCATACAGAGCTTTAAGAGGCTAAGGACTCCCAAAAATATATCTTCAGTCTGGTTCTCTTTGTCAACTGGATATTCAAACATGTCCAAATCTGAATTCATCCTGTCTCCCTGACAACCCCTCACAAAGCTATTTAACAACTAAGTGATCTTTTCCAGATCAGTTATTCCGATCTTGATAATGCTTAGAGGAGTTACTTGATATCCTGATACCTAAGGATACTCATCCTTAAGATCACTCCATCCATCTCTATAGCTCAGCTATAGCATGCTTCCAAGATGTAACCTTCGCATGCTTAAAATCTATCAATAGCTGCACACCCTATTCAAGGTGGTAAACTGTTCTGAAGATGGAGCTCCAATTCCTTGTGAGGCATGGTGAGGCCTCTAGGATCTGGTCTCTGCAAGCATCTCTCACCCTTCTACTTTATTTTGAGCCATCCCAGGACCCATATACACTGTGCTCATTCTCTACCTCCTCTAGACCCTTTTTCACTTGTTCCTTCTATTCCCTAAGATGCCTTTTCCCCCACTCTCCACTGACCAATTCTTCTTCATCTTTTATAAATTAGCTTGGATACAATCGCCTCCAAAAAAAATCTTCCACGGTTAACCCCCAAAGCCAGATAAGTACCCTACCTTTATGTCCCCACAGATATCTCTATTTTATAATTACCATTTTACTTTTCTCATCACAATAAGTTCTTTGGGTTAGAAGGAGTGACATACTCTTTGCTATATTCCTAGTTTTTAAAATGGTGCCTGGCATAAAGTGAAAGTCCAATCAAAATCTTTCAAGTGAGTGAATGAATGAAATGAATGAAATGAAATATCCCAGAATGAATGAATGAATGAAATATCCCAGAGTAGTAGTTCCCAAAGTGTATTTGTTAAAATTCTCTGCACAATAAGCATTGCTTGGTCTTGGACATTCACAATTCACCTAGGTAGAGCAAAATCTATAGAGTCTAGAGTGAAAAAAAGCATTGCTTTAGCTAACATCGCGCTCCCAAAGTGTCCACCATGCCCTATTCTACACAATAACCAATGGCATCCTTTGTGTTAAATAAATACATGTGCTCCGACTGAATATGCACAAGCTAAGCCTAGCATCTTTGACACAGGGCCAACATGTCTGGAAAAGAGTGTAAGGGTGAGAGAGTAGAGATGAAGCCAGAGAGATAGCAGGAAGCCAGAATATGAAGGCCTATAAATCACAGTAAGGACTTTAGCCTGCATTCTGAGTGAGAAAGAAAACCATTAGTGGGCTTTTGCTCAGAGGAGTTACTTGATCGAAATTACATTAGCAAATACTTTGGCTGCTTTGTTGAGAAGAGACTGACAAAGGGCAAAGGAGGAAACAGGGTGACCAATGAAAAGGCCTTTGCAGTGATCAAAAACAGGTGTGATGGTGACTTGAAACACGTTAACGGAAATGGAGGTAGTGAGAAGCAATCGAATTTGTGAAGTTCTTTGAACCTATCAAAAGTTGAGAAAATTGTACAGGGAATACCCATGTGCCATATAGCATCTACAACTGTTAACATTTTGCTATGCTTCGTCATGTATCTAGCCATATACTCATTCATCAAATAAATATGTATTTTGAAGAAGCTGATGATGGTGACTCCAAGTTTGGGTTTTCTTTTTAATTGAGATATAAATCAAATATCATAAGATAGACTTCAGTATTCTGGGCCTACATGATAATAAGGATATAATTACTAGTAGCTGAGGCTGGAGAAGTATATTAATGCACAGGAGGGAGGTGGAGATCAGGAACTCAATTTTGTATGTTACTTTGAGATGCCTATTTTGACATCCAAATAGAGCTGCTGAGCGGGCAGATGCATAGGTAAGTCTAGAGCATGAAGAGAAGTCCAGGCCAGAGACACGGATGTGTGAATCATCAGTAACAGTGACTCATCAAGACAGTAATTCTCAATCAGCGAGGCTAGATCGATAAAGCATCTGCATCATTAGATATTCAATGTCAATTACCATTTTGAAAGGATTGAGGGAGGAGACAGTGACTGTTATGGGGCCCGTCCAAGCCAAGGGCACATACATATCAATTCAATGTCCCAGACAGACCTCATACTCCGATACAGTACGTGCCAAACCAAAATAAAGAGAAATCTAAGACTTTATCTGCCTTTAACTGTTTCAACTGCAAAAAAAAGTAATGGTCTGAGACAAAGGACCTTATCTTAGTCATATTTGAGGCCACATGCCATTGCATTCCACCTAGAATCTAATAAATGTATGTTGAATGAATAACATTGTTAAAAACAAACTTACATATATGGAAAGTGAAGTATAACATCAGGAAGTTATTTTAATGGCTTCATTCTCAGAGTATAATTATTGGCATTTTATTGCCTAATTCTAATATATATTCTTTATTTAATGTAATATACAATGCATAAATTTTGTAGGCCAAAAAAGTGCATGCAAAATAAAAAGCATTCTTTGAGAATATATGCTTCTGTCTATAACAGATGCAAAATAATTAATTATTATAAACATTAAGATTCATCAGTAAAATGTACCCATATTTAGATATTAAAAGTAAAACAGTTACATGATGCCACTTCTTTGACAACAAAATCAATAAACATGTGAAAAGTATCACAGTAATTCTTAATGCATACCTTATTCCATGTCGAATTTACAGTTCTTAAGCTTTCTGAAATTTTTTCTCTTTCATGTAAACTCAGACTTTTATCTGAAAGCATTTCCAATTCAGTTCTATTCAGCCATTTGAGTTTTTCAGCTTGTATGTCCATCTCCTGGGTTAAGTCCTAAAGGTGTCAGAAAGAGGTGTGGTTAGAAGGTTGTCATAGTGGATGAAGCTCAAGAACTGTATTAGAAAGTAACAGAGTTTTGAGAAAGTATTCTCACAAACGTGGCCTTTTAATTTCTTAAGTGGAAAATAAACTGCTAAGAAGCCTAAACACATGTTAACAAACTAACTGATATGAGAATGACCACCCGCCTTCAGTGTGCACTTGTGAGCATGTGCGTCCCACCCGCCACCCCATCTTTCAACAGGGTCCTATTATATCATATTTACATTGATGAGTTAATATTGTTTTTCCATAATGAAAACGAAGTCTGTGCTAATGAAAAGAAAAAAGAAAAAAGAAAGAAAGAGTAGGAGCACTTTATGCATCTATCTCTACCCATCCTAATGTGGTATCCCATCTTTTGCTCCCAATGCTTTACAAAAGGGATGTTCCAAGAAAACCATTGAAATTTTTAGTTAAAACAGGAACAGGTTTGTTAGATGGTTGTCATATTTTGAAAAGAAACTTAATAATTGTTTACCACATAATATTTTTCATCATTACTAATAATTTTCTTTCCTAAAATGCCTTATAACGCTCCTTTAGACAAGATCTCTTATCAAATTAGTAGGTATCATTTTAGGCATACTTTGAGGCATACTCGTGTGTGTATAGCCACAAACAAAATTTTTTTTTAATAAAAATATGAGCTCATTATGCTTACTGTTCTGCAACAAGTAATTTAATTCTTAACACAAAAAAATATAAAATGTACGAATATAAAAATGTATAGCTATTTGGGCATGTTTACATTTCTATGTATTTATGTATTTTTATGTACAGTATACATATACAACTATAAACAATTCGTGTTGGTTGCGGATTAACAAAATGTTTCATTAATACATCATAATGATAAACTTAGAGGGGTTACTCTCATATCATTTACAGTGTTGAGTTTTATACAATTCAATTTTTAGATAATAATCAGTAATTCTCTTCTAAATCTAAAAGCAAAAACTATACTTCACAGCAATATTATATTCTAAAATTATGAAGTCTGTTTAAAATATCCTAAAAACCTTAAGTCTGATATTGAAACCACATGATTTCTCACTTTTATGTAAGTAAAACCTTAGCTGTGAAGAAAAAAAAAATATAGCTGTTCTTTATAAAAACAAATAAATAAAGATATTCCTCTTTAAAGGTCACCACGTAGTCCACAAAGTACAAAGTTTCTTCCCCTTTCCTTCTTTTAATATTTTATCTTAATTTTAGTGTAAATGTTCATGCATCAAAAAGCATTGGCAAATATAGAGACAAACCACTTACTGTTAACTCTTTCAGATTTCCTTCCAGCTCAGTGGTTGGTCTCTTTTGCACGGCATTCTCGGCTTTTGTTAACCAACAGATAATATCATCTAATCTTTTTCTATATTCCATCACCTGCTTACTTTCTCCTTTTAGCCTAAAAGAATATATTATTTAAAAATATTGAGAAAAATTATCCAGTTAAGTAGATCGTTATAAATTTCCTTTGTATGTTTGGACTACATACACCACAAAGAAATAACTCCTAATAATTATTTGATGATGTGTTTTAAATGTGTTAATAGTCATGTATACATTCTGTAATACCAAAGATTATTAGATGATGTAAGAAAAATTCTTCCTTTGTTAAATTCAAAAACATTGAAACTAAAAAATGTCTTCTCTCATCATGAAAAATTATATAGAAACTTAGTAGAAAGTTTTTTAAAGCTAGATACCATTGTATGGCATAATGAACTTGAAAAACCATGAAAATGTCTGTATCTAAAACAACAAGGAAAAGCACATAATTCTCTTTGAGTATTCCTTGGAGATAGAAAGGCATCATTATATAATATATTATTAACATTAGGTGGCTACCGTTACTCTACTTTATTCATAGGAAAGAAACAATAAGAACAGGGCAATGGGAAATTTTTACAAGTATTAGAAAATACAAGAAAATACAAGAAAAATGAAAATTTGGTCAGTTTATTAAAGTAAGTATTATACTTGAATATAGCAGAGTTATAAAAAGAGATCTAGAGAATACAAAGCAAAAGTTTTAAAGGAAATAAGGACACAAATAGTCATATGAATATAAAAAAGGAACTACCTTAACTAGATCTTTTAAATGATATAAAAATAACATTTATAAATATATAAACCATCTGTCAGAAGATGAGAATATGATTGAACTCATATAACAAACAAGATTATGTATTTTTAAGACAGGGTTTGAAAGCTATTTAGAGCTTGGTAGTGGTATCATTCCCATAGCTCCTATGACTAGCTGTTGATTTAAAAACAGAATGCAGTTTTTAATGAATTACATTGTGTCATCTTTAATAAGAATTTACATTTCTTTGGCTATGACTTTGTCTTTTTAATTACAAAAAGGCCCAAATTATGCAATATATATAAATGTTAAACATATATTTAATCAGTAATATTTGAAAGTTATTTTAATGTTTAAAAAACTAATGAAAATCACCGTAAAATCACAAGTTTTCATTTTTAAGTATCTATTGGGAGAGACTATTGCTTCAAAATTTAAAAAATAAATAAATAAAGTGAGAGTACTAATTGTTAAGACTACCAATACCAAAACAGGTAATTTACCCTCTGTATCAAAGAGTATTTGTACTCTTATTTTTACTAAATACTATTATAGACCTTGTGTTTCCAAAAAAGAAGCTGGAATTTAAATTACCCATGTTTCATAATCATAAGTAATTTATTATTTTGAAAATACATCTATGAAGGAAATTAACATTATCGAGTAATTTCAGTAGGACATACTTGAGTCACAAAATTTTCATCTGAAAACTGGTTAAAGATAGCCTACATTTTTAAAAGTTACCCCTAAGAGTAAAAACAAGTTATAAATTAATGTTCAGCCAGTAGATAACAATTGCTCATTAGGGAATAACACCATAAGTTGCTGGACTGTGCAAGTATTTAACTACAGGTTCTCAATACAAAAACAGATGGAACCGTGTGCTATTTCTCTGTGACTCTGATAATTGTACACATGTAAGCTCTTCAAGTTCCAAGGTGGCCTCAATTTAAGATAAGTGACAATCTGAAGTGAAGTTAAACATGACTCTATGAAAACAAATATGACTTTAGTTAAAATATAAGATGCCAGAGAAGAGATTCATTACTCTTTTCTCTTCCAAAAAATGAGTAAAATATGTATTGGCTGCATCTTATTAGTTCTGGGAGCAATAATTACCACACTCCACAGAGATCCATTTGAAAATCTTTAGGAGAAGTCCTGCATTTATTGCTAAAACCACGCCAGCGGGTACATCTTTTTCCTTAAGAAGGCCAGGGAGATAAATCATTTTCAAGGTAGAAGGGTTCTGCATGCAAACTCATTAGCATGGCATAGAAGGTCCCAGGGGACCTCAGCTTCCAATCTTGGCGGAGGTCCCTGAGCCTTCCTCTCCATCGAACCTTTGCAGATCTCCCACCTGGCTCTACTATTTCATGAATCCCACCTTTATCTGTTCTACTTCTTCTCTCTACAAAGCACACCCTATAAGGAATTTATGGGAAATGGCTATAAATGCTCTGAACTGAGCTTCAGGATCCCTCCCCTGCGATGCCTCAATTCCATAGCCCATCACCCGCCTCTGTAACAGCACTGTATCTTCTTAACGATGTGTTTTAAATCACACCAGTTTTTCTTTAAATGTGTTCTTCTTAGTCCTTAGTCATATTTGTATCTCATGCTAAACACAAAGCTCGATAAATATTAATCAAATCAGTCAATCAATTATTGGCAAAATTCAGCAATGATACACTTGAAGAATAAGTTCTAGGTTAACTTACTATTATAAGAACTAGATATTTTGAATGTTCACTATGAATAGTTTGGGCATATGCTTTTTACAAACACGTTTATTTAACTGTCATGATACTCCTCTGAGAAGATATCACAGTTTTCATTTACAGAGGAGGAATCTTGGCCAGAGAGCTCTGCGATCTTCCCAAGTTAGTAAAGCACAGTATTTGAGAATGTAAGTTACCACCATCACAAACTTTCTGTGAGATTTCGGACAAGTTACTTAACCTCTCCTCTCTGAGCCTCAGTTTCCGGAGCAGTGTAATGGGCCTGGGGGTCCCCTCAGAGGGTAGCTGTAAGGACTAAATGAGGCAGTGTGTGCAGGGTGCCAAATACAGGACACATGGCAATCTCCTAACCAAAACACACAAACTATTGTTTGCCTCTTACCAAACAAAACACACAAAATAATAGATGATATTATTTTATAAAAAGCAGCCGAAGGCCAAATATTCATACTTGTATATTTTATGCTACATTATAGTATAGGCATACATCATTTTATTGGGCTTCACTTTATTGCATTTCGCAGCTATTATTGCATTTTCTTACAAATTGAATATAAGACCCTTCCTTTGCCAGCAAAAAGATTACAACTTATTGAAGGCTTGGATGATGGTTAGCATTTTTAGCAATAAAGTATTTTTAATTAAGGTATGTAAATTGTTTTTTTTTTTTTTTAGACATATGCTATTGCACTTAACAGATTACAATATGGTATAAATGTAACTTCTATAAGCACTGGGAAAAAATTGTGATTC
>NW_011888805.1:4237499-4243578 GCF_000151845.1 Pteropus vampyrus
TTTTTTTTTTTTTAGACATATGCTATTGCACACTTAACAGATTACAATATGGTATAAATGTAACTTCTATAAGCACTGGGAAAAAATTGTGATTCTCTATATTATGATATTCGCTTTTTTGCAGATATTGAAGCAAACCCTCACTATCTCCAAGGTATGCCTATACTGGACTTGAAAAAGATTAGCTTTTAACAAAACAATAGCTTATCACTAAAATAATTCATCATCTACAAAGTTAAAATTAGCAGAAAAAATATCTGGGACTTCTTAACCAAAACTACCATTAATCCTTCCAAAAAAGGTCATCTATAAAATGGAAGGTATTAAGCAAAGTAGAAATTATCTATTAAACATAGATATCTCAAAAAAAAAAAAACCGTCAAATAATTTTAAAGTAATGTGTAAAATAATATGTATAATGTTGAGTATTATATTCACTGGTAAACATGTTTACAACCAGGAGACACCCTAATAAAATCTGGGGCATTGTAACATAAAAACAAACAATAATACATCATATTTATTATATTACGTAGAAGAGGAACTATATTATGTATGAAGCACTGATGCTGATAAAGGTACAGCACACCCTTTTACAGTAAAAATGACCTAATGAGAGAGATTGCTAATGAAAACCACGAGGCCCAGTCAGGAAATGAGTAAGTCAGAGGCCTGACCCTGAACTCAGATCTTCAGACTAAAAGTCCAGAATGTTCTTTCAACTATTTCAAGTTCCTGCCACATTGTCACCACATCATAATAAACAGAAATAAAAGAAATAAGGCATTTTTTATACATATGCTACCTGCATAGAAAAGTGAGACTTTATGGACAGCCTAAAAATACAGTAAGGAGCAGTATTCTAAAAATGTAAAACATGGAGAGAGGAGGTCTTAAATGTCAGAAAAACTATTGTAATATCAGATAGAAAAAGAACTTTGAACTCATCTAATTGCATCTTAAAAAGCCTCTGCCCAAAAGAGCGTTACCCCTGTGCCCTTAAGTCATCACAGCTAACTCACCTCTGCCGACGATCCCTTACTTCAGCAACGATTGCACTCCAGCGATGATTTAAACCCGCCAGCTTGTCTTTCAAGAAGCTTCCATCACTGGGAGAGAGCTGCTGGACAATCCTGTCCCCAGTTCTGTTTAGTGCTGCAAAACTGGGCTGGTGGCTGCTGATCCCCTCTTCGAGTTCCTGTAATAGAGCACAACCCAAGATTAATTAGATTACTAGATTAAACTATTCTTAATGTAGTGAATGCCCAGGTATCATGGCGTCAAATTTGAGTGTTAAGGTAACAAAGTCCTGGAAGGGTATTTTATGATCATGAAAAAAGCATTTTAAAACAATTTAATTACGTTTCACTGTACATACTAAATAAAAGCTATTTTGAAATCTAACCCATTCTCATGAATATCATAAGGCAAAATACAGTGAAATGGGACAGAAACATGAAATAAATAACAGCTGTTTAAAATACTGAAGCATAAGCATCAGTCATGTTTGATTAAAGTGGATCTTTATCTTCTCCAAAATATATGCTTGAAAGCATCTCTTAAAAAGAAAAACAAACCCATATACCTTTATGTCTTACCATAGATAAGTAAACCTCAATGGGTATTTTATTAAGACACTGCTTCACTGGTCTGTAAATTTTTAAGCAACAAATTTAAAAGAGTATTTTAAAATAGAATTTAAGCACTTATCTATAACTCTAAAAATAATAAAAATGCATTAACAAGTATATGAGAAAAATAAAAGCATTCACTAACTTCCCTATGTAAAATATGCATTAAAAAATTAATTAAAAAGTATTTTTTTAACAATGGTAACCTGAAATTTTGCTTGCTTTCAACCATTATTTTTGAAGACTTATTGTCAGCAGAACTGGTTTAGCTACTGTGTTATATTTTCCAGACTGAATTAGACTTACATGAGCAGCTGTCCTGATATAGCTCAAGAATGATTTACTCTTGTGATAATTATCAATAATGAAAAGAGGAAATAAAATGCCTAAGTGTTTAAGTACAAAAAACAGAGGTGAGATATTCTGTTATCTTTCTGTCCCTGGATATAGTCTTAGGCACAAAATTTTACAAATGTTATTCTGAATACAAAATTTTAAAAATAAAATCGTTTTTCATATTTACCACGAAACAGTATTTTTAATTTAAGTTTCTTTAAAATCTTAATTAAAAAAATGTAAAAATTGAAAATTGCAGTTTTTCTTAAACCTTTGAAACTGGAAACTAGAGCTGAAACACAAATTACAGATTGTCTACATACTCCTGAAAAATTTATATATTTAGACCCTACTTTCCAAATGTTTTAAATGCTACATACTAAATAAACATGCCAGCTTTTTAGCAGACCCCCATCCTCTGATAGAAAACACTCACCTGCTGATGTATCCTCGCTTTCTCTAAATCCAGGCCACCATCGGGAGCAAAGGTATCAGTCAATAATTCTTCGGCTTCCGTTATCCACTGTGTGAGGTCATTGAGATCACAATGGAACTGCCTCCATTCTTCCACAGCCCTATCAAAATAACTAAAGCACAACAAACAAAATAAAACAGGTTTCCAAACTTTCCAGGGATGTCCAGAGCAATTTTTCTAAGAAAATTTGAATCTAATTTAAATGGAAAGCCCCCAGACAAGTGAATTCACAGCTCACTGCTCTACAGGATCAGTTTTCGTAGTGGATTAGTTAATGATTTCTTTTAGAGAAACATGCATCCCACCAAGAACAAAACAAAGGGCATGCATACCGTCTCCTCCCCTCACACACATGCCGGCACACGTACATACACACACACTAGGCAGCTTCTTAACTGAAAAGAGCCTTTTCTGGCTTGGAAAATTGAGATTGATTAGCTGCAGGCAGTTAACCCACCCAACTTTAGACACTTACCATTTCAAATACAATGAAATGTAAAATATGATTAATTACTCTAGTCCCTTAGGAAAAAATTATAGTGCTTTACTTCCAGAATACTTATTTCCCAGGTAGAACAAAACCCAAAGGCCAAAACACTTCAGATTTCCTTTCACTCCATTGTTTTTGTGTGATGGACTGAACTGTATCCCCCCAAATTCATATGCTGAAGCCCTACCCCCTAAAGTGACTGTATTTGGAGATAGGGCCTTTAGGGAGGTAATTTTAAAAATGAGGTAATAAGGTCATAAAGCTAGGGTCCTAACCCTCACAGGACTGGTGTCCTAATAAGAGGGAGAGACACCAGAGATATCTTTCTCTCTGTGTGAGCCAGCACAGAGGAAAGGCCATAGAAGGACACAGGGAGAAGAAGGTGGCCATCTGTAAGCCAGAAAGAGAGGCCTCGCTACAAACTAACCCTGCTGGCACCTTGATCTTGGACTTCCAGCCTCCAGAACTGAGAGAAAATAAATGTTTATTATTTAAGCCATCTTGTCTGTGGTATCTCATTATGGCAGCCCCAGGAGACTGACACAGTCTGTGCAGTGACTAATCCAGAATGTCCCGATCATTTGAACTGCCTGCAAAGCTCCGGTTAGGCAATGAGACAAGGGATTATTGAGATGTCTATTTAAACCTACCTCCTTTACTTTTTTCTACTTAAGTTTATTGGAGAGACATTGGTTAAGAACATTTATAAGTTTCAAGTATACAATTTCTATAACATATCATATGTATATTACGTTGTATGTTC
The DNA here is from genome assembly GCF_000151845.1 of Pteropus vampyrus. NCBI lineage: Eukaryota > Metazoa > Chordata > Mammalia > Chiroptera > Pteropodidae > Pteropus > Pteropus vampyrus. The sequence continues at coordinate 4,241,195 of NW_011888805.1, forward strand.
ACCACCCAAAATCTAATCTTCCTTTGTCACCATAAATTTGACCCTCTTCATCCTCCCCCCACCCACTTCCCCCCTGGCAACCACCATACTATTGTCTGTGTGTATGGGTTGGTTGGTTGGTTGGTTGGTTGGTTGGTTGGTTGGTTGGTTGGTTTTGTTTATTCATTTGTTGCTTTCTGTTTTGCATCCTACATATAAGTGAAATCATATGGTTCTTGTACTTTTCTGTCTGACTTATTTCACTTAGCATGATACTCGCAAGATCCATCTAAACCTAACTCCTTTAGAAATGATATGAAGTCAAACTCCAGTGTTTGTCATATTTGGAACACACAAAATAAGTATAAAAAGGAAAAGCTTTGTTGGACTAGGATCCTAAAGAATTTCCTTCTGCCCTTTGTTTAGAGCAATGATGCTGGGACAGCTTTAAAAGATATCTGAGATTTCAATAATATTAATGAAATTTTTACTTTATACAATAAAAATATAATATTGTTTTTAAAAAATAACAAAATGGTCCCCCACATTGCTAACTCCTAAATAATACTTATATTTCCTTCTTCTGTGAAAATAATTTTGAAAATTCAGTTAATATTGGTTGAGTGCCCACAGGGAAGCATCGTTCTATTGAGCATAACTAAATTAAGAGCACTTCAAACAAAATACTGTGAGGAGATATTAAGACAGTCTTCATTATTGTTTGTAAAAAAAAAAAAAAAAAGAAGAAGAAAAAAAGTGCAGTAACTAAATAACAAACACAAATTCTGAATTTTGAGATGCTGCAATAATGAACAGAAAATGTTGCTAGAATGGCTGCTCCAAAGTTCTAAATGCTTGGAGAATGTAAACATTAAACCTAATAAAGATCATTATCGCCATAACAGAAACTAAATTTCAAATAAATCTAAGCAGTAGAGCTATATATTAAATAGGAAAGAGATGTTAAGAAAAAAAATGAAACAGGAGAGCCATGTTCAGGAAGCATTTGCAAAGACGTCACCTCATCTGTCAATCCAGCCAGCTTGTATGGGAGGCAGGACAGAACTGTGAAGGGCTATAAACTCTTCCACAGAGTCAAAGGACTCAAAGTTCAAGCCATCCACCACCCTGGGTTTAGATTTGAACTAAAAACATTTAAGTTTGCTATCTCTAATATTCCACTGGCCTTGCTATCTTCCCCCACAAACTCATCTTACCACCTGTGTCCCCAGTCTCCAACTGTGGCACCATCCCTACTTACATCCTCAAGCCAAAGACTTGGGGATCACATTTATTCTTCCTTCTTCCTTACTCCAACACCCCATGAATCTTATATTTTATTAATTTAACTATTTAATTCTCAAATTTTCCCCTAGTTTCCACTTCCACAACTACTTTCCTAATCAAGTTATCATGTGTCAAACACAGATGGCTCTCCTAGCTCTGTTTTGTCCTCTACTAATCCATTCTACATTCATCAAACTGTCACCCCCCGCGCCCCCCACCCCCGTTAAAATACTGCAATGGCTCCCTGATGTTCTCAGAGTAAAATATAAACTACTTAACATGATATACAAGGTCCTTCTTATATGGTCCCTTTAGACCTTTCTGGTTTTATCTTTCTGCTATGAGTTCAAGCTCTACTGGACTATCTTCGATTCCTCAGAAGCATCACACTCTCTCTTCTCTATGACCTTATTCAATGTTACATTCTCTCTACTCCTTCACCGTGTGTAATGCAGTGTTCCCTCTATAACTTCAGAACCTCCAAGAAGCCTTCTCCCTCAGGGTCCCTAACATGGCCTACTGCATCATCCCCATCACAGCACCATGCATTGTTCAATAAGAGCCCGTCTACTTTTCTCTACTATATAACTTTGGACCTTGAGAGTCTATATGTCTCTATTATTACCTGACTTTTAATCCCCTAGAACTACATACATGTGGCTGCACGTACTTTGCATTATTCTGTACTCAATAAATATTCATCAAACAAATGGTGCATGAAAAAAATAAACAGATAGGTATACAGAGGTAGGTGAATGGGTGAAGTCCTTTTTGATAAAATCGAATTTCAAAAACTTTTTAAATGATGGGGAAAGAATGAATAATGAAATTAAGAAAGAAAACTATTCCTGGTAGAAGATGGAATTCTGAGTAAGAATCAGAAACTGGGACAGTAAAGAAAGCAAGAAAAAATTTAACCAAATTTACATAAATTGAGTGAAGAAAACTTTTTGAGCAATATGTACAAAGTATTAGAAACCAGACCATCTGGAGAACACTGTTAAAAAGCTTCTAATTTCAAGATGAGAAGTCTGACCTTTGTTCACACAGTAGTGATGGCCAATAAAGAAGATACAGAGGATGAATAAGTGAGGAGACATTCTTAGGAGAGAAGAAGA
>NW_011888805.1:4244788-4252256 GCF_000151845.1 Pteropus vampyrus
ATACGGGATTAAAAGAATTTATAATACTCTAAAAATGAAAATGTTATATAATTAGACTAAAACTGATGGTTCAATAAGGCAGAAGAATTAGCAAAATTAGAGATAGAAATGCATTTTATTTGCCTTATTTGCCTTTCACTGCATACCCAGCAATTTGCAAAACTCTTATCATTTTTTTTATTTCTACCTATTAAAAATCCAGGTCAAAAATTAGAAAGAAGAAAGCTCAAAAACGTTTTACTAAACAGAAGGTTATTTTAAAAAAGGGTTTGAGGTTACAGATCGATTTCAATGATCTGTACCTGTCTCTGTTCTTCACTCACATTAATCATCGAGTACATAAAGAAAGTGAACATTAGTGAAAGTCCTTAAAGAAAATGGACACCATTTAGATATTAAAAATTAAAGATGCATCTTTTAATTATTAAGATATTATGTTGCAAATGATCATCAATATGGGATCTCCTTCCTCTTTCTGTAAGGAACTACATTCATCATAATTTCATTAAACAGGGCCTATTACAAGGATGTGAAACACATTCTCATTCATCTTAATGTACATATGACCTTTGCTGTAGCCCATGGACCTACAGGATTTTTAAAATTAAATATTAATTTAATTTACACATACCCTTTTCGATCATTGTACATTCTATTAATTCTGTCCCATTTGGCATTCAACTGAGTAAGTGTATCCCGGATCTGAATGGCTTCAGGTCCAGAAGCTTCCAGGATAACATCTGGTTGTTTTTCATGAATGATTGCAATCTGCTCTCCGAGTTTGTCCAGTTGGTCTTTGATATTCTACAAATATATTGTCAGACAAAATCCAGTCAAGAGATAAAAAAGAATGAAATTACAGACCAAAAATTTATATTGTCAAACACTACTTAAAATATAATTACACACAATAACTGTTGCTTATCAAAACTAAAAACTTTTAAAAAATAATACCCAATATTGGCCAAAGTGTGAGGAATGCTACATGGTGGGAAAAAATCCAGGACATAAAAAGCTTCAAAAACATTCTGTAAAGGTAATAAAGTCTTTGAAGCTAAAATTATTTATATTCTCTACTATCTAATTATGCTAATTTAAGTGACAGAAATGTGCTATCAAACAATCATCTATCAAATAGGGGTAAAGATGGAGGTAGGTGTATAGATTTGGTAGCTGGAGATTCAGAAGTCTCAAAGCTATCAAATCTATTAGCAATTTTATTATGACTTTATACCTAAGAGCAATCAGATGACATGAAAAGGCTTTGATGATATTTAACAGTTTTGTCAATTAACTAAAAAATTTCCAGTTCTCTAATTGACTTAAATCAACATGCCATCCTATATCTCAAGCATTGGCCAATCTTAAATCGTTATAGGTGGCAAGATCAATGCTGACACAGCACATCAACTGACAATCAAGTTTAAAATAAGAACATGGTTTGTGCATGTGTTTGATTTTAAAATGTTTCTGATAGTACAAAGAATTAATACCTGCACACTTAAAAATAATGCCTATTTTTTAAAAATAAAATTTTTTATAATATTTCATTGGTGAATACAGATGAGGTTATTATTCATACACATTATTAATTCCTTGGCACAAATTTTAAAAGTTGTATATTATCTCAATGGGCACAAGGGCAAATCCTTCATGTTGTTTCTATATTAACTATGGCTATTCCAATGCACTGCCTGGGGATTTACCTTCAGAGAGTCTTCCTGAAAAGAGAAGTCTTCATAGACAGCAGCGCTCAGCTCTGGGACATTAAGTGATAATTCAGCATCATCCATGGAAAGCAGAACTCTGTTAATTTCAACCAAATAATCTGCAGGGAGAGGTGATGATTGAATTCCAGAAGCTAGATGACCTGTTCTCCTCTGCTGAATAGGGACAGCCTGTAAAAACATTAAAAATAACAATAACTAATAATAATGATGATGCACATCTCTTAAAATATCCCCAGAATGAGTAAGAGCAAATTGAACAAACACAAGACAATTTTGTGAAGTTGGACCAAAACAACAACAAAAAAAACTAAGCTTTAATTTTTTTTATTTTTTGCCCTGCTTTGCCATATAAACCCTTAATGATCTCTAATTCGTGTCTGTAGCCTGCTCTTAAACAGCATAAATAAGATAATGCTTGACAGGTTTCGCTTTAAGTCCTATACCTCCTAAATTCATTTAACAAACAGAAAAACATAAGAGTTCTTTTCCTGTGTTATTGAGAAAATGAGACTATGTTGCAAATCATAAAGTTCTGTATAAAATAAAGCATTGTAATACCATTATTATTTCATCCATTTTTAAAATCTCACAATTAGATTAAACACTTTTGGACCTCATTGTTGAAAACATAAATAAATTAATCATGTATTTATAACGTAACATGAGAAATTCAATTGTGATTAGATTAATATACAGGTAATTCAGTACATAATTTTAACCTTTGAGAACAATATTATAGAACGTGAATATCCTACATAAGACAATAGGTCCTATTACACTAAATTCAGACAAAATTAAGCCAAGCTGAGTGGACTACTTATTTGCTTGAATAATAATATTTTCTGTGTCCTCTAATCAAGGCTTTCTAAATAATAAAGTGTTTTCTGGGATGGCCCCTACTCTTCAAAGAATTGAAGTCTTTTACTCTTAGATGGCTACAATTTAATAAATGCTGTCTACTACTTGCAAATAGCCACAGTTCATTTACTCATGAATTAAGGTAACTTCCTTGACACTTTCACTATATTCTTATATTGAACTTCTAAAAACTGATATTCCTCTATAAATCTAAAAGTGATAGTGAAAGGACCATAAATACATGTTCATTGAATTAGTGATCCCAAAAATGGTTACAGTCCCTAAATGAAACTAAGACTCAAAACTTAAAGCACTGCGTCAATCAAATGGTGTTTAATCTAGAAGTCTGCATTGATTTGTAACAAGAATGGACTTCTGGGGACACCAGCACATGTACAAAGCAGCTGTGAAGATGACCATTGAACAGGGAGCTGGTAGTGAATCTTTCTCTAGAACTGAAATCATAGTTTACTCATTTCACAAATTTGGTTATTTGTAAACTAGAATTTTTTTGATGTGGTCAAGACCTCTACACATAAAATATAGATCTGAATGAAGAAGGCACTCCCAAAACGGACAGATCTCTTTTAAGGTTTAGTATATTATTAAGAAATCGAAGAGATGTCCACTAATAAGGTTTTATGTTTCTATTTTCTTTGACTCTTGCCCCATCCCAAAATATAAACATATCTAGCTATATACTCTAGAAAAGAGAAGGAGATAGTATTCCAACTGGTTTGTTTTGAAGTGTTGAGAACACGACATCAAACGTCTAAATAGTTGAGTTGACAGAGACTCTTCCCATGACAATACCTTAGTTTTATTGTATCTTGTGTGCAAAAGTAATAACTGCAAACGGATCTTTTCTTTTTTATTATCCTCCATAGGTTGATGTAACATTTGTTCTCCTCTTTGTAGAACTTCCTCAATCTGGGCTCTCTCCTCATCCACCTGAGTATTTAAGAGGAAATAATTTGCTCAAAAGAAAATTGCATAGGGTTATTTACTATCAGTTCCCAAGTGGGAGAACCACGCTTTAAAGTGTAAGTCAAGACATGTTCATCTGAGTTATATACAATAAATATTCATGCTTTTCTTAAAATATTTTACATTTTAAATTAAAATATCTCATAAAAAATGCTAGTTTAGCAAAAGTTAGTCCTAATACTACCTTTACTCAGAAAGTACTGCGTCTATTTTTTAAAACATGTATTAAATCATTTTCTGATGATTGACGCTCATCAGAAAATCATTTTTAGATCTGTTCTATAAGGTTTGGCAGATATTTGAGTAAAATACATTGATGTAAAACATATAATTAATAGAGTAGAAAAATAAAAACATCATGGTTTTAAAAATTTCCTTGAACCAACCTTTTCATCTTCATTACTGGTTTCCAAGTGTTTTTCTGTAACTTTTAACATATTTTCTATGTCATTTTCTAATTTTTCCAAGTCAGATAATGGTACATTAGCTTCAAATGCTTCAGTGGTGACCAGATGTTGGTATGGTAATGGTTCCTGGCCAATTAGCAACTGCAGAAGGAAAAGCATTCTTAGAAAAGATATTCTTAACCTGACCTTCCATCATGTATCAGATAGAGTGTCAAGACAGGAACTGGTGTTTATTGGAATTGACACTAATTTCATTCATTTGTATAGCAATGATTTTATCAATTTGGGCTTCTCTGAATTACCCATGTTCTCCAAGCTCTAAGCAAGGAATATAAAGTAGTACGCAAATGACTGTGGTGGCCTCTAATGCTTTGTGAAAGATTCTAAGACCACATGTGAGCACAGTAGGAAATGGTGCTAAAGCCATCACCACCATGACCACAGATGAGAAGAGGGGCTACCACCCAGTACAGATACATCCCAAAGGAAGTCTTCCAGTTACCTTTCCCTAGTAGAATTCCCCTTGGATTTTGATACCCAAAAATCAAAGGACATATTCTCAACACAGTATTTTCAGACAATATATATTTAGAAAGACTTTATATTTATGTGACTAATATCAATGTAACAACTTTAATAAAATCAAATAACATGCAAGAAAATAAAATGTAGTGTTGGCTGAGCATGGGAAACTAACATTCTGACACTGACCGTGAAAGTATAAACTGGCCCAAACTTTCTGCAGGACTCTTTGGAAAATCTATTTAACAGTATTTACATACACGACTTTTGCAACAGTTTCAAAAAATTCTACAAATCGATCCTAAGGGCATATTAAGAGATAAGCAAAAACATATGCTTAAAAGTATTTTAACAAAGCAACATTTATGAAAGCACAATAAAAGTGGAAAACTGACTTAGAAAACTATGAAAGATCTTATAGTGGGATACTCCATAGTCATTAGAAACTATGTCAAAGGAAAATATACAAAATAACATAAATGTTTGATATTTTAATATCATGTACACATAAGAATAGACATTTATGCCAAAATTTTAACAAAAGTTTATGAGGACAATGATAATATTGGGTTTTCTGTACTTCCTCCCCATGTCTTGCACATTATTCTTTTATGCCAAGAAAAATCTACCATAGATCTATTGAAAAAATACATGAGCATAAGTTCAGAAGATAAGGAGGTAAGGTCAAGGCTAAGGAAGGAAAAGTTAAAGCCAGATTTTTTTTTTTTTGTCTACTTTAAATTGCAAATAATCTAAGTATATTCATAGGCTATGAAGATGGGTTGGCTTATTTTATCGGATATTTCAAATTAAAGAGTTTAACAATATTTACTTCCCACAAAAAAAAAAAAAAAAAAGGTCTTTCCTCTTAAATAATAATACACAACTCTCTATAGGTGGAATTAACCAAATTCTGGGAAAATGCCATCCTACGGCCATAGTTGAGATCCCCAAAAAACGCAAAATTCTCTGTCGGAAAGAACACTTGTGGTTGAAAAAAATCCTCAATGTCAGTTACATTGTTTTGTTTTGTTTTTTCCCCAGCAAATCATTACATGGAAACATTACTACTGAGCACTAACCACACGCCAGGCCCTGAGGACACTATAATAAGATGTTTCGTTTCTTCCCTTAATGAAACAAGGTTAAGAAGAAAAAGAATGAGAAAGACATACATACACAAAGAAAAATTATAATATGAAAGTATAAACATTATTTTCAGGAAAGCTCTCATTTTTATCCTCTTTATTTACATTTTTATAAGGCCATTTTTTCAAATTTATAAAACCAGGTAGTAGCTTTCTGCATTAGGTTTAAATTGCGAAATTACTTGTAAAACTTAGATGTGTCAATGTGTAAAACACAAAAATACAGGTTCACAAGTGTATAGTATGCACAAATTTATAAAGTATGACTATAAAATATTAAGTTTAACATTGACGTCTAGCTTCAGAATTAGTCTCATTATTTCGTAGTCAATATTACCATTCAGTTGAGACTCTTTTCCCGAATGGGTTTTCTTCAATAGTCATTATTTTCTCTCCTTAATATGCACAATTACAAATAAGGGCAAATGTTCCATTCAAAAGAAATTTTAATTTAAAAAAATTTGATATATAAACCACATAATCATCTATCATTTGGATATACAATTATATGCAAAGTAGCTTTATATTAAAATACAATTACTCACGTTGGCACTTTTGATGTGTTGAGACACCTTTTCAAAGTTTCTATTCAGTTCAGCTAATTTTGGTTCTACAAGCTCCTTGCTTGAGCCTCCACGAGCATTCATCAGAACAACGGCCTGATCACGGACATTCTCAACTTGGAGGCTGGCATCATCCAGCTCAGATAGTAAACGCTAATTGTAAGAAAACACAAAATTATCACATGGGAAAAATCAAAACCAAACATGGGTGCAAGTTAACTCAGAATTAAAGGGAGTTTAAATAAATGTTTGTGATTCCTAATAAGGGATTTCTACACGATCAACTTGAATAAGTGCTGTTCATACATTAAGACTCATCCAAGACTTTGGTTTCTCCTACTGAAATAAAAGTTAATGAATCTACTGCATGGGAATAATGTGTGCACAAGTAACGTGGCACATTCCACAAAAGAAAAGATGACAGCAAAACCTTCCGCTCCCGGAAGTGTTACTGATCCTCTACGTTTGCTACCTTCACAATTTCTTCCTGTTTACTTGCTGGTTTTTTTTCAATCTCATCCAATAGAGCTTCAGCTTGATAAAGCCAAGTGCTTATGTGAGCAACATTTCCATCAAATATTTCCAACTGGTCCTGATGGCTCTGGAAAGGAATTAATAAAAAGATGATACAATCGTATGAAATATTTAAGACAATATATTTAATAATATTTAAAAGACTTTCAAAGATCTAATTGTATACTGAATTTAAAAGGTTTCTACCTTACTACTTGGATAAATCTCATTCCTAAAAATGTACAGCTATGGTTAAGCATTTTCTAAATTTATTTGATTTAGACCCCAATACAATAAAAAGTTGAAGAAGAATAAAAGATGAAAGTTTCTTTTTTGATTTCATTTGTCTCCCTTATTCCTCATTCTTACATTACGAATAATCTCATTTGCCCCACTTGATCATATCTGGTAAAAGCTCATTTGAGAAAGCAGTGATAATATAAAAGGAGGATTAAAATATGGATTGAATGAAATTCTGCCTGCTCAAAAGACTGTAACTGCTTAGAGGGCAGGGCCTGTGTCTTTTCCGTATCACTGGCGTTTAATATCACACCTGGCACAAATCTCAGTAATATTTCTTGAAGCAGGATATAAAATAGGATTGAGATAATAAATGTGAATACAGAATCAAACAGTTAACCCCAAAAAACTGGACAAAAATGCTGAGAGTAAGGCAAAAATTTAGAAGTTGATAAGAGTGGGGGAACCTTATGATGAAATGAACAACTTTTAGAAAATTT
>NW_011888805.1:4253456-4262384 GCF_000151845.1 Pteropus vampyrus
ATATCACACCTGGCACAAATCTCAGTAATATTTCTTGAAGCAGGATATAAAATAGGATTGAGATAATAAATGTGAATACAGAATCAAACAGTTAAGCCCAAAAAACTGGACAAAAATGCTGAGAGTAAGGCAAAAATTTAGAAGTTGAAAGAGTGGGGGAACCTTATGATGAAATGAACAACTTTTAGAAAATTTATTTTACAGGATAAAGGAAACTAGGGGGGAAAAAAACTTAGAAGGTGTTAAAAGACAAGGAAAGAAATTATTAATCTATAATATGAAAAACTAGTTGAAAAAAATAAAATGAGAACTAACGCATAACATTAGAAAAGTTCAGGCAATCATCTGGATTCCAAGAAAAAAGAACGATAAGCACCAGACTCATTTACCCAATAAAGCAGGTAAATCTAATGTTGCAATAGGTCTAGGAAAATACTATTTGAAAGGAGAATTTGGAAGGTGCAGACTGAAGAATACAGAAGCAAAACCATGAAAATGTGAAATAAAGCCAGTTATAACAAAAATGAATATATGAAATATTTAATGAACATATTCTATGAGCCAAGAATTTCATGTTCATTATTCAACATTTAACAACTCTTATTAGTATGTTCTTTTATTCCTATTTTATATATAGGGAAATTAAAGCTTAGTGACGTTAAGTAATTTACCCAAGGTTATGCAGATAATAAGTCATGGATGGACTCTCGATATGAAATCTAACAGATCATGATGTAAGCCCATGAACTTCAATGCCCTACACATTCTGATTGATTTCAATAAACGTTCAGACACACAATGATTTATTTTTCTCTGTCTATGGCCATTACTCAGTAATTCTATGAATTTGGAAGAAGTCCTATCTAAGATATGTCAGAACAAAATAATAATTTATAAATGATGACTCCCTCTAAGAGAGGGAAGGGTGAGGTTGCCATACATTCATTTTTAGTATAAGAGGGATGGAAAATCACTATGAAAATTAAATGGTCACTATTTTCATAAAATAACAGTGCAGTGGCATAACCATAGACCAATGACATATAATATTTAACAATGATTATAATTATCATCATATTTAAAATTAAGTATAGTTATATAAGAGTAGTACATTTTTATGTCATATAATCATCATAAAAACTGTATGAAATAGAAATGATAATAATGCCCATTATTCATATCAGAAAACTGAGATTTAGAGAGCACTTAAGTAACTTGACCAATGTCTCCCAGCTAATAGTCAGAATTTTTACTTAAGCCATTAGATGCTAGAGCCTGTGCTTTTAACTAGTACACCACTATTAGAACATTATAAATATTACATAAATAGTTTATAATAGTATACAAATTAAATATAACATTAAATCGTTAAAATATAACAGGTGAAATATATTTACTAAAATACTAAAGCACATTTCTATGTATATCACAAATTATTCATTATTTAATATTAATAGTTCAATATTTTGAACTATTTCTAGTATCTTTTCAACGGAAAAAATAAAAGGTAGTCTAATGAAATTAATTCACAAGCAAAGCATTATTGTGACACACAAAAAAGAGAATTTGGAACTCTAATCAAAGCTGTGCTTATTTTTAAGTAAAAGAGGGAATCTTCCCCGAAACATACCATTAAGGTATTGCACCAATCCTCTGTCCAAGTGCGAACTCGGCTCCACCCGGCGTTAAGGACACAGAGCCTCTCTTCTAAAACAGGCTCACTGCCCTCTATCAAGTTCTGGAGGGCAGCACTACTCTCTGTGATGGCATTTAAATCAGCTTTCCTCTTTTCCAGATCCTTCAGAATATTCTAGAAAATAAAAATACCACGACTCACTTGATCTTTCAGAACATTATAAGTGTTTATACAACCTTAATTTTTTAAAAACTTTTCCTCCATGCCCAGCAGTCCATGACTTCCTGGATAATTTAAAATTTCAAAAGTTTACAAAACTCCATAACTTATTAATATGTGAGAGTTCTTAAGTTATTAAAAAAATTAAAACATTTAATGATGCAGGTACCTAGGATAATATTAAATTCAGATGTGGGAAAGACAATTATTTTATTTAAGTATAAATTCCACTTGTCACACACAAACTCAAATTGTTTCATCATAACTCTAGATGTAAAGAATCAATGTCATTTTCTGTAACTACAAGCTGGCAAAGCAGAACTATTCCAGAATTCATAATTCTAAAAATTTCATAATAAATCTATCTCCTTGATTACTACAAGAGACAATTAATGTATAGTATATTTACTTGCAAGGATCACATTCTATAACTAGATGACTTAACATATAATCCGTTGCATAAGCATTACAAAAATATTTCCTCTTAAATAAATCAGAGGAGAACTAGCACGCCTAAGCTTTGCTCTTACAACTGTCCTAACATGCAAAGGCAACACTTTGGATGGTATGATGAGAACTTGATTCTCACATTCATAAACTTGACTAGGCAAGGTATGCAGTCAAAAAGTTAGAGAAAATGTTGGGTTCTGAAACTAAAACTACAAAGTTCTGTCAAACAAAAAGTAACGTGTGCACATCTGCCCTACTGCTGTTGCACCTTGTTCAACCAATATTTAAACAATTCACTCAAAGGAGCTCAAGCCTATATTTAATCTCTCATTAAATCACATTTTGGAAGGTGTAAAAATTGCAAATTCACCAGTGAGTCAAGGTTTAAACATTTACTTGGCCATGTCAATTATTGGTATTTATAAAGGCACTAAAATGTTTCTCTCAGGTATTCTTCTCCAGCAAGGAGGAAAAAAAAAAAAAAAAATAGAACCGCCACAGGCAAACTCTCTCAAGTTAAGACTATCTGCATTCCCTCAGTGGTTAGGTACAGGCTGACTAGCGTAGCCTTTAAGAACTGTTAAAAAAAAAAAAAAAAAAACTCAAGAAATTAACTACAAATGGTCTATAAACTTATGGAAAATATTCTAATTAACATGGTATTTGCCTATCTTTGTGGAAGGTATGGTTAAAACAAGCAAGTAGCTATTCTCACTAGCAGCTGGGGGTACAACATTTCTGAAGGGAAATTTCATAATATGTATAAGACTTTAAAATGGATATATCCTTTGACCCAATATTTTTAGGGCTAAGAATTTATCCTCAAGAAATAATTATGAATGTATGCTATGATGTAGTTATGAGTATATTCATCATATCATTTTTTACAATACTAAATATTGGTAATAATTTGAATGGACATGAAAGAAGGAATGAGACAATAAAAAATAAAAAATGCAATGATATACTATGCCCATCTCCAATACGAGATGTTTTTTAAAGAAAGTCATGAAACATTAGATACAATATAATTATTTGTGAATAGATCCTTGTGCCTATGCGTATCCATATGTGCCTATTAAAAAAATGAAATAATAGTGAGGTATTCTTTGATTATAAATGATTGTTGCTCCTGTCCTTTTTTTATTACACTATGAAAATGTCATTCATTAGCTTACATTACTAAAAAGAAAACAAGGGCTTTCAAATTGTACTGAACAAAGCGGATAATATTTCCTTGAAAAAGTTAAATTTAACAAAAAAAAAAATTTGGTGCCTTTGCTTTGCATTCACCCACACACAATACACCTATAGATGCCAACACTCTTCAATTCCTTCATACGTCCCACTTCACTTCACACAGCCCATAGCATAATTATGCTTTTCATGAGCGATTTTTTAAACTGAGAACATTCTTTCTAGTGCCTAATATCTTGACTTTCATTCAACTGTTACCTCCACAGAGCATTCAAATTAAGGAGTTTAATCATTCTCATATTACTTTTTCACTTTCCACATTCCTGCAGAATGTCAAAACTGATACTTGTGACTTTATATAAATTTCTGTCACAGTATGGATCCTTTCTTTTCCATACAGACCTCTAGTATACATGTTTCTTTCTTGGGAAATAAACTTGAGAAAAGAGAATGTGTAGGTAAAAAAAACTACATTGTATTCAATTCTTTGTCCATCTCAACAGAGAATCAGCAAAGCGACTCTAATCTCTGTGACTTCAAAGTAACTAAAGGGCTAAAAAAAGCTCTTTTTTTTTTTTTTTTTTTTAAATTCTGTCCTTACACTCTGCATCAGTTAGTTTACAATAGAAGGATTAGTGACTGGTACAAAAGTTATTATACAAGAATTAACAAATTCAGCACAATACTTTGTGAAGAATGAATACTCAAACAATGTCACCGATTTTGAAAGTGATAATTATGTTTTCAAGTACCACATGAACACAATGCCTATGAAGGACTCGTTGATGATCCATATGAGTTCAACACTTTTGAAATCAAGAACAAAATAGCTTCTTAAAATAGACTTTTAAAATTTTTCTTTTTGTTTTCCTTAGGACAGAGAAGTAGGGGAAAAAAAGTGGAAAAAATAAAAGACTATATTTCATATGAAAAAGAGAAATGACATCCACCCAGATTGCCTTGAACAAAATGTCACAGGTTATAGTGATATAATTCAGGCAGTTCACCTGAACTACAACTTACTTTAGCCCAGGAAATTTCTGTGTCCAAGTCACTGAGCAAACTTTCAGAAGTGGATTTCTGTACCAATTCAGTTTCAGTAACAGAAAGCCACTCAGAGAGAGAAGCAGCCTCTTTCTTCATTTTCCGGGCCAACTGTGATGCTCTTTCTAGATCCTGTTTTCCTTCCGTCACCTTAAAAAAAAAAAAAAAAAAAAAGTTTAGAGAGAACTAAACATGAATGGGAATGAATCAGACTATTAACTGAAAATCCAAACAGTTCTATTTAACCCCTAAGACGTACATAACCTTTATATCTAGCACCTAGAATCACTCAATTCTTGCATTTCTGCAAAAGGACATTATACCACAGTGGTTAAGTGTCAGGCGACCCTGGGTTTTCATCTTAGCTCTAGCACTTACTTCCCAAGTGGCCTTGGGAGAGGCATAGGCCTGAAAAGGTTGTTATGAGTTTCAAATGAGAAAAATAAATACACAAAGGGCTTCATTCAGTCCTTGCGACAAAACTAAGGGATTACTTAAGAGCATCTTTTATCATTTTGAACAAAAGATGTCTTACAATCCTCTCAATGAAGGACTCTTTAAAAAACACACACACACATTATATTCTAGCAATTTGAAGGGGCAGTAGCATGATTTCTACAATCATATGTTTTACAATTAACCAATTAAAACAGAGTTTATGACTATGCAACATAAACTTTTATTATTATTTTGTTCTTACTTTTGTTGACAGAAAGCAAAATGAACTAACATTTAGTAGGCTTTTAATACAGCTTCCAGGTTGTGTTAAGGAATCGTACACGTTATGCAATAAAACCCACAGCAGCCTCTGTAATAGGCACTATCTTTTTCTATTTTACATGTACATATGTATAGACAATAACACTACCTAATCAGTAGAGTGATAGGTCATGCACAGGATGAAATTTTCTGATATGATATAAAATGACATGAAGATTGAATTTCCTTAATAAGTAACGTGATTACATTTTTTATGGTCCAATTTTATTTTTTCATGCCTCAAGGATTGATTATTATTAAATTCCTTCTTAAAAGTAAAATTTTTTTCTATGGTATTTAATTAAAATTCACTAATCAATTAATAGCACCTAAATGCAGACTTTAGAAGACCAACAAGTGAGTTATATTAAAAGATAGCATGTATTCAAATGATACTTATCTGACTTTGACATGCCCAGGCAGACAATCATCATAAAACTGAATGCTACCAAAGATTTGTATACACCAGAAAGAAAATACTTTACAGTTCAACTTACAATTTACACTCTTCTCAATCTAATCAATACATTTTAAGATATACTGCATATTAGATTAGGCAGCATCGAGTTATAAATCTTTTACCTAACCATTATCCCTTCTATCTCTTGGATATTCAACCATTGCCTCTCAATAGGATCATTCTCATCAGGTATGAAATATACTCAAGTCTCCCTTACACATGCACATGTGCGCATACACGCATACACACACACACACACTGCCTTCTTTGGCCCCAAATTCCCTAAAGACCTTCCTCTCTCTTACCTTTCCCATACAAACATCCACGACCATTTTGTTATCTCCCACATGTACTTCAAGCCACGCCATTATGGGCTCTACCTCCATCACTCCACAGAAATTCTTTGCTAAGTTCAATAATGACTCTAATGGCAACAGATCTAATGGAAAATTTTAAGTGGATGTCATATTTAACTTGATAATACTTAAACAGTTGCCTATACTCATTCTCAAAAATCCTCTAATCCTGGCTTCCCAGACCTGGTGCTCTCCTGATATGCTACTACCTCTTACTACTTACTGTAGTTTCATGTATGTATATTATAAGCAACATGATTTTTTTCATACTGTGATATACAATATGATATACAATGATATATATTCACAATTTTATTTTAAGGTATACACTGTGATAATTTTACGTATGCATACATAGTGAAACACCACAATCAAGTTAATTAACATGTCCATCATCTCATATAGTTAGCTATTTAGTGGTGAGAACACTTAAAATCCACTCTCTTGCAGATTTCAAGTATACTATTATGGAAAACAGTATGGAGGTTCCTCAAAAAATTGAAAATAGAACTACCATTTAATCTAGCAATCCTACTGCTGGGTATCAATCCAAAGGAAATGGAACCCGTATCTCAAAGACATATCCGAACTCTCACGTTCACTGAAGCATTATTCACAATAGCCAAGGCATGGAAGCAACCTCAGTGTTCATTGATGGATGAATGGTAAAATGTGTGTGTGTATATACTTTAGTTTCTTTTGCAAGTTCACCTTCCCCAAATTTCTTACTGAATGATGTAATTCTTCAAGACTTGGTCCAGGCCTTTTTCTTTTCTCATTATGTCCTCTACCAGCCTAGATAATTGTACCATCACTGAAAATTTTACCACCTATATGCAGATGACTCATAAAATTTAGCCCAAATATATTCTCCAGACTTTTATAACTTCATGAATACATGATATATCCAATTAATTCCCTCACTGGTACTTAAAATGTCAACATGTCCAATACTTGCTTATGATTTCCCCATGTTTCTGCCTTTCCTTCCATCACCTTATCCCAGAGGTGGAGCCATGATATTCCACACAATCAAGCCAAAAACCCACCTAGACTCTCCCTCACCTGGACCCCCACATCTAATCCATCCAATCCCACTCATTTCACTTCTTAAATACACCTAAAATCAATCAGCTCACACCAGCTCCACCGTTCCGCCCCA
Organism: Pteropus vampyrus; assembly: GCF_000151845.1. Taxonomy (NCBI): domain Eukaryota; kingdom Metazoa; phylum Chordata; class Mammalia; order Chiroptera; family Pteropodidae; genus Pteropus; species Pteropus vampyrus. The sequence goes on from NW_011888805.1 coordinate 4,260,740, forward strand.
GTCCAAGTCACCACAGTGTTTCACTAAGAGCATGACTATGACTTTCTAAGTGGTCTTCTCACATCCATTCCTGCCTCTCTCCAATTCATCCTTCTAACCGCAGTGAGTGAGCTTTAAAAAAAAAAAAACATATCTGAGCACATCATCTCTCTGCTTAAACCTTGCAATATAACTGCTTATCGCTCTTAGAACAGAGATTTAAATCTTTACCACAAACTCTAAGACACTGGTGTGGCCTGGTCTCATCCATCTGCCCAACACCATATTCTCCACACTTTCTGTCTCTCCTTCAGCCCAACTAACGCATCATGCCGCCTCCTGCCACAGGAGCTTCACTTCACGCATGCCATTCCGTCAGCCTCGAAAGCTCCTCCACTGTTCCACCCCAGCGATGCTTACTCAGCCTTCAGAACTCGATTTACACACCACCTCCTCGGGGAAGCTTTCCTAACCCCAGACGGGGTCAATCCCCCTATAACATACACACTTCCAGCACCACGTTCATTCCTTTGTAACACTTCAGACGGCATCTGACATTACTTTGTGTGACTACTGGACTGTTTTCTTCCTTCAGTACCCTACGTTGCACTAGGCAAAGACATCATCTGTTTTTGCTCACCACTGTATCTCCACTGCCTTTAACTCCTGACGTATACTGAAGTTCCAACTGTGCTGAATGAGAAAATGACTTTAAAACTCCAGTAACAATTACAGAATTGGTAACCAGCAACACCATCCCCATCCATAAAATGCCCAATGAATAAATATAATTATATGTCGCAAGTAACTTCAGCTCTTTAATACCAAAAAGAAACTCTAAGATATGTGTTCCAGTGGTACAATGTATCAAAAAGATATAAAATCAACAACTTTATCTTAGAGAAGTGAGGTCGAAATTGCCCAGGAAATGTATCAAAAAGATATAAAATCAACAACTTTATCTTAGAGAAGTGAGGTCGAAATTGCCCAGGAAATCATCCTTACTGATTTGAAAGTGGTAACAACATTTCAGTTATTTTTCTCTGGGCTCTTGTAGAAACTTAGTTATTACTTAATAACCCAAGAAGCATCTAAAATATTATCTAACACAGCTTTTCAGTATTGCCAAGGCTTCTCTGGTTTCAAGGCAGAGACGCTCAATGAGAGAAGACATTAAGCCTGCTGGATGCAGTCGGTCACTCATAGTAAATGACACAACAACGTCCCCATGAATTCACTAAAATGTTCAATTTACAGATATTTCTTGAAAGGATTTTAAATCCTGTTAGATCAATGTGACCTTCCAGTTGTCTAGTATTTATTACAGTCCTGATGTTTTAACATTCTCGGTAGACTATTCCATTTAAATATCCAAGGACCAATAACTTGAGTTTGAACAGGGACTATAATTCTCAAAGTTTCCTTAGAATAGTTTCTTAAATGTCGGTAGTTGTTGACAATATAAAATGAATCTGGATTAAACATTAAAAAGAAATTTCGATACAACTAGTAATCATTGTAATATTAACATATGTATTTAAAGAAATATAATAAAAATTATTGAAATAACTAAAAACATATACTGCTAATGTCATAAAATTTAACAGGTTGCTGTCCTCACCTGGGCACCCAGGTCATTGTAGAGGACCTTCAGAGAAGTCAGCTG
>NW_011888805.1:4262434-4273806 GCF_000151845.1 Pteropus vampyrus
TAACAACATTTCAGTTATTTTTCTCTGGGCTCTTGTAGAAACTTAGTTATTACTTAATAACCCAAGAAGCATCTAAAATATTATCTAACACAGCTTTTCAGTATTGCCAAGGCTTCTCTGGTTTCAAGGCAGAGACGCTCAATGAGAGAAGACATTAAGCCTGCTGGATGCAGTCGGTCACTCATAGTAAATGACACAACAACGTCCCCATGAATTCACTAAAATGTTCAATTTACAGATATTTCTTGAAAGGATTTTAAATCCTGTTAGATCAATGTGACCTTCCAGTTGTCTAGTATTTATTACAGTCCTGATGTTTTAACATTCTCGGTAGACTATTCCATTTAAATATCCAAGGACCAATAACTTGAGTTTGAACAGGGACTATAATTCTCAAAGTTTCCTTAGAATAGTTTCTTAAATGTCGGTAGTTGTTGACAATATAAAATGAATCTGGATTAAACATTAAAAAGAAATTTCGATACAACTAGTAATCATTGTAATATTAACATATGTATTTAAAGAAATATAATAAAAATTATTGAAATAACTAAAAACATATACTGCTAATGTCATAAAATTTAACAGGTTGCTGTCCTCACCTGGGCACCCAGGTCATTGTAGAGGACCTTCAGAGAAGTCAGCTGTTCATCCATCCCCTTGGGGTTGTCAGTTTGCTGTTTCTGGACAATGTGCCTTCCTGTTTTGATGACGGTCTCCACTTCAAGCTTTACTTCACTTAAAGTTTTATAGAGTTTCTTAAAAATAAAGCAAGACAAATATTACCCATCGTAATGAAAACCTGCTAACTGGAATGACTGCGGAGCACAGCTGATACAGATGGACAGCTACTGTGGAGATCAGAGGGCTTTATCTTCCTCAGATTTGGATTGGAAGGATGAGTAAAATGAAACAAGGTTATAATAATTTTTTTAAATCAGAAAAGAATAAACAAATAGAAATTATACTTGTTTTTAAAAAAAAACTCAGAGGCTTATTTTAAAAGTTTATGAAATTTTATAAACATTTTTCTTACATAAAATGGGAAAATATTAGGATAAAAATTGAATGTCTATCCTTTTTAAAATTACATTTTAAAAAATCCTAAATGCTATTACTAAAAAAAGCCAACGCTGGCTTTACTTCTGGCTGTTGGAAGTTGGAAGTATTAACATTTTTTTTCTTACAGTTCTCTGAAGTACCAAGTCTACCATCATCAGCCCGTTATTTCTTATATAATGAAGAGATACATGACAACTCAATATGTTAAGATGGATATAACTATAAGAAATCGGGGATATGCAAGTCAAATTCAGAGCTGTCCTCATCCCAGTTACCTAAAATCAAAAAAAGCTTTATTTTGTACAGGTTCTCATCTCCATTCATAGTGATCCTGACCTGAAACATCTATTGTGGCTCTGTCACACAATAAAAGACCACCGGACCAAGTTATACAAGGTCCCGGATGGTGCTTGCTTTGCTGACTGCTATACCTCAGTAAATAAATATTTTAATATATTCATGAGCACATGCATGCATGGGTACGCACACATATACATATGAAAATTTATCCTATTTGTTCATTCTTCTACCCATTCCAGCTTTTGAGTAATCAAATGGCCTTTGGTACATAACAGATACGTGGAGATTACAGTTTGAGAAAGCACAAAGAATTCATCCCAGACTTTTCTGGTCTTAACAAGTGTCATCTTTAACTTCTTCATAATCCTTCTCAAGCAGAACACTAATTCTAAGGTTGTGTATGCTTAGCCACATTATTTTTTAATGTCTATACAATTGGATTTTAAAGTTCAAGACTACAATAGTAATAAGGCCTTATAAATAATTTCTTCTTTCACATCGTAGGTTTCAGCTTTGATTTAAAAATAATTTTCCTAGAGAATGATTTTTTTTTTTTTGCAATAATATTCGTGATAGCTATTCTAATTTCTTCTTTCATATTTTAGGCTTAAACTTTGTAAATTAAAATTTTAAATTTTACTTTCCTTTAGAATGATTTTTTACACCATAACATTTCTAACATCCATTCTAAGTATGGTTCCTTTGGCTAACTCAAATTTATCCTTTAAAAGATTAGTCACATTCTGCCAAAGCATGACTCTTTGTAACTTCACATTGTGATTAAGATGTGTTTTCTTTGTTTTTTAATCATGTTATATACTTGTCTATGCAATTTCCTTATCTGGTTACCCTGTAATAGTTGATTTTATTCTCTCCTAGCTATCTGTCCTATCTCTTCTAAATTCCTTGGAAAAAAGGACCACAATTCTTATTTTTTAACCTGTTTTTCATCATTGATCCCTATTCTTAGCACACTGTAGACAAATAATTACTGAACAAACCATGTATGCAAACACTAGATGAAGCCACGTTAACTGCTGGAAAACCCACTGGACACATTCCCCAGTCAGTGGCCTCACCATGCACTTGTCCAGGTGGGTCTGGATGACATCAGGGTCCACGTCCTTCACGTTCAGAACATGAAGTTCTGCTTTCACACCATCCAGAACACGCTTGCAGTCAAGCATTCGCTGCTCGAAGTTAGCGGGCTTCTGGAAAAGCTGGAATTTTGTGGACACCTCTCGAAGTTTCCTCTGTTTGGAGAAATAAGAAAAAATAAGCAATTCAGAGCACAATAATACTCTCTCTGCAGATGGTATCAGTAAAACCCTGCTAAAAAGCTGTAAAATAAAACACCAATAAAAACATTCCTTAAAGGAACTCAGTGAGGTTACCTGATCACCTGAGGGTCATGAATTACTTGACATTCAGTGTACTGACTAAAAAGCTAAGCTGCCTTTGCCGGAATTAAAACATCATGAATTTTCTCACTCGTTCAAAAAAATATAGTCCGAAACCTAGAACTCAAAATGCGCTTCATCGTGAGCCCAGAGTGAAAGTCAATCTCACACTCACCTTTAAGGGACTAAGAGGTGCTGCAGCCCATGCCCTCAGCCGGCCCAGTGTGGCCCAGCGTATCAGCCACACCAGAACCGACAGGGGCTCTGCACCAAGGGAAAAGATGATAGAAAGTTAACTTCTAAATCTAGCTTACTATCCCTTCTCAGCTCAACTATAAATATCAGATCCAGTGTTTCCCACCCATGCAATGATTTCTTTCTACTGCCCTGACCGAGATGCAAAGTGCCTTCCATTCACACTCCCATCCCACTGTTTGCATCATAAAGAAGACCAAGGTCATCCAAGTAAGCAGCTTCTCCTCATTTTCTTCTTGTGCCCAACACATTGAAAAAGAAAAAGGAAGCAGCTCTGCCTCTTCACCTGCAGCACATCCATCTGACTTCCTCCTCTGACAGTCCTGCCTTCTGGGGAAGATGGAGGCTGAGAACGTGTATTTCTTCTCAGCTCCTCTAGAGTGAGTTCGTGGGCTGAGATTTCTGCTTGGATTTTCTACGAAAGAGATGAGAAGGGAGAAAGAATGACTTTCTTTTTAAGTTCCATATAGACATACAATACATAAGAATATGCTGACCCCTATACAAGCTTTAAGTTTGCAGTACAGTATAATAATAATATGGTCCACCAGTATTGGATGCCTGTGTGCTATGTACGAACTGCCTTTGAATTTGTCATTTCTAATGTTCACCCCTTATTTATAAAGAAGAAATTTTCCCAACTGCATAGCTAAGAACACTAAATAATTTTTAAATGGTGGCCATCTATCCAGGTCTCACATAAAGACCAAGAGAACCCCAAAACCCACATGCTGCCCCAGAATTAAGGTCACCTTTCTCACTGACTATTGGTTTGCGATGGGAGAAGGGGCTGGTTCTCTTGCAAGTGAGGAGGCATATAACAAATGCTCTTCTTACAACTCAATCACTACAAATCCACGGCAGTACCTGAGCTTCCTGTGGAACTTGGAAGGCATCTATCCTATCAGTCAAGTATGTTGTGAGCTGCTTGTCCAGCTCCCCTAAGCTCTCCTGCAAGACCTGAAGCATGTGATCAGTCTCCCGCAGGACCTGGAGTTGCTTTTCCAAAGAAATTTGCTTGCTCTCTGCCTACATAGGGGAGAAAATTGAACCATTAGTCACTCAGTACAAATATAAACAGCCAAATATAAGAAAACCCATATGTCTGGCTACCAAGAAAAGAAATAGAAGCACTAGTTCAAGATATAGGCCCACAGTATAAAGAAATAGCAATGTTAACAGTAAAAAGGTCCTTCTAGAATCTTATATATCTTGCGGTGAATTACTAATTTTTACTTCTCTCTATATACAATGACAATATATAAAAATGTTAAGATTTCCTAATTAATATATTAAACAGAATAAAAAAATTGTCATTTATTGTAAAATTAGGGTGTTTTTAAGAAATAGCAATAAACCTATCAATAAGAATATAAAATGTAACAAGACTGTGTATCGGCACTGTAAACATATAAATCTCTTTTTTCCAAAGTCTAAGACAAATTCTACAGATGCCCATGTATGCTGAACCACTGTTTTCTGCACTTTTGAATTAAGTTTGTTTCTATTCATGAACTAAACATCAGGTTATTATTTAATACATATTCGAAAGCTTCTAATGTCTACCCAACCCTCCTGTAAAAGAACGATCTCCTTTTTCTCATTACTGACATGAACACGCATGTTGGGACGTATTCCAGATAAGTATCTAAAAGAGTCCAGAACTTTATAACAGCAGCTTACATCAAATTCTGATGACCCTAATATTTACTAGGATAATATGACTTATTATTCTTATATACAGCTATAATACGATCCTTGAAGGAAATTAAATAGTTCACAAGCAGAAACCATCTCAAAGATAGATTTTTTAACTCATCAAATTCTGCCTGCCTTGCAAGAGTTAAGTCTACTCTTCCCCAACTAGTATTTCAAAGCCCTTAACTACCCTCATTAATGTTGATTACCAACTTTTCCTCTTGGTAAGAGTTCTTGAGGTCAGCTCCCTATCACAAATACCTAACAAACACTCACACCTGTCCCAGTTCTCACCAGGTGACTCAGTTCTTCATATCGACTGTTGAAAGCCTCCAGTTTCTCACTGATGATATCATCCAGGATCCCCCCATCAATCAGAGTCTGGCCAAGTTCCCGAATCTGGGTACGATTATCCGCTGGATGTCGCAAAACAGATTCTAGAGACTGGATGGGGACAGGGGAAAAAAAAAAATGCATTTACTGAGGCAAAATGTATCAAGGACCCTAAAAATGTCCATTTTTTAAAAAAAATAATTCCATTTTCTAGAAATCTACCAAAGGAACAAGATCAGATATGATTAATTCACAAAAATATCCATCATGGTATTAAAAAAAAATACATAAAATTAAGAACTCAGCATGAATGATGATATGATACTGTAACTCCATAAAATAATTTCAATAATTATTAATTATATGGGAAAATGTTCATGGTATGTTACAAAGTTTAAAAGCAGAAAACAATACCATACAAGCAGAATTATCTCAGACTGTTATTGATTATATTACTAGAAACAGACACTCATTTTTCTATAACATATACTAGGCACTGTTTCATGCACATACTTTATATATACATAAACCTAATCACAAGGCTAAATATTATTCCCATGTTACAGATGGGAAAACTGAAGTTGAGAAAGATTAAATAATTTGCCTATATATACAGTAAAAAGAACCAAGACTCCAATTTGGCTCCAAAGACCTTACGATTCCAAAACTTTTCATCTCGTTACTATAATATATTACCTTCTAGCATGTATATATTAAAAAATAATGTTTAAGAAGAAATTGTTTATCTTAGAGTTTGCTTTATACTTTTCTCCATTTTCCAAATTTCTAGAATGCACATTTCAACTCTCATGTTAAGAAAATATGTATTTTTAAAATAAGCTTTCACATTTTTTTAATGCTCTCAATCTCTCACTCTGCTATATTATTTGAGAAATGACATCTTTCCTCCAGCAGAGCATCTGGCTCCTGGAGTTTAGGTACATTTGTCTTATTTCTGATCTTCAATTCAGTCATCATCTTAATTACCACATCATGTGCCTACAATTTTAAAAGCATATCTACTCTGTTCCTCCCCTTTAAAAACAAAACAAACCAAAACAAACAAAAGCAAATCTATTCTCTTCACATTTTTATCTATTTAAGAAGCAGTTATTAAGTCATCATGTGCCACACGATGTGTTGATAACTAAGGAACAAAGAAAAACCAGGTACATTTCTTGGCTTTAAGGAGCTCAGATCCAGGCCTGGGGACAAGCTCCTAGGACAGGATCCTACATCTCTAATTCTGCCCTCCCCAACCTGTCCTCCAACTTTTCACATCTGAAGATAACGGAGGAGCCACTGCAAACACAGTCATTGCCACATCTAAGGAACGAAAATCACTTTATGAAGAAACAAGAGAGCAATTGTCCTAATAACATATCAAGGGAGTTTTATCCAGGGACTGGTAAAAACCAACTGGAAAATCACTAGAGTGCTTTATAATGTCTAAAAGATACTAATTAGCAAACAACTAACCACCTCGAAGGCTAAGTTAGCGGGTCACCCAATAATCTAAATATGCATGATTGTGTAAATACTTCAGGCAATGGAAGACAATGAAAGCTACATTGAAAACTACTGAGGGAGCAAATGCACTTGCTGGCATAAGGCATTATGTTCCTCATTTTAAAACTCATTCACCACAACAAGAAGAAATATCCACCTCCAGAGCTTCGTTGACAGCATCTGCCTTCTCAGGCAGGGCCTCTGTGCTCTTCATTCGCTCTTCCAGAGTGTTGAGCCAGGAAGTTTCTAGATCCAAATAGTGAAGCAGTTCAATCCAACAAGACCAGACCTCCTAAAGTAGGCAAGAAAAAAGTTAAATGGGATAAGGAGTCATTTAGAGATGCATGTATCTCCAGTGTTACTCATTCTCCCTGATCAATAACCATTTCATTTAGATATGAGTATATTTGAAGATTTAAAAACTAATGAAGTTGGAATTTTGAGTAAGTAAAATAAGATCGAATTCTTCAATAAATTACATTAGACCAAGTGGAGGAAGGTGGGGGCAAAGAGGAATGAGCTGCCTTACTCTTTATATGAAAATAAATTCCAAAGATCTACTTAAATGTCAAAAATAAAATTATATAATTGGTAGAAGAAACCAGGGGGGAAATATTATTTGTCTGTTTTCTAAATAGGAGGGTAAAAGTGCTCATAATTATAACACTTTTGAAAATTGTATAGGAACTTGGAATTGCCTAGAGTCCATCCTATTCCAACTCAGAACTAATGGATGTATACTCTTTTCAACTTTTTTCTAAATTTATATGAATGTATCTATATATGCAGAGACCCACATTTTACCCAAAATGGAGTTACACTATACTCACTGTATTAGCTGCAATCACTTATTCCCCATTCCTATGAGGAGTTTCAGGGGGTTGGGAGGAAAAATGAATTTATATTCCCCACTTTCTAGGAGAAGAATTATAGAAGGAAAAGCCCCTTCCCTATACAAAAGGAGCTTATTTGATGGATAAGTTTAGGAGAAAGAGTTCAGCATGGAGCCTCCTGGGTTGGTTCTCTTTCAGACCCCCCAAATGAGAGAAGGCCCATTCTAGCCTGCGATCTATATGAGGTATGCTAACCAGGCCAGGGTTCAGCAAATTTTGCTATAAAAGGCCAGATAGTAAATATTTTAAGTTTCACAAGCTACATCTGGTCTCTGCCACAGATTGTCCTTTGCTTATTTTGTATGTATTTTGTTTTGTTTTTACCAACTCTTTAGAAATTAAAATTATACAAACTATTTTTAGCTCACGGGCAATACAGAAAGAGACCACAAACCAGATTTGATCCTCAGGCTGTAATTTGGCAACCTGTGAATGAGACTAAAAGAGAAAAGACGCATCTGGTCACTCAAATTTCTAAGCGGGGAAAGCAGACTGAGAAATCGATTTGGCTGCAAGCAGAGCCCTATCTCATAGGCATAAAAGGATAACTCTCAGAGAAGCAGTCCCAAGAAGCAGAACTGGTCCCTAATCAATCAATAGTCCCAGCTCCTGGAGTAAGGGGCCCTGACGACACATGTCTGGCTAGATTTCAGAACTAACTGTTACTAAATTTCAGAGTCACTATTACCACCAGTGACTGCCTTCCACTGCCCCAAATTTTCTGAATGGGAATTATTGCTGAAGTTTTCATATGCCTGTTTCATCAGTGTATGTTGGGTGCAAGGGGGGCAGGCAACTTATCTTTTTAGTGCCCAGGTCATCAGATCAAGAGGTGCCACACCCAAGCACCTACACCTGAAGAAACAGCTCCAAGGAGCCACATTTGCATCTGACACTGGATTTCAAGTTTGCTGCTGTGCTGGATAAGACTTTGGGAGTCCATGGGAGAGTGTAAATGCATTTTGCAGGGGGAGAAATGTCACTAACTAATGACCAGAGAGTGAATGACAGTAGATTAATGGTGGCCACAAATTTTTCGCCACTACTCCCATTAAGTGGTGAAATTGATTTCTCTTTCTCTAGAATGTGGACTGGCCTTGTGACGTGCCTAGACCAAAAGAATGCTACTGAGCTGACGCTGTGCCCAACTGCAGACCTAGCCTCTAAGAGAACTGACAGCTCCTGATTTCTCCTTAAAGGCCAGCTGCCAGGTTGTAGAGAAGCTGTAAAACTGAGGCCACGTCGAAAAGAGACCCAGAGGATGACAGGCCACCATGAGTGTCCCTGCAAAGTTCCCAGTTGACTGCAGCTACCTAAGTGAGCTATTCATGGAGCAGAAGAGCCACCCAGCTGATCCAAATAGACCCACGGAATCATGAGAAATAACAAATGCTTGTTTTTATAAGCCACTATGTTTTGGTGAGGTTTGTTTCGTAGCAATTGATAACTGAAACATAAGTGTATACATTAAAAATACGAAAACATGGTTGAGTAGAATATATACCAACTTCCAGATAATAATTACTTCGAGAGCGGGATCAAGAGATGATATGAGATAGAAAAGAAGGAAACAAGTTCTGTGATACTAATTTATCGTATTTTAAAAACAAGATCTGGAAAAATATGGTAAAAAATTAACATTAGTTATATCTGAAAGATCTGTATATAGGTGTTAGTAGTATTATCTCTACTCTTCTCTAAGTCTAAAATATTTCATGATTTAAAACATTTTAAAGGAGTCTAAAAGTTATAAGATAATAAAATTGGACTTTTCTGAAGAAAAGCTTTTTACTCTAATTTAGAAACTTGGGCTATTTCTGCCCAAGATCCCTTGGTAATCTCTGCTATAATTTTAAAAGAATTTCCATTTCATTTCCCATTTCAAAGATATCAAGGCCTCATCTTTTCTCTTTTATCTATATCATCTTTTTCTTGCATTTTTCCTTCTTTTCTCTCAAACTAATTCCAAAGTAATTCTAAAAGTCATTCTAAAAGTGATTCTCAAAGAATCACTTCCAAACCCTCGAAATATTTATTTCACTCTCCCTCTCAAATTGTCACCTTTGGGCCATAAAGGCAGCTTGAAGAAATGACACAGAATACATCACGGTCTTTTGTTAGCTCGGGATAATTCAGGGACCCCATTCATGATGTAAACATATTACGAATTGTTATTTTGGCTATAAAGAAATTGGAAAAGAAAAAAGGGCAAAATCAAGGGTGGTTATGACGGAAAAGAAAATATGGATAAGACTGTAGTAAAGTTCAATTCCAAGATCATTCACCAAGAGTCAAAATCAGGCATGCATAATATAATATCTTATGGTTACATCGTTTTAATTTCTCAAATGATTAACCTCAGGTGTTTTCTGTTAGAGAATATATTAATATTAAAGAATGTGGTTTTGAGTTGTAGCTTTCTTATTAACTAGTCTCAATTATCCATATTTTTCTTAGCACAAAATAAATTCAGAACAAATAAGTAATGAGTGAATTAGTTTAAATATTATAGTTGCGGTTGTTTATTATTTTAGGATTTACCACAATACAATTATTTGTTTTAGGTTGAACTGAATTTAAATTAAATTTTTATAAATTAAAATGCTTCTTAATTTTTTGCAATAAGATATAACAAAAGTCACAGGAATATAAAAATTAACAAGCAATAACTTAATTTTATTTAAAAAAAAAAACCTCATGGCATCATCTACATCTTAAACCCAAGAGCCTGGACTCTAACTTCAGATGACTCTAACTTTAGACACTACTCTAAATAACTTCAATTCATCTCTCTGTACTAACCAGGCAAAGCAAAAGAGATGCTCACAGTATATTGTTTTAGAATTTTAGGACTGGAATTAACCCTAAAGACCATCTTTGATATGGCAACCTTGATCTCACATTAAAAAAAATGTCTAAAGATATTAAATGTCTTTCTCAAAAACCTTCCACTAATTAAAGGCAGATCTTGGTCTCCTAATTTTTTTGTTTCATTTTATCAACCTATTATCCAAGAACTACTTGTCCTTTATGATCCAGGATTTAAAAAGAAAACTGGAGGGTTTTTTTTTCCCATACACTACGGAATCTGAATTTCAGAAATGCATCGCTGAAAAAATACCATACCTCTAATGTGTGGCACTTCCCTCGAACTCTATTGCAAAGAAGTTGGTAGTTCTCCAGCACGACATTCAGCGCCGATGTCAACTCCTGGCCACCAGAGGGCGCTTTTGCAGCCAGTAACTTGATGTTGTCCTTGAGAATCTTCACTCTCACCTCCTTCTGCAACACATCCTCTTTCGCCCTCTGTTCCAAGAAAAGATGAACTTGAAAATTGTCTCCTTTTCTTGGTAAGCAATTTCTTTCCTTTTTTTTTTAAATAAACCAAAATGAAAATGTTTACACGATTCCAACTAATTTGAAACGCTATTTAGGTAATCACTGACGAGAGTGCTTTTGAAATAAAAATGCTAACTATAAAAACTTGCTCATGAGAGGTCCCAATGTACACAATCCCACACAAACATTTTCATTTAATAACAAGCAATGTTATCACCCAAGTTATCCTAAGTTATGCTTACTGACATGAAGTACTTTTAAAGTCTGGGCCCGTGATTTTCAATTAATTTTAATTAACCACTAGAGGTCTGAGCATATTAGATGGAAATAAAGTTTCAAAAAAATTGAACTGCACTGTGGTAGAGGTATCCTTTAAAATTATTCAAACATATTTTTTTCTGCTGTAACATAGGTATATCTACCCTGCCAATAATTGACAGCTTTTCAAGGGTGATAAATTTATACTAGGAAGATGGGATCTAGAAATAGCTTCTTTCCTGACTCTCGCTCCTTGCTTAGAATAGTCTCACTTTCAGGAAAATCAACCAAAAACAGAGTTTCATTTTCTCTTTTAATTTTCTTT
>NW_011888805.1:4273856-4275300 GCF_000151845.1 Pteropus vampyrus
CTTGCTCATGAGAGGTCCCAATGTACACAATCCCACACAAACATTTTCATTTAATAACAAGCAATGTTATCACCCAAGTTATCCTAAGTTATGCTTACTGACATGAAGTACTTTTAAAGTCTGGGCCCGTGATTTTCAATTAATTTTAATTAACCACTAGAGGTCTGAGCATATTAGATGGAAATAAAGTTTCAAAAAAATTGAACTGCACTGTGGTAGAGGTATCCTTTAAAATTATTCAAACATATTTTTTTCTGCTGTAACATAGGTATATCTACCCTGCCAATAATTGACAGCTTTTCAAGGGTGATAAATTTATGCTAGGAAGATGGGATCTAGAAATAGCTTCTTTCCTGACTCTCACTCCTTGCTTAGAATAGTCTCACTTTCAGGAAAATCAACCAAAAACAGAGTTTCATTTTCTCTTTTAATTTTCTTTACTGCTAAATGGTTTTAAACTCCCCAGGTTAGATAAAATAATAAAGTGTAGTGGGTTTTTTTTAAATCCTAATGGTTGTTTGGAAGAAGAAAAATAAATAGAATGTTGCCCAATTAAGAGTTTTAATTTTATTCTTCTAAACTCTCATCTCTAGTGACTTGAAGAAACCACAAAACTACAAAAGACAGTAGTGTAAAGGAAAAGAAGAAATGAAATAAGATGGTTCTTACATGGTAGGCTATCTTTAAAATACCTTATTACTAAATAGTTTTAAAGCTTTCCGAAAAAGCTATACTAAAAAAGATGTTTCAATGAAAATATTACAACTACAGTAAAAATCCCTTATTACGTTTACTTTTACTCATATACAATAATGCATTGATGAAATATAATCCTTTTATAAAATAGCTGCACAGAGATTTTTTGCTTTAGTTATACTTTTAGACAAGTATAAACTTCAGCATAAAACATTAATGTGTTGCTCAATCTTATTTTTAAAATTAGCCCTTTATCCTATCTTCTTTGGCTTGAACACTAAAGGAGACTCGAAGCAGTCTTAGAAATTTAGGAATGATGCCTACTTCTTTTATTATATTTAAAAAAGAGAGCATTCAGTGCTATTGACACAGGAATATAAGTTCACTGGAAATACGTCCTGTGACCCCAACAGCATTCCTACTGCTACCCTTACCTGCTCTATCAAAATTTTTATAATCATGTGTGTCCCATGTACTAACTGGAAAAACTAACTGAAACTAACTGACGAATCAAGGATAAGCCCCAACCAAATTGGGAAGTCTCAGTTGTTCCTAACGAAATAATTCTTCCTGAAAGTTTTTAGAAATAGAGGTGATATTTGCACAACACTGAATGTGTCTGATGCCACTACTTTTTTGACTCGTTCTCTGTGGTTCCTCAAGGTTCTAATGAAATAAAACGTCTCAAGGGCCTTCATGGACTCAACTCATGGGTCAAGTTGAACAAATGGAGTCTGGACTTCCTTTC
>NW_011888805.1:4276465-4286202 GCF_000151845.1 Pteropus vampyrus
ATAAACCGACTTCTACCACAGGAGAAGATATCGTCCCACAGAGATCACTCAATGCTTAGTTCACTACTCAATGTCCCGCTCAAACTCAATCTCACAGTAGTGGTCACCCTGCCAGGGCTTGCTTGGCTACAAAGTAGATAGTGACCAAAAGCCAGTCTAGGGATACGATGGCTCTCACGAGAGTAAAGGACAATATTCAGTGACTTTCTTGTCCCTGCTCTTCAATCACGATTATAGTCATAAAAATAGACAGAAACCAAACAGAAGCTTTGATTTCACTGCCCCAGGTGGTGCTGTAGGAGCCTGCTGCCAGCAGTACACTCAGCCCTGGTTCTCAAGCCTGGACGGTCGGCGGTTTAACCTGGACAGCTTTTTAAAAATATACGTGTACGAATACATGGGACATGGTCCCATAGTGTAGTGGTTAGCACATCCACTTTACACACAGAAGGTCCTGGGTTCGCGCCCCAGCGGAACCACGGTCCATGGTCTACGGCCATGCCACCCTGAACGAGCCCAATGTCTGATCTCGGAAGTTAAGCAGGGTTGGCCTGGTTAGTACTTGGTTGGGAGACCACCTAAGAAGACCAGGTGCTGTAGGCATAAATAATAATAATAATACAAAAATAAAAAATAAAAATATACATATACAAATACAGACATGTACACAAATTCCTTGGGCCTAACTTCCAGAAAATTCTCTTCACTAGTAGTTTCTAGACACTGGTTAGTTATATCGTTTTCATGGATCCATAGAGAAATGAGAAGAATAAAGAAACTATAGCAAACTTTCAAAAAAGCAAAGCTCAGTATTATACTTAATTATCCTTAAGTTATATACTAAATATTTTTTGGCATTAAAATGTTTTTCATTCATGATTTCATGGAAATAATAGCTGAGATAGACTGTTGGTTGATTGGGTTTTATATATCGTCCTTTCTTAGCAAAATAAAAATTTGGTAGCATTATGTTTGTCTGAAACTTCTTCAACCTTTTTACTACTCAATGAAATACAATAAACTGAAACAGCTCTAGATAATTAGAAAACACCTTTGCCTCCTTGCTGCAGACACTTAAAAATGTCCCATGCATTTATTCCCATACTCTGAATCAGTAATAATTCACGATTAATTCTATGGTGTTACATGTGTGTTACATACATACAGACAGACAGACAGACACATATTTTTATCTATGTCTGTCTGTCCATCTACCTATCACTTTCCTTGCTCCTCAGTTCCACTTCCAAACCATTTCCCCTATTTACTTCCTCAAACTCCCAATTCGAGCACATGTCATTAGATTACAGCATAGCACATTTAGAGAAATTTGAATTTGGCTCAATTATTAGATAATGTTATAAATACTTTCTGAAGTGTAATAATGGTATGGTGCTTTTTGTGGAAGCGTGTCTTCATTCAGATGAGAAGCATGCTAAAGTATTTGAGAGTTAAGTGTTATATTTTCAATTTTCTGTTGAAAGTACATTTTTAGCTAAAAAAAACAAACAGTATATATGTATGTATGTAAGGAGAGCAGGGTAGAGAGCAAGAAATCAAACACAGAAAAACAGTAACAACTGGCCAATTTCGGAATGGGTACAGGGCTGTTCCCTGTACCATTATTTCACCTTTTATTTAAGTTTAAATGTATTCAAAATAAGGTATTTAGGGGGGAACGATGAAAAGAAAATACTTAAAGATGAAAACGTATACTTTTCCTATATAAACATTAATCAAAAAACATTGCGTTAAGAGACAGGTACTATCTAGGGACTGTCTGATGTGTTCCTGCCTTTCCCATTTTCTCCTCTCATTTTTCACCCCTTCCTCACTCACTGTGGCTGTATGTAACCTCGCTATTGTTTTACTAACCAAATAGAAGCCATCAGAAGAGAACGACATCATATTCGCACTGGACCCATAATTGCCTCCCCTTCCATTACCACGGAGAAACCACCTGACTCGACTCTTTCACTTAGAGAGTGAAGCTCATCCCCTCTCACATAATCAGCACAGGCTCCACTTCAGAAATTATTTTCTCGCAGTCTCTTCTGCATCATTATTTTCTCCTTCTAGGTGAAGCCTTTCTTTTTTGGTATGCAGATATCCTGTAATACCTCTTAATACCTATAAACCATCTCATCGGATGCCCATGTCTCCTCACCCACCCCGTCTCTCTGCTTCCTTGAATAGAGAAGTTCCTTGCAGTGGTTATACCTGTCCCAGTTTCTCATTTTCCATGCTCTGCTCAACATTCTCCACTGTGACGTTCTTCCCCGCCGCTCCACTGAAATCATTTTCTCAGGGCCTACGAAAGCCCCCATGTCATCAAATCTAAGGCTTGCTTCTCAGTTCCGGCTGGCCTCGGCAGTCCTCAGCCCCGGGCACTGAGAAAAGCTTTCTCCTCCTGGCCTCACCGTCTAACAAGGATCTCGAACTGAATCCTCCCAGAATGGAAATCATTTCACCTGCTGCCCCCAAAGCTTCTCCTCCTTGAGTCTTTACTATTTCAGTAAATAGAACCACAATTCACATAAAGTGAAAATTTTGAAAAATCCTACCCTGTCCTCAACTGTGCACTGTTTTCTTGTATCACACATCCGATCCATTACTAGACTCTCGTCTCCACTTACAAACCTAACATTTCTCATGACCTCCACCACCATCTTCCTGGTCCAAGGAGCCATCCTCTCTCTCCAAGACTGCAATAACCTCTTAAGTAGATTCCCCGTTTTCGTTCTTGCCTTCCAGAGCAAATTATCCAGATGGAATCCAGAGTGATCGTAAAAGATTTATCACATGTCACTTCCCTGCTCAAAACTCTCAAACTGCTTTCTGTGTGAAATTATACCTGAAATAAAGTCCAAAGCTGTTGCCTCCGAGGCCATATGCAATCCATCCCCACCTGCTTTCTGACCTGAAATCTTACCATTAACTCCTCTCCAACCCACTAATTCCTCTCTCCACTCTATTCCAGCTACAATGCCTTTCTTGTTCTTTATTAAACACATCCGGCTCATTCCCACTGAGGAGCCAAACTGGACAATTAGTATAAAAAAAATTATCTATTTCTTACCCCAAACTGCCACCCATGCTGTAGTTATTCTAGACCAGCGGTCCCCAACCTTTTTGGCACCATGACCGGTGCTCCTATGAGAATCTACTGCCTGATGATCTGAGGTGGAGCTGAGGCGGTGATGCTAGCGCTGGGGAGCAGCTGTGAAAACAGATGAAGCTTCGCTCGTTGCCTGTCACTCACATCCTGCTGTGTGGCCCAGTTCCTAACAGGCCATAGACCGGTACTGGTCCACGGCCCAGGGGGTGGGGACCCCTGTTCTAGACCACTGTTTTCCAAAGTGATTGGGCTATAAAATCAATTTAATCAATTTAATCTATCTACCTCTTAAGAACCACGAACAGTGAAGTTGAAAAACTTACCTCCTTGCTAAGTTTCTCCAGCTGGGTTTGGTAGTCAGCTAGTTTTGTCTGTACACGGGTTTTGATTCCGGCAACAGGACAACTTCGAAGGTTGGTCTCTATTTCTTTCATGTCTTTCAGCGATGATTCAATTGTTTCTATTTCATTAACAAATTCCTAAACACATAAAATAAGCCCTCGTTGAGTTCATTCCCATAGAAGTGTATGCCATAATTACAGTTTGTCTGCTTTTATCCCCACGTGTGTTATAAGAACAGACTGCTAGGAAATCAAAACTTTTACCTACTTCAGGAGTATTGTGCCTTAAGAAGTTCATTTCACCTGGGTGCTTCATACAGCCATCTGCCAAATTAGACTGGGAATGCTTGACTCTCAGCAGGAAATAGCACTTTTAATTAATTTAGAGAAGCCTGGTGATTTCACCAAATATAAACTGCATGTAGTATTACTGGCAAATTCCATTTGTTAGATATGTTTTTCCTAAATTCTCACCATGTGTCACAATAAGAGCAATATACAATTGGTAAGTATGACACTGAGGTTGCTGTCGTAATGTAAAATAGCAATTCCTAATGAACTAAAATTGCTCGTTCTATCCAAAATTCTATAACCATAGCCAAAAATAGAATATAAATAATCAGTCATTTTTTATTAACTATAAAGTAAAAAAAAAAAGGTTTTTGATGAAAGATATTTTATCTACTTTTATTGTCATATCATATTCTTACAATGTTAATAACAGTAGCCAACAATAAAGGAAAAGAAGAACATGTTATTTATTATAGCAGATTCCCCAAATCAGCAGAACTCACTGAGCATTGGTCAAGCTGCCTTTGCAGGGCTTCAGCGTCTCCTTGGACAGCTTGCTCTTTCATTAAGAAGTCTTTCACACCATCCATCCACTTTTCAATGACTTTCGAATCAGCCTAAATCGAACACAATAACAAAGGGGGATATTACTCAGTGACATTCAACCTACTACATCTCAAAATCTATTGCTACTGGAAAGAAGACAATTTTTCAAAACTTTGATAGCATCATTTTCATTTACTTTATTTCTTTTTTTAAATCTTCCAACTTGAAAATAAAGATTTTCTTCATGATGGGCTAAAAATCCTCATAAGACGATATTCTGGTGATCATTCCAAACATTCTAAAACACTCTCCAGTGAACCAAGCTATTTTGCTTAAATGTGAGAGATAGCTATGATTAAAAATTCAAATCACAGGAAATAAATGCTTTCCTAGGTAAAATCGGCTAAAAATCTTTTGTTCTCATATAATTTAGAACAAATTTTCCCCTAGAGTTAGCTACTCAAAGCAGGAATAAAGAAACAGCATAGTAGAGGAAATGCAATAGGTTGTTTTTAGTTCTGCTGTTTGATGCCTTGTTATCTGAGAACCCAAGACGGTCTGCTGTCCAGCTCCATCTTTCATCCAACTTTCACTAGTCACCCACTATAACCCGGTTACTGTGTATGGTGCTGGGGCTGTCAAAAACAAATGAGAAAGGAAACATCTGGCAGAGAGAAAGAGACGTCAGAGAGGCAGTAACACTGGAACTGGCCCTTAACGAATACAAATAAGTAGGTCCAAGTTTATCTACAAAACTGGAGTAAGGTAACAGTCATTTCTTCCTAAGGCCTCTCAATCTCTCATCGGTCAGCCTGACTTGTTAATTTCTCCTGTATTAAGCTGAATTTGTTTCCTTGTACCTTCTTCAAGTCTTTGCTTCTCCTTCATCTCTAGGCATGGAAATAACTATCTTGTTCAGAAAACACCTTTAGATTTGAAGGCAGCCGCCATGCCTTCCTTTAGTCTCCCATTGGTTAAACTTTCCTAATTCCTTTCATAATGTCTTGTAGGACATGATATCCAGGTACTGCACTCACCACTCCGATCAACGCATTCTGGAAACTACATCGATGCTTTTAATGTCCTTACAATATGCTACACGGAACTATTATAATTCTTATTCTTATAACGTTAGAATGAATGACAACAATGGAATCTAACTGGTATTTCAGATACGAAGAATTACGCTCATAAAATGCTATCTTAAATTAAGTTTTATTTTCCTTATTGTAGGGCTGTTTATTGTTCCTTTTGGTTTTTGTCTTTATAATAGATAACAACAGATACATTATTATAATACATATATTATTCACAATATTATGGTTAGCTAAAACTCCACAATTCCACAGAGATAATGTTTACCACCCTGTGCAAGCACGTGCTCATCCCTCTTATTCCAAACAGTTTTGAAAGCCTTTTTAGTCCCACCGTACACTTTCCTCAAGCATCCTTTCCCTTCGTTCTTTAGCCTGCCTGTCTCTATTCTCACATGCCCATGCTGCTCTTTGTCTTATGCATTATTTCAATCGGTGACGCATCTCTTCCTCGTGTTTGCTCCAGCATTCTAAAATCTCATCCCAGAAGACTGCTTAGTAAGACATGGCCAGGGCAGGGTGAGGTGGGGTATGTAAAAAAGACAAAAGTGCAGAAAGAGAGAAAGTATGAGACATCTATAGAGTTTGTGAAGAACTTTTTCTAAATGACCATTTAATTTGTCACCATTTTTAGTGCTGTGAATCTCTGTTCTGAACTTTTTAAGAATCCAAGGCAGCATGACTGCTGTATAACTGGGTAATTCATTAAATCTTAGTCTTAAATATGAAAACTAATAGTCTCCTGGGCCAATGACTTTTGACATTTACATGGAAGCATTATAGTCTAAGCAAGTTTTAATCACAGTCAGCCAGGTCGAAGCAAGGGGCTCAACAATCCCAGTCGTTGGCATACGAAAGTATGAGAGGAAGTTTTACGGCATCAACCTCCTTCCTTCCTGTCTCTCAGACACACCCACGTGAGCACACACAATTCACAAGCAACTGTTTCTTCTCTCTCTTACACTTCAACACAAGAAAAAAGAAAGAGGAAAGCAACAGACAAGCCACGTAGAGCAACTGATCACCCCAACAAAAACAAAAGGAACAGACAGGAATCTGCAAAGCTGTTTCTGCCACTAAAAATCCTACAGGTAATCCTGACCACGCGAGTTCTAGGAAAGGCATTGTGCCGCCCCATGAAAAGAAAAACTAAGTTCTGAATTCCAGGCTCAGCACCTTAGCAGCCATGAGGCTTTGAGAAACTAATTTCTCTTTTTTGAGCCTCATCCATAGAACAGGAATAATAATAGCTACTTTGCCTGGTTACTGTGAAAAACAGAGATAATGTTTAGACAGGGCCTGATACAGAGCAGACATGCAATAAATGGTAGCTATTATTTCTAAGATCTACAAAACCAAGTGCTTTATTACCAAGATTAACCCCAGAAAAGGGTTACCACTTCCAAATTCTAGTGTTTACTCCCATCAGAGACTCCACGGGAATTAAGTAGCCAGAGTGAGCCCATGTTTGCATAAGCGTCTAAATATTTTTAATTGCTGCCAACATTAATGCTTGTTCTATCATATAACTGTTTAAAAATAATTGTTTAAAAATAACTGTTTGAAAGAGCTACAGCTTAGGATATTTCTGACTAGACCTGGCTGAATCAGCTCAGCAGAGGACGCCAAGTAAATGAGGGAAGGTCCCACTGTAGGAATGCCTGACAGGAGATTCACAGGACATTCCCACCTGCAGCTACACCATGGGGAAGGGGTCACTAGGTCACTAAGATCAATCCTAACCACCAACTGGGGAGCAGGAGACAGGGAGCTCTGCTTGACCCTCTGTATCCCCCTTTCCTTGGAAGGAAAATACTGTCTCCATCCACTTGTAGCAGTGTTTTCTGTGCTTTAAAAAAATACCAAACGTCTTGGTTCATCTCTCAGTCAACAGTACAGCAAAGAGGTCACAATGAAATTGAAAATGCTCACATGCAGAGTGTGTCTTTGTCCATTTAAAAGTCACTGAGCTGAGGAACTTGGGAGTTTCTAATGTACAATGAGTAATTTTTTTCTCCACCTCCATCTATTTGCAGAATGAATATATGAATACATATTAACATGAATATATGAATATATGAATATATATATTAGATTGAGTAATTTCTAATGTCCTATCTTCTTTGGAGGATCTCAGTTCTTTGAAAAATTATTAGTAAATTTCTAAAATAAAAGTCGGTCATTATTTCACATGCAAAAAATATAACCCATAAGTTCTAATCCAAGGCAGCCATTTCCCACTCCTGTTTATACTCATAAAGTCTCAAACAAATATAAAATGATTAACATGATAATTTTGAAAAACCGAAGTATCAAATATTCTATTTAGAAGGGCCACAATTCTACATTAGCCAATTACTGCTCAAAAGCACTGACTCTGTAAGCATTTTGGATGGGTAACACCTGCTGTTGGGTCACAGAAAAGGAATGAGAGGTCATTAAAACAATGTCACAGCCCATCTCCCAGCCCGGTCTCTGAGCTAAGGGTAGAGGAAATTTGAAGCTCTAAATTGAAGACAATAAGATACCATGGTACACAATTACCTCCTGAGATTTTTTTTATGACTAAATTCTTGGCATTTTATTTTGTTCCTCCCTCATCTGTTGGAATGTCCACAGCTTTTTAAGCAGTCCATTTCTAATCCACGACTTCGGCAAAAAGAATTGTGAAACCAGAATTAAGACAGTAATTTAAGGTAATAAGGTTTCTATTTTGTTTGGTATTATAATATTCATTAACCTCAAAAACACCCTTTAAAAAGTGTTACCTCATTCAGTAGGGAGGACCAGCAATGACGTAGCTACACATTTCTTTACCGGAAACTAACAGAGTTCTTAAATTTAAGGTTTCGAATGAATGTGCCAATATTCTCTTTAGTGAAGCAAAATGTATTCAAAATGGGGGGGCGGAAATAAAAACCTTTATGAGATAATTATATCACTTATATGCTACCTAGAAAAGGCTTAAATCAGCCATTACTGAATATTACTCTTAGAAAGTAGTTACCATTGTGTTTTTATGCTAAAACGATTTCCAAAGTCACTTCAAAACCTGGTTATACATTTCTCAGAGCTCTAGCACGTGCCCTCCCTGACTCCGGGTCAGAGGGCAGCATGTCTGTGCAGTGTGTGCCTTCAACTATTCAGTGACAGCAGGAAGGTGTGTGTCTACACGGTGTCCTGCCGTTCAGGGAAACAGGCGTTCAGATTTTATAGACCTAACCTCGCTAGAGAAGTACCTGTCCATAAGGTGTTTGAAAGTACCTTCAAAGCGGTTACAGTCACATCTACTTACTTGCTGTCCACCAGACAAGGTTCCTATTCTAAAAGAGGATATGCCTTAGGGGAAGAGATCCGGGAGCCTAGAGAGGGTTGGCCTGAGATCAGGTTATTGTGCAGGTGTAAAACCACGCAGAAGGAGGGGGGTGCGGGAGATTAGCTGTGGGTGTGGTGCTCAGCAAGACTGAAGGCTGCTTACAGAAGCAGCTTACTGTTAAAGGATGATGAGCATAAGCAGAGAAGAGGAGAATGTGAATTTCTAACAAGTAAGTGACATTTCCAGAGAAAGGCAATTACCCAGCATGGTCTTGCACTGTCACTCCCACCCAACTCAGTTCACAGGGGAGGGTGCAGCAGGGCTTTGGGACGAGGAAAGGGCAGGAGCTACACGGTGTCTGGGAAAACATTTCCATGGCAAAGACAACCAGATCCTTTCCAGAAGTGTAATTCTGGCACCGGTGTGGACAATGAATTCCAGGGGGAAGACATGGAAGCAGCAGGCAGATTTTCAGGGTAATGAGATTGTCAGGGAAAGAGGTTACATGAGAGTCTGCACACGGCAGGAAGGAGCTGCTGGAGGGGTCTGAAGATGCAGGAGTGGTGGTGAATATAAGACAGACATTTGTGTGGTCTTTGAGGAGGGTTTCATGATTCCGCAGTTAGCCCACACTGCAGGAGATCTTGAAAAGCAAAAAGGAAATAATAGGAACTATCCTGCAGCCTCTGAATCCAGAGATATTATTGCTGCAAATAAGTAGCCTCAGGATTTTATAATATTTAATCCACATAATACATAAGAAAATCATGTCAGTAAAATCAATTAAAAAATTAGCTTTTATGTATACTTTTAAATGTTTTTATGCCTGGAAGAAGTGGGAAAACCTTCCATGAGGTAATTTTAAAAGCACCAATTAACATTATAATTCTTAAGTACAAGAGTTGAGGTGATGACTTTGGCAAAGAATAGATAAACAAGAGAAATTTAAGAACGTATTTAAGAACTGTGACTAAAAATATGCAGGTCCAAACTCTCTATCTCTGTAAAAGGAATCAGCCGTGTAGACAAAG
>NW_011888805.1:4286252-4292968 GCF_000151845.1 Pteropus vampyrus
CAAATAAGTAGCCTCAGGATTTTATAATATTTAATCCACATAATACATAAGAAAATCATGTCAGTAAAATCAATTAAAAAATTAGCTTTTATGTGTACTTTTAAATGTTTTTATGCCTGGAAGAAGTGGGAAGACCTTCCATGAGGTAATTTTAAAAGCACCAATTAACATTATAATTCTTAAGTACAAGAGTTGAGGTGATGACTTTGGCAAAGAATAGATAAAAAAGAGAAATTTAAGAACGTATTTAAGAACTGTGACTAAAAATATGCAGGTCCAAACTCTCTATCTCTGTAAAAGGAATCAGCCGTGTAGACAAAGGAAATGTATGCATGTGAGGAAAACACTATTTGTCAACAAACAACAGAAAATTAAAATTTGTACACAAATGACACAATCACCTTATTTGTACTGGAGGATGGTAGGAAAACTTAAGCACATACCTATAAAAATACTGTCAAAGTTTAAACGTGCTATGGCAATAAAAGGCATTATATTATTATTTCGACTAACAAAAATTCACACTCCAAACTCGTGCATTTGAATACCATCTAGTTAAATGTCCCTCATGAAGTTCCACTATCATTTGTCTCTATTAGTGTGGAAAAAATTATTAGAATTAGTAACGTTCATGAACTTTTTACTTTTAACCTCTAGCAAGGATCACTGTTAATGTTAGCTGCCTCCAGGGGGAAAAAAAATAGTATTGGGCAAGAAAGAGAACTTTAAATGTTCATTCTAAATACTTCTCTATTATCCAGTTTCTTCGATGAGCATTATTTATGCTTTACTTACAATTCAAAATGCATTTTAAAAATAAACAAGTCAACCACTTTGTTGCGCAAAAACCTCATCACAAAGTGGCATTGAATTAAAAACCTGTCCTCATGCTTAAAGACAAATACAACTTAAATGCCTAAAAAATTACAAATCAGGTAATTAAAACAGGGAAAACGATGCTAACCTGAAAATGAATATTTTTGTAATTATCTTTGGTTGGGAAAATTAAGCTTTCCTAAACGAATTGCAAGTAATTAAGTAACAACCAATTCCTTCAAAGCAAATAAAGGAGTAAAAGTGTTCCTTAGAATTTTTTTTTTTATATATTATTTATTATTACTTATGCCTATAGCACCTGGTCTTCCTAGATGATCTCCCATCCAAGTACTAACCAGGCCTGACCCTGCTTAGCTTCCAAGATCAGACATCGGGCTTGTTCAGGGTGACATGGCCATAGACCATGTACTGTGGCTCTACTGGGGCATGAACTCAGGACCTTCTGCATGTAAAGCAGACATGCTAACCGCTACACTACAGAAATACATCCTAGAATTTAAAAATATATATTTCAATGAAGAAGTTTCTTCTTAGGGAATACAGACTCTGTCAACAATCTTGTAGTTAGGACACAAAAAGTTAAGAAAAAAGAACTGGACATTACAAACCTGGACATTACAAACAGTAATAATGACAACAACAAAAAGTCTATCCAGATGCACATGTTTGATGCAGTGTATTTTTAATGGAAATAAATTTGGCACGTACTCCAACTGGCCACTTTAAGTACCTGAATTTGCTATATTAAAAACAACAACGCACTGAAGCCTAACTAAAGCTGGATTACTATAATCACAGGGCTCTCTTTTGTGTTTTGAAGAATATTTATTCTCCTTAAATTCCACATTCAAATATTGGCACACATTTAGCTAACCCTAAAATATACCTTTAAGAGTCAAAAGAAGATTAACCCTTGGGTTAATTAATAAACCCTATAAATTTCCCTAACTACGTCGCAGATTTAAATTTGAAAACAAAGCAAAGTAAATATGGGAAATACTTAATCCAGCACTGCTCAACCTTTCCACTGTTGACATTTTGGGCCAAAAAATTTCTTTTGTTATGGGGCTGTTCTGTTTATTATAGAATATTTACCTGCAACCTAGGCCTCTACCCACTCAATGTCAATAGCACCCTACCTTCCCCTACAGTTGTAACCACCACAAATGTCTCCAAACATTGACAAACATCCTGAGCAGGGCGGGGTGGGGAGGACTGAGGTGCAAACTGGTCCTTTGCTTTGGAACCACTGATCATCCAAAGCCCCGACCACAACCAGAAATTTTAGAATTAGGAATAAGGGTAAAGCTGGGTTTTAAAGTTGGAAGGAATTACAACTCAAGACAGACAAGGGGAAGTGGATCCACTCACAAAAAGGTAAATGAGTCAAAAATACTAAACGACACAGAACACACGCCCCTTCAAAATTAATGGTTTATTCTAAAGAGAGCGCGGTGTAGAACTGCAGCTTGCACTCAGAAAACCACTTCCTTCCACTACCAACACACACACACACACACACACACACACACACACACACACACACCATCAGAACCCTCGCCATCTTTATTCTCCTCCTGCTCATTCACTGGACCTGTCCACTGGCTCCTGGATGAAAGGGTCTCCCTCCAACCTCAACAGTCACCCTGTCATCTCATCTTTCTTAATCATTTCACGCTCACCTGGATAGCCTACCTGCATTCTTCTACCACATCTTATTCTGATTTTGATTTTTAAAACATCATTTTCAATAATTTTTTCTTCATTTTCAATCTTTTCACTTTTTTAGCAATACCCTTTATACAAATTTTCCTGGGATCTAAATCCAAATATATAAATAGATATAATCTCTTGTATATGTTCTCTGGGGATGGAGATATACATATATATATTTCCTGATCTAAATATCCTATTACTAATCTCATCTCAGTCATTGAAAAGTATTAACCGAGTGCCTGCCTTCTCTGTGCCAAGATGTACTTTTAGAAGTACATCTTGCGATACCTAAGTGCAAAACCACATGCACCAACAACCCAGGTAAGGAAGCCTTGGGACGGCAGGGAGCCTGTGAGGAGGGAGGGAGTATGACAGGTTCTTTCTTTATCCAGACCTTTCCTATTGGAAAACCAGGCGATTTGGAAACTTGACTTCTCCACCTTCTTCACATGTAAAATCTTAAAATCCTGACTGTCTTACCTTACACATTGACTTTCACCCCATTCTCCTATGTCCTCACATTTATCTTTTCCTGTGAATTTTATCCCTGCTTCATCTGTCAACATTTTCAGAGGCAGCAGAGTACTCTGTTTCTGAATTTTCATGCACCTCAAATTACCTGCTTTTTCCAATCTTACGCCTTTCGTTGATAGTCTAATCCATATTTTTCATATTTACTCCAAATGTCTAAAACCCTAAAGAACCAGCTTCAAAGACTCTGCTGAGCATCTTCCACCACTCTAACTGAATTACCTCTGCAATCTAGTCACCGGCCTGCATTATCATGCATGCTGCTCCCCCTGAAACATTATTCTGACCATTTTTAAGCTATTTTCTCTTATTTTTGTGCTCTCCAGTACACTAAAAGTATATCTCTAATAAGCTATTTGTAAATCCCAACTTAAGTGCATAATAAATGTAGGACTAGAAAGAATGCAAAATACTCAAATAATAGGTGTTCAAGTCTTGCATGATTAACTACTATTTTACCCTGCAATAAACTTATACTCCTAATGGCCTCCTGATTTACCTCAAAAGTTCTGAGTTTGGGGGTAATTTCTTCAAGCAAATGCAGATCTTTGGAAACTTTGACCTTTAATTTGTTCCACTTTCCTTGAACATCATTAAATTCTTGATTATACATTTTTTCTACATCTGGAGAAACGTTTTTCTCCAAAGCCTTTGTTTCTTCTGCAAGTTTATATAATGCAGGTTTTTGATTCTCAAGGATTTCATCGAGGGCCTAGAAAAAAATATTTTAAAGATTAACAATATGCACAATGATTTGCTTATACAGACATAATGATATGAGCTATGGGTAATTAAATATCACTTTCTAAAAAGCATTTGATCAAAAAAGAACTGTGAAGAACTCATGTAAAAAATATAAGCATAGTCAAAAAAGTTAAAGCTTTCTTTTCATGAAGTTGTCTGTGGGCCGGACATAATATATCCTCTACACTAAAAGCCACTGGAACAGCACATCCAGTGAGGGCCAAGGGTGCAGCGTTCGCTAGTTGATCTATTTTATCTGATGAAATGGTTCAGAACCCGGTATCGTAAATGACCAGGGAAGCATTTTTGTTCAACATAGAAAAAGGACAATACATCGATTCAATTGATATTCTTCATTTTATTAAAGATATTTTAGTAGATTATGAACAGAATGAGAATTTTAAGCGAATTACAATAGGATAAAATATGGTTTTATTCTTTGAAATAGTTAATATAACTATCTTTTAGCTGAAGTGCTATGTTATAGTAATTACCTTCAAACTGTAAGAAATTTTTGACCAATTTTGACAAATAGTGACAAATATTTTTAAAATAGTTGAAAAAACATTTCAAAACATAATGAGATATTAGAAATGATTCCAGATGTCCAAGACCTAAAACATATATTACCTTTTTTTCTTGCAGGGCCTTCTCCACCTTTACAAGATCATTCAAGACGTTCAAAGAAGTCTCGGCCTTACTTTCTGAGTCATTTAGCATATCTTTCAGTGTTTTCAGCATTTCCAAATATGCTTGTCCAGGTTGGCTTTTCAATTCTGTTTATTTAAAAATACTTAGTTTGAGAAAACTATATTAGGAACCTAATATTATTACATATACTGTTAATCTACTAAATGTAATAAATGAATTCTAATACATAAAAAGTTAAACTACATAATTAAAATTAAAAAAGGTCTCTGTTAGTTACTAAAATGATTCCACTGGTGTCTCTGAGAGTCAGACAGGGACTTCATTCCTGCAGATGTTGATGTTTGAAATATTAACTTATCCACTATCATTTCTCTTCATTTTGTCATGATGAAATGTCTCTCTAAAGATGGTAGGACAATGTTCTTTTTGTCTCGTATAATCTCTTTTTTCCCCAGTAGCTACACAAAGAGTGAAAGAAAACAAAGATCCCTTCAACCAGTCTTCTTCTAAGTTGAAGTGTATGGACAAACTGCCACCTACAGAGTGGTGGACATCATATCAGAACACCATAAGCCAGGCTGCCACAAGTACTCTGAGAAACGATGACTGCAAAAGCCAGCAGAAATGACGTCTACTTCACCCACCAATGTAAAAATCACAGACAAGCAACATCCGCGTGGAAAGGAAGACAGCCCAACTGAAACACAGAGCGATGAAAACAGCTATAGCTGCCAAAGTGAAGAAACAAGCGGCATTATTCACAAAAGGCAAAAGGTGGAACACAGATGCCCATCAACGAAAGAACAGATCAACAAAATGTGGTGTATACACACAATGAAATATTGTTCAGCCTTAAAAAGGAAGGGGATTCTGCTACAACATGGATGAACTTTGAGGATGTTGTATGAAGTGAAATAGGCTAGTCACAAGAAAACAAATACTATAAGAGGAATCTAGAACGGTCAAACTCTTTGAAACAGAAAGTAGAAGGTTGGTGCCAGGGGCCAGAAGGAGCGGGTAAGGGACAGCTGTTGTTTAACGGGTGTAGAGTTTCAGTTTTAAAAGATGAAAAGAGCTCTGGAGATTGGTTGCACAACAATGTGAATATATTTAACACTACTGAACTCCACACTTAAAAAATGGTTAAAATAGTAAAATTTATGTTTTATGTTTTTTGCCACAATTAAAAACAAATAATTTTTTTTTAAAGTTAAGAAACTAAATATTTAAATTATCTATTGATCCTTGTCAAAAAGGAAAACATTTTGTACCAATAAATTTAACAAGAAGTATTCTCGAACATTTCACATTCTAGGTTAACTGAATTCAATGAACAGAGTTTGGTGTCCAACTGCCTTTCCAAAAGAAAGGAAATGTGACACATTTGTTTACCATGCACACATACAAATTCTGAAAAGTCAATACATAATCTACAATTATTGTAAGGGTATTGCTAAATGTATACCTTTTTAACATGCACTACCCATAATACCTAATACAACAAAATTCCTAACTTAAACAACAGCAAAGGAGAAAGAATATATAACATATGAGTGATGAGCTCTCAAACCTTTAACTTTCCAAAACCAGGTTTATTCCAAAAGTAAAAACTCTAAAATTCTTCAGACTTTGAAAGAAGAACATGATTTCTTTAAAAAAATAAAAATAAGTACTTGCTAAAACTTGAACCATTTTAAGCAAACTGAAGTAAGTAATCACTCTTTTTATCTCTATCAGAAACGATGTTAGCTGGCCTCCTTCAATGAAAGGGAAAACAGCATCCTGTTAAAAAGCCTTAAAAATCATTGTATCCTATTAACACGATTTTAGAAAGCTGCCTGCGTTTTTACAAACAAGTGTGAATCCAGAAAATAATCTGAATATACTTTAATACCTGTAACAGTAGCAGGCACAGAGGGAAAAAGAGTGAGTCTGATGCAAATCACGTGAGTGTACTAAAGGTCTAAATAGTAGGAGTAAATTTTAAAGTAAGACAAACAGGGAGGATACAGGAAACAGTAGGTTTACCATCCTCTAGCTGTTGCTGACGATCCTCCAAATCCTGTTGCACAGACTGGTAGCGGCCCAGAAAGTGATCGAAGCTCTGCTGCACAAAATCTGGGGCAGAAGGCCTAGACTTCAGGGCTGCGCAGCTGGCACGCACCATTTCAATTTTGGGGTGCAGGCCAAGGAGACTGGTCAATTCCCGCTACAGAAGAGAAAATATAGTCACATAA
>NW_011888805.1:4297483-4299466 GCF_000151845.1 Pteropus vampyrus
AAGGGAGGGGAGGGGAGAGGATGAGAGGACAGGGGAAGAGAGGGAAGGGGACTAGAGAGGAAGAGGAAAATAAATCTGTACTAATAATCTATGACAGTGGTATATTTGCATAATTTCTAAATAAATGGACATATACTAGACACATACATATTTTGTATGTATGTATGTGACCCTACTCTTTATACAAAATAAATCAACATTTTTTAAAGGCTGAGGTAAAAAAATAATTTAAGGTTTTTAAAAATGTGGTATTCTAGGAGTGCAGGAGGATGACTAATTCATTAGGGACACCAGGGAACTTTCTGGAGAGATGTTCTGTATATGTGTGTAGGTTTGTCAGAAAAACATAATTAAGTTTCATGTATATCAATGCAAATAAATTTGCTTAAAAGTGAAAACTGAAAAATAATGATAATACTCAAGGGGTGATGAGTGAGCAGAGATACAGATAATTAAGAATGGCAGAATACCCTTAAGTATGAAGCTAGGCAATTAGTACAATGAGGTTCATTATATTATTCTATTTGCTTTGTACATATTTACATTTTCTATAATAAAAAGTCAAAAAATAAAAAGATTGAAAACTATATCTTTGAAGATTCTTATCAAATTAACATTCCTAACTCTGCTTTGTGCTCTATGGCTTTTGTCAAGGAGAATTGCAACAGGCCTCCAGAGCACGTATCACCATTGGAATAAGGAGTGGGGCTTACAAGAAATGTCATTAAAAGCTAGACCAAAGAAAGAATCGTACACAAAATTGTACAGCAAAAGTGTTAATCTTTAAATTCCTCTGAGTCACTGGGTCTGTGGTAAAAATTTCAAATACAAGTACTATCTTATCAAATTTAAATACAAATACCTATAATAAAGTAATATAGTACACTAAAAGTGATCAAAAATCAAACAACCTTAATTAATTTACCTTAACATAACTTCATTTCTCCAATATTACCAAAGTAAAATTTTCTTTTGCTAAACCCATTCGAAAAAATTCCCAATATATAACCCCAAAGGAGATTTTAAAATCTTCTACACCAGCACATTTTAACAGTTTTGCTGAAATATCAGACTCCAGTTTCCTGTTTTATCTGTTTTATGTAATCAGCCTCAGCATAAAATTTCACTTGAGAAAAGATTCTGATACCAAAAATGTTTTTTGAAAACCACTTTTCAAGCAAAGAGGATTAGAGTGTTAAAAATATATATATATTTGACTTGTCAAACTGTAAATATTATTGAAAGCCAGTATCTAAAAACATATTAAAAAAAAAAATCAAATCTCACCTTTTCCCATTTGCTCCAAAAGGATTTGTCCAGTTTGATTTAATTCATCCAGTCTGGGCCTTCTCTCTGCCTGTTCCTTTTCTAATCCCTGGAAATAAAATCCCAATATAAAAATACTGAAAACTTTCTTTTCAATGTAATACAGATGTTATTTCAAGTTTTACTGTTTAATGTCCCTCCTACATTAATTTGAGGTGTTACAAAGTTTACCTAAGAGAGTACTACGATACAAAACTATTCAATTTCCAGCTACCCTCTAGAACATCAGAGATGATTACATTTTACAAGGTAAATTCAAACAAACAATATAAAACTTTGGTTAATTTTATAAGAAAAAAAAACCATATACTATAACTATGAGTTCTTTCAAGAAGAAATGAGTCGAATTATTGTTTTAGATCCAGGATATCTTTCTATTCACATATATAACTTCCATATAGGCCACACCATAAACTTTACTTTTTGAGTCAAATGAACCAAATGCGCTATGACAGAGATCATTGACAAAAATTAATTAACAAGAAAAGACATAGAAATATTGTGAGTCTTAGTATTTTTTGTTGGTGTTATATTAAGTCTAGAGCCTACTGCAAACTACGATCACAACAAACACAGACTTCAATTTTATATAAAATTTTTAAATAATGACAATATATTTTAGGACCCGAGCTAAAGCATTTTGTTCTTTATGTTTGA
>NW_011888805.1:4299516-4302449 GCF_000151845.1 Pteropus vampyrus
TTGACCAAAGTGAGAGAGGAAGAGCTTGAAGTAGTGCTATGATCACGAGGCCTTTCAGAAGACCTCAGAACTTCAGCCACTGCTGCTGCTTTAGGTGTGTTTGCATCTTGGCCCTCCAACACTCTGCTAGCTTCTAGTCTGAGCCAGGGAAATAAAATGAACTGTCTGGACTTGCCTGGGGCTCTGACATCAGAAGGCAGATACCCTTTGTCGGAAAAAAAGGCAGCTGGCTAGAAAAACTAGGAAGCAGTTCAAATCTTTGGTGACCAAAGCACAGTGTCATATGAATTACAATATGAATGGCAAGAATTTCCAGCACTGGGAGCAACCTGGAGGTTGTAGGGACATTAAGCCAGCAACCAGGCCCAAAGAGCATCAATATGCCCACTGGGGATGCTGCACATAGTCCAGCAAATACCAAAATATCAATGTAATGATCAGATTATCTACTTAAAAATATATCAAAAAATGCCATTATGTTTATTATTGACATTTTATAACAACTTTTTAAATGGGAATATCCCAATTGTTTTGTTTATTTATTTTAGTACATTATATCCTCAGGACTTACTTATCTTATACGTAATTTTGTTTGTCTCACATTTTTGAGAGGTGGAGAATGTTCATAGAAATAATGAAGTTATATAAAATAGTAGGTTTTATCATAGTCCAGACTTTCCCTTTATATGAAATACCATCAAATCATGTAAAATTACTATGAAAAAATATAGAAAATCTGCAAAGGAATCTTTATCTCCTGAGGAGAGTATGCATGTTGAGATGAGTTTAACATCTTTATCATTTGCGTAAAAAGGCAATAAAAACACTTGTGCTTTGTAAATATATACAATCAAAACCCAGGGTAATGAGAGCGCTAAGAAAAAAAATGATATGTAAAACAAAGGTCACTTATGATTCACAAACGATGCAATTTTTAAATTTTCTAAAACACACTTTATCCACTGATAATTAGAAATGCAAGCACGACGTAATTTGAATATATCACTTATGTCAGTTGCTGAAGTTCATGGTCCACCATCACACGGGAAAAAGAATATTAATTAGACCTAGACAAAATACTCACACCGCATTTCGAGTTCCATTATCCCTGTTGTTGGGGGGTCATAAACAAAACAAGTTACCATTTTCCTGACAAACTATCTAAGCAATGAAGATCTGAGCTGTGCTTCTGTCGGGTCATTTCTATTCTAAGTGGGCAAAGGATTAACATCAACCGCTCCATTTTCATGTCAGCAATTTATGGTAAACAAAAAAGAAAATCAAGCTGGTGAATAAAATTTTAGAGATGAAAAATTATCACTGCTCATCTAGAAAACAGGGAAGAAGAATCCAATTTAGGTACTAGGCAAGCTGAAGCAACTTCTGCGTTTCCTTCTTTTTATTCAATGACAGTATTTCACTATCCATTTATTTTGCTCCTTCAAACCAATTCTCAAAATTTAAATCACCCTCCTCTAAGTTTGAGATAATGTAGGCTGGACCAATACCAAGCAATAATTAAAGACAACTTGCGTCATATGAAAGAAAAACTGTACATTGTCTTTTAAAATGATTGGTTTGATCCCAGAGACCCAGAGTTATTTTTTCTATTTCTATAGAACACCCAACTCTTAAGATCACTAACCAAACCCAAAATCAATAGTCCATTATTTTATTAATTACCTGAAAGGGATAAAATACAACATATCCCTGCTACTTACACTCATTTGACTTTATACTTTTCAATCATTCACTACTAAACTCAAGGGAAACGTTTACAAAACATGGGACCATCAGGCTTATATACTTTGCCAGTGATAATGGGCGTCAATTCATAAAACCACATAATCCAAATAAATGTCCAACTACTCTATTTTTTAACAATCTAGGAACAAGATAACTAGAACCAATAAAATCAGATATAGCAGCAGTCAAATGAAACAGATGATTTCAGTTTTAAAACATTTTTATGCTATATGAGATATCACAAAACTTAATTCAAATGATTTAGCTGAAAAAGTCCAATCGGACTTGACTGTGGTGGCATTTTTGATGGTCCTCATTTGAAGAAACCAGTGACATGATTATGTGAACATCTGTTTTACTGAAGAATCTGATATGCTTTTCTAGTTGAATGGAATTATTTATCTGTCTCCTTACCTGGGCAGACTATGGTAAGAAGGCAGTAAAAAAAAAAAAAGTTTAAAAAGTCCTCTATATTAATCGGTGGTCTAAGATTTATTTCAAATTTATAGGGGAGAAGAGAAGAGAACTGAGGGAATCACCCGACTGTGCTTTCATTTCTGTTCCCTATTTCTGGTTTTATAACAACAGTAGGATTATCAGCACTAACCACGTGTAGAGAAGTAATATGCAACACCATGAAATTAACATAGTGGATAACATGGGATGGCAGTGGGGGAGATTTTAAAAATCATTTTTATTCTCTCAGTCAGTAACAAAAAGCAAACACCCTCCAAAAAATAAGAAAACTAAACCTAGGACATACAGACCCTGTTTAAGATCAAGGCCTGTATTTCCCCGCTTCTTACCCCATCCTAAATATTTTTTATAACGGATGAGTTTTTTAAAATAAATAGAATGAGGATTCTGTAACGAATGCATTTCTAGCCCTACCGAAACTCAAAAAACAAATGGGAATGCAAAATATAAAAGGTTTCTTATTAAATTAAACAAGTATGCTTTAAGTCACAATTCATTCATTCCCGTATAAAGCCATATATATTCCCCAGGATTACACCTGATAATTTTCAAGTACCATCTTCACATAAACTCAATTTCCAGTGTCTATACTTTAGGGTAGCCTATTCACAGGAAGATTTTACCCAACAAAAGCTACAGTCAGAGGAAGCAAAGAAGCAAAAGGGTTACATGACTGGGACACAAAACTGGAAAAGAACAGGAGACCCCAA
>NW_011888805.1:4305594-4329860 GCF_000151845.1 Pteropus vampyrus
GTTCCACTGAGATCATTTTAACTTCCAAATTCTTTGCCGCTTTAATGCCTTTGAGAATTGGTTTGTTAAATGATCATTAATGTCATCTACTGGTCTTTCGGAACAGTAAGAAGTATATGAAACTATGAAACACAGCCCTCATTTCTTACTCTCTCGACTCCCTGTGTGGAGCGCTTTGATGATAGAGCTTCTAGGTTAACAACCTTCCACGTTCCCCTTACCCACAGTCATCATTCTCTCCTTCCATAAGCCAAGAATTTCACCGAGTGCTGAAAATACAAGCTTCAATGGAAAACTTATCCTCACTTTCGAAGCACTTGTAGCAGGCATATAAACAAATAATGACATCAGTGCAATAAGAGCTTTCATAGAGGTATGGTCAAAGCAATAGGGAAGTCAAGATGAATCACTTAACTCTTCCAGATGAGGTTAAGGGAAGTTTACTGAAATAGAGGGCATTTCAGCCACAAAAGGTGAATAAAAGGCCATTCTGGCAGACGGCACATGCTGAGGCAGAGAGTGAGAAAAGAGCAGGAGTCAGGAGGGCCGGAGCTCAGATGGGGGAATGAGGGGTGGGGAATGAGGCTGTGCTTAGAGGTGCGGAATAATGCCATCTGGAAGGCCCTTGTATGCTGGGCACTATGGACTTTACATTTTGTCCCCATAGCAATGGGAAGCCATTAAATTAATTGTGAGCACCGGAGCTGTGTGACCAGATTTATATTGTGGAATGATCACTGGTTATAGAAGCCAAGGGCTATGAGAATTTAAGAAGGGAAGGGTAAACAGTGGCAAATGCTACAGAAAGAGCAGGTCTGATGAGAACAGAAATTCTTCCTTTGGATTTAGAAACTGAAGGTCAATGATGACCTCTAAATAAGAGCAGTTACAATGGAATGACGAGGCAGAAATCAGTCTCGACTTCTCATTCAAACACTCGAAGTCGGCCACGGTCTGACCTCAAACCACCTTTCCAACCTTGCGTGTGTACTTTCACACACACGCCTAGCAGGAAACAGAACAAAGTATTTCTCCAAAGATCACATCACACTCACCCACCTCCGTGCTCTGCTCAGGGGCCCCCTGCCCACCCGGTGTGCCCTTCCACCCATCTCCAAGCACCCTCCCTGCCTTCAGCTCCAGCTCGGGGCCACTTGGCTCTCTGGACTTCACCAGTGTCCAGAAACTACTGAAATCTTGGCCGCCACTCAATTCCCACGCTACCTACCACTTTCTAACTTATATCAGCAAAACCTACAGACATCTCGTTTTTCAAATGTTCTGCAAACTCTTTACAAACTATCCCTGATGTAGATTAGCAGTACAGAATTGTTCTAGATGCCCAAAAAGTTAATGAAAGGATGTACAGAGACTTAAGAAACATCAAGGACAAATTGCTACTATCCTCTGTCACAATTTTCAGCAATACACAGATAGGTACAAAGTAGCAAAGCTAGGCTCCCGCAGATTTCAATAGTATTTACTTTTTAAAACTGTGTCTCTTAAGAGAATATATTGAAGAAATTTTGAGATTTGAAATAAAGTAGTCTTCCTTTATCCTCGGGAGACACATTGTAACACTCCTAGTGGATGCCTGAAACCACAGATAGTACCAAACCCTATATATGATTTTCCTACACATACATATCTCATATAAAGTTTATTTTGAAATGAAGCACAGTAAAAATTTAGCAACAATAACAAATAAAATAGAACAATTATAATAACACACTGTAATAAAAGTTATATGACTGTGGTCTCCCTTTTAGTCAGTCAGTCTCTCACTCAAAACATCTTGCGGTACTCCACTAACCTTCTCACTTAAAGGAAGCACTATATGGCTTTCTTTGGCATGTCCAAATTGCCAATATCACTACTCTTGCATTTGGGGCCATTATTAAGTAAAGTAGTAAGGGTTCCTTGAACACAAGCACTGCGATACCTGGACAATCGATCTGATAACCAAGGCAGCTACTAAGTGACTAATGGGGGGTAGGCTATATGACGTGGATACACTGGAGAAAGATATGATTCACGTCTCAGGCGGGACAGAGCAGGACAGTGAGAGATTTCATCATGCTACTAAGAACTTCACACAGTTTAAAACTCATGAATTATTTCTGAAATGTTCCATTTATTTTTGGACTGGGGCTGATCAGAGGTAACTACTGTAGTTTGTTGTGTTCAGAAACCCAAACATCTTCTGCATTTACAGTTATAAATTATTAGGTATCAGATTAAAATCTAATCAAGCTAAAAATGGAAGTAATATTTGGATCCCCTTAGAAGGACGTGTTCCTTCCTAGACATCTCAGTGGTTAAGGAAGGAAGGAAAACGCCTCCTCCACTCAGGGATCCGATACCAACCAGCTTGAATCAATTCAAACTTTACTACAATGTTCTAAAAGCTACGTGTCATGGCTACATTTATCAAACAGGAAGCTTTTGGATTCCATCACCTCTTTACACCAAAAAGCAAATCTATCCTGATGAAATATTTTATTCACTAGTATACTTTGGTTTAATGTTTTACCTTTAACTTCTTTTTCATTTCTGAAGTCTCTTGCATCTTCTTATATTCTTTTATCTCTGCGGCCTGAATGGCAGCCTTTGATTTCGAAATCCAGTCCAACAGCTCTGCACTTACAGCATCAAACCTGATTTAAGATTCAGATGTTACTATTTGTAACGCATTTTCTTCTACTGTTTCATTTGGCTCAAGAAAAAAAGTGATCAAAACACCCATCAGGCATGTGTTTTTAAACACTCCTCAAAATCTAAACAAAACAAAAGGTAACCCAGAAATACAGAAACCACACAAAATAAGATCACACATTTACGATTAAAAGTATGAAAAAGTAACATTGTAATGTTAATAAATAAAAAAATAATTTTTAAAATGTTTTACTTTATAGGAAACTATTTTTATAAACTCTTGCAGACTATGAAAAACAGACTTGGTTAGATAATAGCAGAAAAGAAAAAGTACGGACATTCCTAAAGCTAATGCCTTCTGTAATTCAACATGTTTTTGAGTAGAGCCTACTATATGCCATGCACTGGGCTGTGCTCTTGATATGAAGGTAATTCAGACACAACCGCAGACCTCAGGCAGCTTCCAGTCTAGCAAGGTCAATGGAAAGTAAAAGGCAATAACAATAAAAATGTGCTAGGTGCTAATTCTACAAATTCACAGGACAGCTCCTGATACAAACAGAGAGAGATAGCTTCTGGAATAGAACAACGGCATTAAGCTCAGGAGTTTTCCTTGCAAAGAGAGAACAAAGAAAGGAAAAACCACACTTAGCGCACTGCAAGTAGTTAGGTGTGGCCGGAATAGCGAGTACTAGGCAGGAAGGGACCACTGACAATGTGGCAGAGAGCCACACCAACCAGTTGCTGGAAGGCCCCGAAAGATAGATTAAGGAGTTCAATCTTAACCAAAGGACACTTGAGGACCAGTGCAGGGTTTAAAGCATGGGACTGACGCGATTATACTTGTTCATTAGTGTTCACTGAGAAGAAAAAATAAAGAGCGGCAAGACCAGAGAAAAGGGAGCAGAGGGAGCCAGAACTAAGGTGGTTAACAATGGACAAGAAGAAAAGGGAACAGACTTGAACAACATTGAGAAGGCCAGTCAGAACCGCAGCGAGGAGGAACAAGGAGACACACATTTGCTGATTGCTGGCCATGTACCAGGCCCTTTTCTGAGTGTTTTATGTGTATTCTTAACTCAAGGCATCCTTATAACAACTCCATGAAGTATATATCACTATTACTCCTTTTAAAGATGAAGGAAATAAGCTCAGGGAGGTTTTAAATAACATAAAGTTCATAAATGGTAGAGCTGAGGCTCAAACTGAGGCAGTCTGTCCTCTTAATTAGTACTCTACCCACAAGGCTCGAAATAACATCTGGATATTTTTAGGTACTTTAAGGTAAGTGCAGGTTGTCATTGCTGATTCTTCGGGGAAACTTTACTTAAAGCGTTTCTACTGAAATTATAACTGTTTGTTTTTTCATCAAGGTCAACTTTCCTTGCAACTTGTAAGGGATTCTGTGACACTCTAGGTAAATAACCAGGGGTCGAGACGTAATTCCAACAGTGGTACATTCCTCCTGCCATCGTAAGAGCAGATTTCTATTTAAGCTTTCCAAGAACGGGCATACCATCCAGAGGTCACACATTTAAAATGACCTTGGAGACGTAGTCCATTCCTGCTCTCAAGATGAGCAAGAGTGATGTGAACGCTGCAGAGCGTTAATGATCTCAGGTCTCATTGACACATATCCAGATTATAGGAAATGGTTGTCCCTATGGTGGTAAAAACGGCCACCAGCAGCACCAAGAGAAGAGAAGGGAAAATAAATCACCATTTCTGAAGCGCGTATAAGCTATGCTAACCAGATATTTAAGGCTCACATCTGCTCAGACGGCTCATTTTAAAGCCAGTTCACAGCCGCTTCTAAGGATCTGGAAACCATTTCACATTAGGAATGACTAAGGGTACTCTGGACTTTAGGATAATAAATGGAAACTGAAATATGAAACCTACCCTCCGATACCGAAGAGGTACCACGGTGAAGAGAGAGGGGTGATGTGGCTCTATTACCCCAGAAAGGAGAACTAGCACATGTGGGTAGCCTGAGAAGGGGCCAACTTTGTCTGGGCATAATTCCAGCAATGAGATTTCACTGCCTTCTATTATAATGGATTGGACATACTAAAGCTTCTATTTGCCCAAGAATTAACTGAAGGAATGTCTGCATCAATCAACCTGTGGACTAGAAGACTGTGGTCCTCACACCTGGATACCCATCCAACAGACAACTTCCTGCCTAGGACATGGACAGTGACTGTATACTGAGACCAGTGAGACCCAGGGGGAAGTCAGCTGCCATCTTCCAGGAAAGGTCTTTTCTCCCTAATCCGCCTCCCCACCACCCCAAAAAAAGACAAGGTAAAACTCCCCTTCCTGCCTGTAAAGCAGGTTATACAAGAATCTTAGGCCCAGTGCTACAGCAGCATCTTGGGACCATGAGAAGACTAAGCCTTGCGAGAGAAAGCCACCATACTGAGGAAGGCAGAAACAAGGTGGCAGGATATTGAACTAGACCATGCCATTAAAACTGCCCTACCTCCAGACTTCTTGTAATGGGAGATAATCAGTGACCTCATTAAGTCACTTTGGGTACAGTATTCTGTTTCTCACAGCAGAATGCACTTTATACAACATGATCATGTTTAAGATTTTATAGTTATGCACTGTGATATTGTTATTTATAATAAGAAACATATATTTGGTCTTCGTCCCCATTTCTGGCTCAGAACTCCTGAAACTCTTGGAATTTCCTAAGTGATGACAGCTATAAAGGTATCTTTTGGATCCAGGATGGGAGCTGGTTCTAGGAGATCCAACCAAGAGATTAGAGGGTTGGAACTTTCAATCCCATCCCCCTGACCTCTGGGGAGGGGAAAAGGGCTGGAGATTGAATCAACCGCCAATAACCAATGATCTAGTCAATTATGCCTGCGTAATGAAGCCTCCATAAAACTCCAAAAGGACAGGGTTCAGAGAGCTTCTCAGTTAGTGAACTCACTCCAGGTTGGAGGTCCTAGGAGCATGGCCTCCTCTGAGAGGGCATAGAAGCTCTGTGCCCCTTCCCCATGCTTTGCCCTACATATCTCTTCCACCCAGCTATTCCTGGGTTCTATCCTTTCATAATAAACTGGTAACCTAGTAAGTATAATGTTTCTCTGAGCTCTGTAAGTCACTCTATCAAATAAATCGAACCTGAGGAAAACGTTATGGAACCTCCAACCTACAGCCAGTTGGTCAGAAGCACAGGGTTGAGAATGAAGGGTGCGGGGCAGTCATAGAAGATTGACAATTAACCTATGGCATCTGATTCTGTCTCCCAGTAAGTAAGTGTCAGAATTGAACTGAATTACAGGACACCCAGCTGGTAACCCACGAATTATCTAATGGTGCAGGGAACTCCCCCTCCACACATACACACACACACACACACATCGGGATGGTGCCAGAACCTATAATAAGTACCCTAGACTTTTAGAACCTTCTCTGCTTACAGATGTACAAAGTCAGCACTGGAGAGACACACTGCCAGATATACCGAGCAGAATATAAACACTCTGGAAATGAAAGTCTATGGTAATATTAACATCAGAAGAACCTTCCTCATCTGTTGCCTTGGCTACCAAAGTAAAAGTTCTCCAGCCGCTATTTACAACTCCAAGGCACACGAGTCCTGCAAGGAGATGCTATCAGGAGGCAGAAACACAGTCGTATTATCGAAATGAAAATCACATGGTAAAACTGGAATCTCACCTTGTCTAATAAAAGGTAAATTGGGGAAATCACATCATTTTTATTCAGGCAAAAAACTAACTGTCCATTTACCCAAGCACTGAGATTACACTGTAAAGGGGAGAGAAGAACAGTACTACTTGAGGGATGTTTTGAGGATTAACTGCTATGGTGCATGTGGGGTACAGTACCTGGGACACGGCAGAGCTTAACAGAGTAACTGACATTACTAAAAGCTCAATATATGCCAGGAGAGGATTCCTCTTCTAAAGATCCCAGGTCTATTTTGAATCAATGAGATGAAAAGGTATTTTATGCCAAAGATAGATATTTAAGCCCAACACAAAGAATCTGTTAGTGAATCTGGCAAAAGAATTAATAAGGAAAGAAAGAAAGAAAACATGGAAAAAAGAATGGAGGGAAAGGAGACTATAAAGGAATTACTTTCCTGAATTATTTTTTTAACCGCAAGAAGAGGAAGGAGATTCACAAACAATACGGCGATCTATCTAAAGCAAAACTGTCAGAATTGTAACAGTGAAAGAGTAAATGAAGAATCCCGAACAATCATATCCTTCCAAGGGAAATAAGAAAGGAGGAAAAAAAGGGGTTCCAGGACACAGTTCGAGTGGAACACAGGGTATATAAAACCATCTGAGATGCTGCAGAGGCTTAACCAGCGCCAAGGAGAATACTGAGAAGACTCGGGTAGTGAGCAGTTCCGTAGTTGAATTTCCATAACGATAACTAGTAACTAGTACAAAATAAGTCCCGAGAACAAAATACATTGTGTACAGTACTGGGTTTGGAAATTCTGTCTGCTCTCACTTTTTCTTAGCTTCCATATCCATGGGGATCTGTCTCTTCTTTGGCGGAGGAGGTGGAGGCAGTTCTTGCTTAGACCTCTTTGTAGTTACTTGTTCTCTTATGCGAACAGTCTCCAAAAGATCTTTCTGAGGAATCTGGGACATCCCCAGCTTGGCTACAGCCTGAGTCACCTGAAATAAAATCAGCCAAAGTTTTAATGGTTTATTATAGTTTTATTGAAATATAATTGAAAATGTACAGTTTAATGGTTATTAGCATATTCACAGCTGTGTAACCATGCCGACTTTCTAATGCCAGAATAGTTTTGTCATCCCCCAAATAAACCCTGAACCCATAACTGGCACGTCCCACTCTCCTCTCCCCCTTGGCTCCTGGCAACCACTAATCTACTTTCTGTCTCTATGAATTTTCCTATTCTGGACAGTTCATACACACAGAATCAGAGTACATAGAATCCTGTCACTGGCTCCTTTCACTTAGCATAATGTTTTCAAGGTTCATCCATGTTACAGCATGTATCAGCGCTTCATTTTTTTATTGCCAAAAAAGATTCCATTGCATAAATACACTACATTTTGTTTATCCATCTGTTGATAGACATTCGAGTTATTACACTTTACAAACCAAAGTTTTATTTTTGATGAAATTATCGCTTCTTGGCCTTTTGGCTAAGATCAAGTGTATTTTTGATCAATTCACTAAAATGTTTAAATTAATAAGATTATGTAAGATTTAAAGATCATCTAATGCAGGGGTCCCCAAACCCCGGAATGGTACTGGTCATGGCCACACAGCAGGAAGTGAGCGGTGGACCAACAAGCAAAGCTTCATCTGTATTTGCAGCTGCTCCCCAGCACAAGCGTCACTGCCTCAGCTCCACCTCAGATCATCAGGTATGAGATTCTCATAGGAGCACCGGTCCCTGGTGCCAAAAAGATTGGGGACCACTAATTTAATGGATTCATGTCTATCTGTTATCAGTTACTAAGGGTTAAATTACTGGACATTAATCAGTTTTTTGAAAATCTATTAGAATTTACTTTAGAAAACAGGATTTTCATGTCAGTTTTTCAATTTTATAACAAACTAGGTATAAGGAACCAACTTTTTAGTTTAGCTACTTTTCTTTTATTGCAGAAAGCCAACCTAAATACTTAACTTCTACTTAATGGCACAACATATTACCCAAAGCAAAAGGTACCTGGTTAGAGGAATCTTCTAGTCTCTGGACCAAAGAGTCCCACCTCTGAGTCAGTTCCTCAGAATCACTGTTGATCTTTCCAGAAGCCTTAGGATTATCAAGTAATTGACCGACATCCTGACCGATCTCACTCAGCTGATCCAACGCTTGACGCTTCATTTCCATGTCTTCCTTCAAAATCTAGTATTTCAGATATTTATTAGATATTTATAGAAATTTACCTTCCTGTTCCCCAGTCAGGAAATCTAAACATGTGTATTTTATAGTAAAATGTACTTGCTTTACAATTCACTAATACTAAAACATAAGACTCCTGGTTCTAGATAATTACATGGCAGCATTCCAGTGTTAGGTAATGAGTCTTACTCTGT
Organism: Pteropus vampyrus; assembly: GCF_000151845.1. Classification (NCBI taxonomy): domain Eukaryota; kingdom Metazoa; phylum Chordata; class Mammalia; order Chiroptera; family Pteropodidae; genus Pteropus; species Pteropus vampyrus. The sequence continues at coordinate 4,314,328 of NW_011888805.1, forward strand.
ATTTACTAAATTGTATTAACCATTTATATAAAACATATCGCCGGCTTAGAAGACAGATGCTGACAATGACATCACTTACAGCCAGTCGCCGAACACTGACACTTAGTTCCTTTTGGTCTCTGAAGTTGCTTGTCTGGATTTTATTTAAAGCCTCTTCTTTTTCAGTTAGCCAAGCTTTCAACAAGCACTACAAATAATAACAAAAGTTAGAAATATATTTGGGGAATCACTTGGTAACTCAATTCACTCTCTAGCTTTTCTGTTATTAGAGGCCTCACCTTTATCTTGGGTAAGAAGGACTTCAAACACCTAAGCCTGAGGCATGAATGACACAGAAAGACATCTTTTTAAAGATATTGTCCCTCTCATACTTACAACAGATCAACCTGAAATTTGCTCCACACCTGGATAACTAAACCAAATTCTCAGGGAGGTAGGTGGATCTAAAACGCTAAATCCAGCTATTCAAGTCTCTGAAAAAAATCACACTACAATTCTCTGAAGGCAGAAGGAAGTTCAGAGATTGTCTGTCTCAGCCCCTCGTTTCAGGGAGGAAAGAGAAAGAAGCCAACCTATATATCCAAGATCTCTTGGCTAGTTAACAGAAGAGCCAGATCAAAGACCTATACTCCAAAGCCAATGGATTTTCCACAGCAGCATTCAGGAAAACCACACTAATACTCCAGGTTCAACAGCAATTATGGTTAGAGAAGGAAGTTGGAGGATAGTCCAAAGCCAATATAAGAATATTTAAACTTCATTGGCCAACAATGCATGTTTTTTTAGGCAGAAGATATTTAGTAATGTAGACAGATAAAACTTGCAGCAGGGGTGGATAACAACATGGCTGCATTGAGATCATTCTTCCCAAAGTATAGTGTGTACCACAGAAACCCTTTTCTGTAGGGCTAGGGGAGAAAAATCTTAGTTGTTTGCAATTAATTCTTTCTCTAATTGTTTTATTTATCAGTTTATTTAACAACTATTCCTCTAAATGCCATACACACACCAAAAAAAAGATGAAGACCAAACATAAAAGACGAATTTGGATCCTTCCCTCATGTGTAATAAGATATGCACAGGAATAACTATGGCACAACACAGAAAGTACAGACACCACAAAAGAGATTGCATCCAGTTTAGAGACCGGAGAAGAAGAAGAAGGGGATTTGTAGATGATTTCATGGCTGGGGAGAACTTAAAAATGAAGAGATGAGTTTAAAGGCATTCCATGGCTTTAAAGATGCCATACCTTAAACAAAAACACAGAGACTGGGAAACAAATGAAATAGATTCACTCTTTCAAAAAAAAAGAAAACAAAAACCATGAGGAATGTATGAGGTGCCATGCATTGGAACAGAACAGAGAGAAAGAACTAGCATTAATTACTCTTGTGGTGTTAAGTCTAGAAATGAGCTACAAACCAAGAATTCAGGGTTGGAGCGCTGGGTACGTGGGAAATTGAGGTGGAAAAGGTAGGATGAAGTCCTTTACAGAATATTCTCCATGCCACACAAAACTGGCCAATGCTGCAGAAGCTTGGAGCTAATTCTCAGAGCCCATTTCTAACATCTTAAAGCGTCTGCACAATCATCCTTTGAAAGGTTTTCTAATTCAGATACAGTTGATTTGGTCTCATTCCCTGCAACAGCAAATTGTCTCTAGATTAAGTCCCCACATTGGCTTCAAATTCTATTTTTTCACAAGATTCGTCCTTCCGTATCACTAGCAGAAAGCCATTCAAAGGTCAGTTTTTAACCGAAAATATTGGCCAAAATACTAGCCATTCTCTATTTTTAAATGTTTTTAATTACCAAATTAAAATTCTTTCCAAATTTTAAATTAGTTTACTTAGTACAAGAGTAACACAATGGTTTTCTCTGGCAATTAAATCTCCTACTGTCATTACTGAAAATTTTAATTACTTGATCTATGTGACTCGGTCTGAATACAGGGGTCTAAGTAAGTGTAAATATTTGTCAAGTAAAATGTAAATATTTCAGAAATCAGGATCAGTTCCATTATGATTCTTAATAGGAAGATTCTAACCAATAATTCAGGGCAGGGGGTAGTGATCAACAATTTATTTGGGACAAATTTTGCAACCAATATTTTAAGATGTTCTCTCCGCAACCACATTTAGTAAACCAAAAAGCATCATACACTTGTTTTTATCCCCTGAAATGAATATAGTTGCTTTTTGTGGATGGAAATGAAATACATTTAAAAGAATCAAAATGAAGACAGAGATGTGGGAAGAGTATCTGCTTATTTTCTAAACCACAACTGTTTGGCCTTTGGGGAGAAAAGTTTTGTTTATTTGCATTCTGTTTTAATGGTTGTTTTTCTGGAAGAACAAAGTGAGCAAAGGGCCACCACTCTAACTGAAAACTTAAGGCAGCAGCTTCGTGCTAAAGGTTCATTTGCTGTGGTAATCCTTAGTAGAAAAAATACACTATTAACCAAATATTAAATCAATGGTGTTGCTAAATAATATTTTCAGTTAATTTCAGTAGTTACTCTGGTTAAAATTCAATAAAAATTCTTGTGATTTAAAGTTCACAAATTATCGAGTGGATTCATTTATTCTTTATTTTCTAAGCACAATTCACATGTTAGGCACTGTGTTGATACCAGTTCAAAGACATTACCCAATACAAATGCAATGAAAATTATAATGTCAAGCAACTCCTGAGAGTAGCATATCTAAATACTAACATTTTAAATATTAAACACAGATCAAATTGTTATTACAAGGGGGCCATATACTACAATCTCTATGAAGAAGTTTCATGATAAAAGGGATACAAGTCTGACTTTTTAAAAATTTATTATGGTGACATTGGTTAACGAAATCCAGTTAAGTTTCTAACATTAAAAATAACAAATAATTACTTGTAAATGTTCCTTTAGAAGAAAAGTAAGCAAGACTTTATTCTAATGCCATAATGAAGGATGTTCCTTTTCACCATCCATTTGACCATATGGTTAGCAGTTTCATACCTGTTCTTCCAACAGTTCCTGCCACAGTATGTTGATTTCCTGCAACCTGCTCCAGCGTTCTTCGGTCCACCTGCACACTGCTGTCCAACGTTCGCCAAGTTTCTAGTAAAAGAAAAAGCCATCCTTTGCAACAGAGCCTTAAGAGACAGTTATTACAAACCTTAAAGAAACTCTTGGCATCTGTTGTTCTATTACAGACTAACAATTTATAAAAATATATTTCTATGAAAGTTGCTTTAAAACAGTACGGATAGCCAGAGGGAAGATAAAGTAATCAGGGAGATCATTCCATAAACTATATAAATGTCTAACCAAGGAATTGTATACTTGAAACTAATAATAAAATAAAATTTAAAAAATTAAAATAATATAGACAAATCCTATAAATTTATAGATGAGAAAAACTAATTCTACTTTTCGTGCTTAAGTTTGTTTCAGGCTATAATTATCTTTATGATGAAATTCAGTGCATCAGTAATTTCTTAACCACCTTTCATATGCCAAAAAATCCACTTTCTTTTCACATGCCAAAATATTTCCCTCAGTAGTATGAAAATTACAAAAAAATTTTAACATTATAAAAACTGTTTTAAATGAGAGAATTTCTATTAAAAAATACTTAATCGATTTGTTCTGTTTACATTGCATGATCCAAAGAAAATTCTACAAAACTTAGCAACGGAATGTTACAAGTATTAGCAATACTAAATAAATAAGTTTGATAATTTTTTTTTAGGCGAGGCAACCCTTGGTTGACCTCACAGATTGCAAGAACCTTGTCGGCTTACAATCCCTTATGTTTTTATTTTTCATGCCTACAGCACCTGGTCTTCCTACGTGGTCTCCCATCCAAGTACTAACCAGTAACCAGGCCCAACCCTGCTTAGCTTCCAAGATCAGACAAGATTGGGTGTGTTCAGGGTAGCTGGCTGTAGACGATTAATTTTTAAAAATCATTCTTCATGATGGCTTTCTCAATAAGTTATTTTACCATTTTATAATGATTAACAAATGTTAAATTTTATTTCTACATTTGTCACACATGAACAAGAATTATTTAATTTGTAGTATCCTATTTTGATATTTAATACCAGGGATAGCTTTTTACACTGCAAAAGGTAAAAAACTTAGAGCCAGAAGACAGGTCTCCAGTCTCAGCAGGAAAACTCATTGTCTATTTAAGTCTCTGAGACATCACTTCACTTCTATATATTTCAGTTTCCTCCATGTTAAATAGGCCGGACATGCCTACCTCTCAGGTTACTGTAATAACTAAGTACTTCTGCATCCAAGCTTCAGAACCACTGGCCAACTTTGAAAAGGAATTTCATGTGATGAAATTATATTCTGAAAGTTACTGAAAATCATAAACTGGCAACATTGTACTTGGTAATTCAAGTATTGCTCAAATGAAATAGCAATAAATATCTTTATAAAAGACCTGCAAAAATATACTATAGCCTTTGTGCAAAAAGAAGCAATTTGTTGGGCTTCCCAAAACTATTGTTGAAATTCACTCACTGATCTACCAAAGAAACAGGGATATTAAATCCTACACGGCTGAAATTCTCAAACTTTGAAATGCACCTACATTTTTTTAAAGAGCAGATCCATTGGGCTCCACTCAGGAATCCACGTCTGTGTGGAGGCCAGAAATCTACATTTTAACAAATTCCTCAAGTAATTCTGAGCAAGAAGCTTGTGAACCACAAGTACTGTGCTTCCCAATCTTGTTAATACTATGCACAAGGTGGCTGGAGACCAAAAGCAACCCCACCCATTTACCCCAACTGCTGAAGCAAAGGAACGATAGCGAGGTTATGCTTCTCAGTCGGGGTTCCACACCTGTAACCCACGAGGTGTGGAACCCCGACTGAGAAGCATAACCTAAAGTAGGTTCTTCTGCTCTTTTAAATAAACAGTGAGATGGGACAAGAAGAATAGGGGCAACATGTAGTCGCTATCAGACGACAGGTGCCTTGGAATCATCCTCCTTTTCGGGGTCCTTACCTGTAACTGATCCTCTAGAACAGCTGTGGCACTCTCACAGCTGTTTTCATCAACAATCACCACCATGTGAGTTAATGAATTTACCTTCACCTGTTCAGCCTCAAGATCATTTTGCAAACTCTGGGGGGAAAAAATAAGATAGACCATTATTTCTTCTCTTTCGCATTTACCTATTTAAAATCCACTCAGTTGTCAATAGTAATTAAGGACATTTAATGAGGCATCGTGTTTGAATTTCCAATCATTACCCTAAATGTTCCACTAATGAAACAAACCCATTATACATCTTTACATTTCATTATGAACCAAAGCAGTTTGAAAATGCAGTGTCATAACGGATTGCAAGTGGGATGTCATTACTTTTATTCCAAATTCTGGCAAAAAAATAAAAAAGTAACATAAATGAGTTGAGTGTCTATACTAGGAATTAAGATAAGAATGTAGAATTGGTAAATCACAAATGTCCCAAACTTAACTATACAGAGTCAGAGATCATCTTCTCTTGTGCAGCGTGGTATAAAGTGAGAGTTAAGTAGATGCTATTTGATAGTCAGACGCTATTCTGATTAGCTGCCCAGGAAAGCAATTAAGAATACACAGATGCCTTCCATTCTCACCTCTTCCATGGGAAGAGCGCAGCAAGTCTCAAGGTGTATGTATATAGGTAATTTATATAAACACTACCAACAGTGTTATCAAATGTTTCTCGAGTCATGTTTAAAGTATCCCCAAAGCTTTATTTATCAGTTATCTAGATATTTCATTGAAAAATCAAATTCTTCAAACAACTTGAAGACAGGTTATTTACTCCACCTTCCCTTGACTATGAAAAGTTATCCCCTATATTTGTGACCAACTTTAATTTTCTGCTAAATTTTGATTCTTTGCCTGGCACCTGTTACTTTCCTAGATCAGAGAAGAAACAGTAGCTTTCCTTAAAAGATCAGGTACAGATAGACCTGAGAGTTTGCTTCTTTATCCACACACAGCATTGATGCCAACACACTAGCCTTCTTAACCACTTACTTATAGGTTCGAACAACCCTGATAATCCCACGAAAGCTATGCCTTTCCTAAGGAAACTACACACAGCCATATAAAATTTCACCTGCGCTTTCATCCCAGAAAAGTCACATCCCCATGAACCCCACCCTCTAAGCTGCTGAATAAAAGACAACACTGAAGAAGTATCCCACCTCTACACTAATGACAGAAGCCATCAGCCCCTGAGGATGCTAAGTGCTGCCTTTTCATATGTGATAAGGTATGAAAGAAATATGTGCCAGATTTACTTTATGATCTTCTAGAAGCTTTTGTAGGGATTTTAAATCATCATCCAGGGGGCGAGTTTCCATCTTTCGAATGCGTTCTTCCGTGAGCGTTAACCAGGCCGAGAGCTGCTGCAGCTGCTGCTTCTGCAGTTCCATCAGCACGTCGTGCAGCCTGTCCACGGAGGAGCACAGCGTTACTCCCGCTTGCTTCTCCCCCTCGCAAAGGCGAAAACACACTCCAGGCCGCAAAGAAACGGGGCGAAGAAATGCACTCCCGTCTAACCATGTCAAGTTAGTATTTAGTCTTTAAATATAGAAACGAGCAAAAAACTTTTTTATTTTCTTTCTACAGGGAGTCGATTCAAAGAATGCAAATAACAGCACCCTGTATTGGTATCAGAATCATTGTTTCTTCAATCAGGAATTCCTGCTTATTAAATAGGTGGAAATGGCAATGGAATGCAGTTTGCTCCTAAATACACAATGCAAGAAAGAAAACAAACCCGGGGGTGGGGGGTGGGGGGTGGGGGGTGGGACTGCTTTATAGAACAAAACCGTAGATAAAGACTACATAGTCCTGTCTTCATATGGAGTTAAGGGTTAGCCAATTTTAACACTGCAAATCGATAACTGTCTCTACGAAATGTCTTTCTCCTTTTTTGGTAATTTCTGTACTCTAACTTTTACCTTTTAATTTGGATAACATACCAAAGGAGAAACAAAGACCATACAAAATCCCAGCAACATTACAAAAAGAAAACAGTCAAAATTTTACAAGACAAATTCTGTAATTATCTAGCTTTCACAGGCATGCAGACCTTTACTTGAGCTAAACTAAGCAATGGACTCTATAAAATAAGTGCCAATTTCCTTGCTTCCACTCACCGGGACTGTCTGTCCATACTCTCCACCCTTAGAGCTTCCCATCTAGCATTCAGCAAGGTCATTTGTTCCTGAATCTCAAACTCCTCTTCATCTGACAGAGTTCCTTGTGTTATCAGCTGGTTTCCTGCCTGCAAGACACTCCCCACACTGCTCTGGTGCGCAGTCAGCTCCATCATAAAAGCCTAGGAAGGTACATATAATTTGTGAGTTGCTCATTGCAAAAAAAAAGAAAACAGAGAGACTTAATAAATTATTAATGTCTACAGAAAGCTACAGAAAAAGGTAACCACGTAGAGTGAAAATAAAGTGGACTTTGATCCAACTTTTTAAGCTCTGAATATAGGACATAAGCAGCTGGCCTAAGCAAAACAGTGAATAAATCAAAGAGAACAATATTACATCTGATAATACCAGCTATTTTGAAGTAAATGCTGATCATACTACTGAGAGATTATGAACATGAAATTACGAAAAAATATAATAAATAAAACACAAAAGGAACTGTGAAAGAATATGATCATTTCTATTATTTTCAAAGCAGAATAGGAAATAAAGCCTGTCAATTAATAGGTCACGAAAAAACTACTTAACAATAAAAAAAAAAAAAACTACATAATCAAATCACTACAGTGGAATATAATATATCCTTGAAATACTAGGAAATTTTCCTTATATAAAATTGTACAAGAACGCTAGATATAACATTCGTTAACTGTACAATAAATAAAAATAGTCACTTCCTGGGGAACACTCAAAATCTAAAGATTCGGTGTATTGATTAGCCATTTGTGTTTTAACCATAACAATACACTTCAGAAACAAGCAGTGCTTTGCACTGATTTTTGTCAGTGGCTCCACAGAATATACAAATTACAATAAGATTAAACTCTGAAATCTAATTCCAACGCACAGTTAATCACCCACACCAACTGTATAACAAAGGCCTGTTTAAATATCACAAGTTCTAACATACGCCACGAACTTTCTGTGGAGCAGAATTCAGTAACACTATCTACCAGGGTGGAGCCCCTGGTTAAGGCACAGGCGCCGTGACGGACAGACCCCGCTCCTCAGCTACAGATTATTTACTTCATGGGTGGCAAACTGGTCTTTGACTTCTTCGACATCATCAGAAATGTCATCCTGCTCCTGGAACGTGTCCTCGGCAGAAAGCAACCAGGTCAGCACTTCCTCCAGGGCTATCTGATAGCTGTCCAGATCCATGTCGACCTCAGTGACAGTGCTGGGGGTTTCAGCACGGGGACTCTCATGCTCCTCTTCTGGTGCTGAGCTCTATAATAACAAAGCCCGAAAAAAAAAAAAAAAAACCACAAGCATCATGAAGACGAGAAGGTGTTCAACAAAGACACACTGTATATGGAGAACCCTCCCTCAGGTAGGCACCGCTGTGCCTTAGGCATTCAGCCAGTTGTCAGTAGCTGGGTGAGCAATGCCGTGACCTAGTCGGAAAGCGTTTATTAAGTGTGCTAGGATGGCAAAGAGAACAAAAGCAGCATGCACTCCTGAATTCTGTGTTCATGGGGATTCTAACATAGCTGGGAAGAGACAAATAATCCACATGAATCACTTCTGGACAAAAATATGGCTATTAGCAAAGTTATAAATGCTATGGTTCCGACAAAAGGTGCTATTTGAGTTCAACAAGGGAAAGTTTCAGAGGATCGCCTTGGGCCTTGAAGGATAAATATAACTTAAAGAAAAAGAGAGAAAGATTAGAACTGTGCTTTGACCCTCATTAAACCTCTTTTACTGAAATACACTTTAGCACTTTATTTTAGACACTGAAAGGCAGCCACACATACAGGCTGTTGTATTGATAGTAGTTTTTGGAGGCAATCATCTTCTACTTTACTTGCTGTTTTTTTTGTTTTGTTTTGTTTTTTTGAAAAGCCCACGAGAATAAACTTATCTCAAGCTCCTCATGAGCAATGGAATATTTTCTTATACACTTTAGAATCTGATAACCAAATGAACTACCTCTCGCATGCAATTGTTAACTTTCAGAACAAAACTTCTTTAAAATTTGCCTAAAGCCTATCTCCACTTACTCACCTTTCACTCAAAATTTTTACATATTTCAAACATACCGAAATGTGTAAAGAACAATATAAGAAATGCTCATATACTTATTAACAGCTACAGTTTGTTAACATTCTCTTTCAGATTTGGTATCGGTCCTCACCACTCAACTAAAAAGGCTTTTTTTCTAGTGTCACCAATAACCTTGCCATTGACAAATTGCCATTGACACTACACTGGTTTTCCCCCTGGTCGAATTGCATTTGCCGACCTGTAAGTAATGAAATCGCCTCAAAATTAAAGTCCTGGGCCCTTTTTTCTTCTCTCTGTATACTTTGTCTGAGGGGTCTCATTCATTCCCGTGGAATTTAAAGAACCATCTATATCCCGCCTTTATAGTTCTGGTTCCCAACTCCTAACTCCTCTGTCCAACCACCTTAACATCTTCACACGGATGTCTCATAGGCATAGCACACCATGTCTATATTTACTCTTTCTTTTTTCCCTAAACTCCTTCCTCCTCAGGTTTTCTCATTTCAGTAAATGGCTCTTTCAGGCGCTTCACTCCGCCAGCTAGTAACCAGGGAGCCGGCCTTCGTTTCTTTCTTTCACCTCTCATATTTAATATACAAGCAATTCCTACCTTCAGAATGTATCTCCGATCCATCCAGACCATTCCATCTCCACCACCACCACCATCTGTCCTCAAGACTACAACTGTCTGCTAACCTGCTGACTGGTATCTTACTTCCCGTTGCCACCCACACCCCTGCCTCTACAACCTACTCCTCACACGGCCTCCAGAATGATCTCCGGAAAACGTAATCACATCATAAGACTTCCCCACTTAAAATCCTTCACTGCTTCCCAATGCTCTTAAGAGACAATTTAAAATCCTTAAAATAGTTTACAAAATACTGTGACAGCAAGAAACTGAGTGAGTGTGAGTGTGTAAGTGTGTGTAGGGTTGGATTTCAAAAGGTTAATCAGGGAAGACTTTTCTGAAAAAGTTCCATTGAAACCGAGGAACGATGGGAAGCTTGCCAAGCAGCGAGTGGGTGGAGGGGCATTTCATAGAGAGGAACCCACATGTACAAGAATGCTGGGGAAGAAGAGGGAAAAGCCCACCACGACTGCAGTGAGGCAGCCTGAGATGTATTGTGGAGGTAGGCTGGATCTCATAAACTATAAGAGAACATTAGGTCTTTAATTAGCAAGAAGGCTGCAACGGAAAGAAAACACACACTAGAGACTTTGTGAAGGAAGAAACAAACAGACCCAGTAAACTGATGCAGATTAAAAAAAAAAAAAAACACGAATCGGTGAGCACACAGGTGAAATACTGGATGATTGGGAGATAGATCAAAGGAGATAGAGAAGGGAAAATGAGTTAAGTTCCAGACCTAAAATTTTGAAACTACAGAGTCAAAATAACAGCAAACCTCCATGCTCTAATGAGGTCGCTGTGATAAGCACGTAGAGCTATGAGGTAGGAGATGGAAGGCATTATCTAAATGCAAATGTTCAGAAGGTATTAATTAAAACAGAAGAAGAAACTTTCAACTGAGAGATTAATTTAAAGAGAAAAGCAGGAATTATATGCTGACCAGCGAATGCTCTAAAGCGCCTATTTGTAGAAAGAGCAAGAGAAGAAAGCTGGTTATTAACATTCATTGCAAAGTAGCAGATGGCAAGCTCTGTCAGAGAGTAGGTGATTAAAACTTGACCACATTTATATCCTCAATTAACTTAATTCGATCTCTAAGACACTATGAAAGCATGCAAATGACGAGGTTAATGTTAATACACTCATTCTTAATCAAATAGCAAAAAGATTCCGCAATTCTTATCATGTTACCCTAAGCCCTAAACAGAAGTGCTAATTTTACCTACACTTCCATCATAAAAGGCAAATGAAATCTTCCTTTTCAAGAGAGAACGGTCTTAACTATAATAAGTAAAATACCCCACCTTTCTAACAAAAGAGATCCAATCCAATAAAGAAATGATCCTAAACCAAAAAGCAACCTCAGAAGATTATCTGAGCCACTTAAAAGGATGCATCCTTAATCAGGATAAAGACTACACTACTAGAGACAAATGCTTCTCGGCATTTTTTCAATCAATTATAAAAAATTACAGCTTTTCCTCAGCATCATTTGATTTTCCAAATTACTAAAAGGAGCCCTTGGTTCACAATCTGGCCCCATCTCTTGCCCTCTTCCTCAGTAATTTTTTTTTCTTGTTCTATAAATCGTGTTATTTTTGAAATAAGAAGTTAAAAGGATTGGTACCTACTTCCCAATCCTCAAAAAAATCTGAAATAATAAGTTCTCTGAAGCTTGGAGAAAGAAAAGAGAGATGCTATGCTAATTCAAGAGCATTATAATTATATGAGAATTAACCGACATTTTTAAAAAGGAACTTGTTGAGTGAGAATGAATGATAGCACCAAAACAAATTCAAGAGGAAAAATTATAATAATAATAGATGCTACTTACTGAGTGCCTCTTAATATTATTGTAGACACTTTGATTTCATTTTTATGAAGTGAGTGATTTTATCCATATTTTACAGATGAAACTGGTTGAGAGAATAAGTAACTAACCCAAAACAAGTAGAAATGGGGATAAAATTTAAGCTTCAAAGCCTATGCTTTCTGCCTCTCTAAAATATACTTCATATCATTCTGAAATTCCTTTGTATCTCTTAGCTACTAAAATGTTAGACCAAATGACTTTTTAAGGTCTCATCAACTATTAAGATTCTCTCTTTCTATGAATTAAGAGAACTGGTTAGACTAAAACAGAATAAGGTAAAATATGGATTGATTTAAGACAACATAATTCAGGAAGAAAAATTCATGACTTTATTTATATCTCCTGAAAAAAATAAACTCATTTATATCCTAATGAATAAAGCCACTGTAAACCTTTAAGTGAAAAACTTACCAAATAGCATACTGTCAATTATTCCTCCTAAATGAAAGGGAAAAGCTTATATTTTAATAGCCTTTGTGAAAATATAATGGCAAAATGTTTTTATCGGAGGCAAAATTTAATTTAAAAAAAAATTAGTACTTAGAACAAACCTAGGCTGACATGAGAAAATCATCTTCAGCACATGATGACAGTGATAAAAGACGGTGACCAAAGGATGGAAAAACACCGGTTCTTAGGCGTTGTCATACAGCTTAATTTTCCTTCTTAATGAAATCGGTTGAGTTATAGTTTTCCATTACTTGCATGTGACACATGACAGTGTACTGATAAACTGAACCTCCGAGTCTTAAGCAAATTGAGAAGTTCCCAAGCAAAAAAAAAAAAAAATTCTCTAAAAGTGTTTTATCTAGTACCTAAGAGAAAACAAATATGGCAAGTCAAACATTTCAATAAAAATTTACCTGTACCTGTATATTAATTTCTCCTTCTTCACATTCTTTCTTGTATTTTCTTGGGAGAGTCTCTACTTCACGGATGGCATCTATAGTGACTTGCTGAGGTAGCACCTCAAACAAAGATGTTAAATACATAATTATGGATTTCTTGTCAGGAAGCTGAACAGCAACATCTAAAAGTGGACAAAAATAAGGAACAGCTTAAATTAGATGTCCAAAATATGTGAACTGCTCGATAGTAGATATAAAATAACTATCCTTAGTACCCATAATCAATACAATTATATAATCTTTGCAATACCACAGCTCAGTAAGTTTCTATTTCATGTAATAATGCATGAGACAAAGGCAGAGACAGCTACTAATTTTTGTTCAGTATCCCATGTCTTAAAATTCTTCACTAAAAGCTTCCCCCAAATGCTCAAAGATAAGCTACCATTTAAGACAATGACACAGATTTTATTCATATTATGAAAATAAGTCTAGAATTCAACTCTGCAACATTTGTAACTAAAATTTTCACAATATATGCAAAAAGCTTATATAAAAATGCATTTTAATGAAATAAACAAAATACTGAATTGTCCATCTAATAAATATATTTTTCTAAAACTTTAAATTTTATGCTGGTATCAAATAACTATTCTCCAATGATGTAATTAAATTTCCTTCTAAAGGATCCTACAAATTGTTAAATACAAAAGTACTAATAACTTGTCTGCAATAAAATGATTACACCATGCTTCAAAAGGAAAAAACACTACTCAATTCTCATAATTCCTTCCACTAAAAAAAAAATAAAAACAAAAACAAAACAAAATAAACAAACAAAAAAAACCTTTGCTTTTCAAGTATTCAAAATCGTAAAGCAAAATCAAGGTTGAAATCAAACAATGAATAGTACCTTCAGGATCTAACAGCTTTTCAATTCCCAAATAAGTCTGAGCCTTGCTGAAGGCATGTTCAAGTCTCTCGATTGGGGACATTTTAACAACTCTATCCCAGGTGAAGAGATCAGGCCTGAAATAAAAAAGTCACCATGCAAATAAAATGCAATAAAAATGAAATATGTGGAAACAAAATGGTCATTATTACAATCTAATACACTGCAGTTTTAAATTTTTTTGTGAGTTTAAATTAAAATTTTAATTTTATATCTCAAAGGCTTGTCAAATATATTATCTTAAAGTAATTTACAGATATTAAAACAACAGATAAAACATTCTAAGGTTCTTACATTGGTTAAAAATGTGTGGAGTAACCACTGAAAGACTAGAATTAGTATATAATATTTCCTCAATAGTAAAAGAAAAGAAAAAAAGGAAGAGGAACCTAACAATATAAAAAAGGAAAAAGATACAGAAAAAATAAGAGAAATGAAAAGTTCAAAATCATTGGTAAAAATGGACCTAAAGTTTCAAATTATCACAATCAATGTTAATAGACAAATTCTACAATTAAAAGACCAAGATTAGCAGTAGAAAAAATCCAGCTTTAGTCTGCTCACAGGATGCTCCTAAAACAAAGATCCTCAGAGAATTTCCCTCCTGCACACCCCCTCCATATTACTATTATCTAATATTTCATTACTATCTTCATTTTCTAATCCCACAAATTAGACATTATTATTGCTTTAACATCCAAAAGTTGATCTTTTTTTTCCTGCACTCTATCTGTTCTTGCATCATAGACCCATCTACCTCCTGGGATTTGCCTCCCCGACTCCCAACCCAGTTCCTTCTTTACTTCACCTCCTATTACTCCCCCTGCTCACTCCACAGCACCCGCTGGCCTCCCATATACCAGGCACCTCCTCCCCTCTTGCCTGATATATTTTTCCTCAGCATGCTTATCAATTCTTTATGCTATAGACTTACATTTTCTTTATTTTATTACTTTTTATTGTCTGCCTCCCTCGATTTGAATGTAAACTTCAAGCAGATAGGGATTTTTGTCTGCTTTGTTCTCTGATCTACACCCTGTACCTAGCATAGAGAAGGCACTCTACATTAAATCAATTAAGTAATCAATGGAAAAAAGTTTTTGGTAAAATTCAAGTTTTCTGACAACATCTCTTAACCAACTAGGAACAGAGGGTGACTTTCCTAAACTGATAAAAGAGAAGTAAAACACTAGGTGTGGGGTTCTCTTATCAGATAAAAAGTATATCAAAAAAGCTATAGCAAATGTCACTCTTATGGTAAAACATTAAAACCACACCCTTCATTATCAAGAATAAAACTTTCTGCTATCGCCAATATAAATCAATATGGCTTTGGAGGACAGGCATAAATGAAGGGAAAAGAAATAAGAAGAGAAGAGGAAAAGCTATTATAATGCATGGATAGTCTACTAAAAAAAAATTTTTTTTAATCTACAGAAACATATTTAAAATTAGTAAAAAATTTAAGAAGTTTCCAGATATAAGCTATAGAAAAGTCAATTGTGTTTTTATATACCAGCAAAGAACACACAGGAAACAAAACTTGAGACAATAAATATTTTAAAACAGTAATAAAACATATAACAAATTTCGTCTTTCACATTTAAACCCTAGATGCATCTGAAATTTATTTTTGGGTATGGTGAGGTAAGGGTTCAATTCAATTGTGCCATACCATCTATCAATCTGCAATATCAGTTCAGTTGTACATCAGGATGAAGCTATTTCTGACCTCTTTATTCTGTTAAGTTGAAGGATATGAAACTGCCATTCTTATATGTCAAATAGGATCAAATCTTGGCAATTTCAGATGGTTCAGCCTATTACTATATTAGTGTGTTTATTTATAGTACTACATAGTCTTAATAACAGCTTCATAATTAGTTTGGGTTTCTGTTTGAGAAGCACTTCATCCCGTTTCTTCTTCATGGGTATACTGGCTCTTCTTGGACTTTTGTTCTTTCACATAATTAGAATCCATTT
>NW_011888805.1:4329910-4351770 GCF_000151845.1 Pteropus vampyrus
GGTGTGGGGTTCTCTTATCAGATAAAAAGTATATCAAAAAAGCTATAGCAAATGTCACTCTTATGGTAAAACATTAAAACCACACCCTTCATTATCAAGAACAAAACTTTCTGCTATCGCCAATATAAATCAATATGGCTTTGGAGGACAGGCATAAATGAAGGGAAAAGAAATAAGAAGAGAAGAGGAAAAGCTATTATAATGCATGGATAGTCTACTAAAAAAAAATTTTTTTTAATCTACAGAAACATATTTAAAATTAGTAAAAAATTTAAGAAGTTTCCAGATATAAGCTATAGAAAAGTCAATTGTGTTTTTATATACCAGCAAAGAACACACAGGAAACAAAACTTGAGACAATAAATATTTTAAAACAGTAATAAAACATATAACAAATTTCGTCTTTCACATTTAAACCCTAGATGCATCTGAAATTTATTTTTGGGTATGGTGAGGTAAGGGTTCAATTCAATTGTGCCATACCATCTATCAATCTGCAATATCAGTTCAGTTGTACATCAGGATGAAGCTATTTCTGATCTCTTTATTCTGTTAAGTTGAAGGATATGAAACTGCCATTCTTATATGTCAAATAGGATCAAATCTTGGCAATTTCAGATGGTTCAGCCTATTACTATATTAGTGTGTTTATTTATAGTACTACATAGTCTTAATAACAGCTTCATAATTAGTTTGGGTTTCTGTTTGAGAAGCACTTCATCCCGTTTCTTCTTCATGGGTATACTGGCTCTTCTTGGACTTTTGTTCTTTCACATAATTAGAATCCATTTACAAGTTCCTATATTTAATTGAGATTGCATTAAATTTATAGATTTTTCCTTTTGGTATGAGAATGAAAACTAATACAATTCTTTGTATGTCTTACTGGTTAATGCTAAATGAGTGGGATTGAACTATGTGAATTATTTCACATTTTTTAACTTATAAATATGTAGAAGGAAGCATGGACATTGCACTGTGCCATTTAAGTCCTACAGAAAAAAAAAAAAACTTAATGGGTAGTTTTGTTCTATGATTTCTCTTAATGTTTTGGTAGAGCGTGTGCAGGGAGGAGGGTGAGGGTAGTAGGGAAGGGGCCTTAGGGAGGAGCAGTAAAGAGGAACAGAGAGGAGACACGAATTTGGAGATGCACATCTAAGCAGAGTCAGGTCTCACTTATGTCGGTGGAGCAAGGCATTAAAGGCGAGACCGTCCGTCCAGCTCGTGGTGAAGTTGAGGACGTTGACCTGGCTGTACGGCCTGGTGGACTGGCGCACCCAGCTCAGCAGGATCTTTTCACTGTTTGTCTGCTGCAGGTCTGACATGATATCCTTCATGACGTCTTTGACCTGTTTAAGAGAAACCATGCCTGCTTACAAGTCCTTGAAGAGGAATATTACATTAATTAACCATTATGGATAAGACCATTGGAATTCTTTTGATTTCAAAATTTCCTTTAAACATTAGAAAGATAAATACATTTTAACAGTGATTATTTTGGGGTACTAGAATTTCAGAGGTGATTTGTACTTCACCTTTATACATTACAGTACATATATTTGAAGGTAGGGTCTGTAAAGAGGTAATTAAGGTAAATTTTAAGCAATATTCATATTAGGTTTGGTTACAACGAACATTACTTTCATAGACACTAAAAAAGTAATATTTTAATACTATACATTTACAAAGATCTTTTAATAGAAAGAAAACATACTTTTTATTTTCTACAAAAATGAGGATGCAAGAAAGAACTTTTGACTGTACAAAAACCAGAGAATTAAGTAACTTTCCTGATGGCGGTAACAATTATAATCAAGAACTAATATTTTACATTATTAGTCTAAAGTAATACATGTGTTCTAAGTAAGTGCTCAAAGAATGATGTGGACACATCAAAAGGAAACAAGAGCTGATTTAAGGGGGATCGCATGAGCATTTAAGCACTGAGCACTGAGATTTGAGCAGTAAAGTAAATAATGATGGTAAAAATTTATAACTTATTAAATAAGGCAAAATCCCTGAGTGTACACTGGTGAATGAATGAATGAATGAATGAATGAATGAATAGAGAGTGAGACAAAAACAGATAAAAAAGAGACAAGGGAAAGCTCTTCCTTGCAAGTGGAAAGCCAATTAATAAAATGTAAAAGAAACAATGAAATTAGAAAATCACCACTTGCCAAGCATCATCACAGTAACTGATCAGGTAAGAATTATCAACAGATCTTAAAACTAATGGACAAAAATTTGATAAGTAGCTGAACATTTACACAGGGTCAAAGTACATCCCACAAGGGATATATAACCAAGGGCAGTCACTTACAATGGTGACACCTGCAGCTACCACATTACCCAAATGATGAGTTACCACTGCCAGAAAAATACTAACGGACAGCATGTGTTTCCTGATGTGATACATGAAGAAAAATTCGATATCGCTTTAGTGGCATTCCTGCCAAAAATAAGTAACATGAATCTAATCATGAGAAAATATCAGCCAAACGCACATGGAGGGACAGTCTCCAAAATAACTGTCCAGTATTCTTCAAAACTGACTTTTCAAATTTGAAGCATAAAGAAAAGAATCTATTCCAGATTAAAGAAAACTAAAAAGACATGTTAATTAATAGTATATTATACATCTTATTACGCTATTAATGTTATATTATAGCCATGTAACAGAATTCCATGTTTTTAGGAAAATGCTTCGTTTTTAGAAAATACAGACTGATGTGTTTAGACAAAGAGAAAGAGAGAACAGTGAAATACAGACAACTGTTAATATCTGGGGAATCTAAATGAAAGATATCTGGGAAATCTTTGAGCTATTTTTGCAACTTTTTAATGTCTGAAATTATAACAATTTTTAAATTAATATTTTAAAAAGATACTTTTTGTCTCTTCCATTCCAAATTGTTATGAGTTGAATTGTATTCCTCCCAAAATTCGTATGCTGAAGTCCTACCCCTCAGTACCTGGCAACACGAATGTATTTGAAGATAGGGTCTTTAAAGAGGTCATTAAGGTAAACTGAGGTCATATGGGGAGCTAATCCAATGTGACTGCTATCTTGGCACAAGAAGCGACGATTAGGACATGGACACACACAGAGGGAAGACCAGGTGAGAACACAGACGAGAAGGCCGTCTGCAAGCCAAGGAGAGAGGCCTCAGAAGAAACCAACCCTGCTGACACCTCGATCTCAGATTTCTCCAGAACTATAGAAAATACATTTCTCGTGTTGAAGCCAGCCAGTCTGCAGTTCTTTGTGACAGCAGCCCTAAGAAACTAACAGGCAAATGGTACATTTTCGATTTCTAGGAAGAAGTGACTGAAATGTCCCACCTGCCAGTGCAAAATGATGCTCCACAGCAGCCCTAGAGTCAGCTTGTGGTTCCCATCGACAATGTCCGTTCCTCCTATGTTCACCAGGTCCACCTACAAAAATGAAAGCATGGCTTTCAAGACGTCTCCACAAAAGCCCAGGTTTTGGTTTTGGCACGTTTGGACATAGTGAAAAGAGAAATTTCATTGTAGACAATCAGGTACACCTAAATCTCAATAATGTATTATGTGTAAACTGGATCGAGAAAATAATCAGAAAAAGCACTATTCCTTCACTCATAGAAAAGGTTCAATAATTCTCACTAAAAAAAAAAAAAAAAGCTTCTGAAAATTAGTTGAGGCCAATGCACAGAACAGGTGGTTGGATTCACAATAAATAATCCTGATGGCACCAAAGAGCCCCACAAGTCACGTGACAAACTTACATTGTTCTGATGTAAAACTTGTAGCACTCTGTTGACATTATTTAAAGCATGTACCCTTGTGGAACCACGTTCCTTCGGCTGCAAAACAAAACACAAAATCAAATGAGATGGTCCCTCCACGTCCTGACAAACACTGACCCAGAGACTGTACAGAATGGCAGCTCAGCAGGTAGCGCAGAGTTTCTTGGTGCCCAGAGCCTCTGGCTCGTTTCTCAGACCACATGAGGGCCAGTGTTGACAGAAAGCAAACTCCCTCGCCAACAGCATCTTAAAGTAGTAGTTCCCTAGCTTATCTCCTTGTTGCAGTCTCCTAGGGGGTTTCTAAAAATACCAATGCTTCTGTCTGACTCCACTCCCAAAGACTCCAACTTAGGGAGTCTGGGGTACAGTCCAGGTTTGGAAATTTTAGAGGATTTCCCTGGTGATTCTAATATACAAACAACTATGGGGAACAAGCTTTTTTTATTTAATTGTTGTAGATGCAGAAAAACTGAGAAGTCACATCATCTCCATATTGCTATAGTGTGCACAGAACAATATCCCAGGTTCTGGCTAGCATTACAAGGGCCCACTGGGAAGGCAGGAATTGCCACCTGAGGAAAGGTGATCTGGGTAGCTTCTTTCTGCCTCACTGGCCAGGGAATCTTACATGAGAGAGGCATCAGCCTCTCCAGCTGAGTCTACCCACCATCTGGAATGCAAAAGGGAGAGTGTAACAACCCACACTTTGGCAAAATAAGAATTCGTCTTTGGGAGTGCATCTCTCTATATCTTTTATAGTAATTCTACCTCTAGTGTTAAGGCCTGCACCCATAAAATGCATTCTCTTCATTAGCAGTTATTTCTGTACAGTACCTTGCATGTAAAGAAATAGAGTGGAATTTGATGAAGAAACAAAATACAAAAGATAATACTGAAAAAATGAATAAAAATAAATGCCATTGTTTTTAACAACCCTGTTTAAATATTTGTTAAATAACATTTAACTGTGTTTTCTCTGCACTCTCTAATATTCAACGCATTATGCTCTCTTTACAGATCCATTCTTTGTAATTCTCTACTAGACTAGGAGCAATAAACATTAAAGGTAATTTTATCTTTGATAAAAATAGAGCTCTCAAGAAAGCCTAAATATTGCTTTATCAAAGAATTCATTAAAATGCTTTTTTTTTTAATATTCCCATTTCAGCCTTTACATTGTAAGTACCCCCATTAGGGTCTTCAAGTGTCAATAATGACCAGAGAAAGACAAGCCATTAGCCTGGTTCTCAAACATCCTCTCACCAGCGATGTTCCCGTTAGGCCTTCTAGAAGATCCAATAATTTCCTTCCATCTTTGAGGTCTGTGAACATATCACTGATGGGTGGTTTTCCACTCTATATTAGAAACAGTAAAACACCAGTTAATAAAGTAGCAGAAGTTCCATATATGCCTGAAATAAATGAAGGGTTTCATTTTTTCTAATTAAAAATTATAGATGATCAGCAGACTATTCAAGCTTGCCTTTATGGGAAGAACAAGCACAAATACAGAGAACTTTGAAAGCTCATAAAACATGTTTAAAGCCGAATGATTTAAACTGCATTATTTATTAGAAAGGGAGCAAATAAAACTATGGTTAATGTCAATATGCCTTGATGATGGTATATATTCCTAAGAAGGAATGATAAAAAGATGCATTAAAAATACAAGTGAGTATACAGCACCTGGGTATAGAAGCCAATAAAAAGTGTCACTGCACTGGACATTCATAGTACGTGATGATGTCTTTCTGATTTCTATTATGGGAGCAGGTCACTTTGTTATCAATTTCAGCTCTCGGGTGCTAGGTCTCTATTTCTAACTATTAATTTCTCAATGATTAAAACACTTTGGGCTCTGTGTCTCAGTCCGGTATCAGTCCAGTATTTTGAATGACAGAGCTTACAGAATTCTTAAACTATCATCCCTGACAAGTAAATAGCATCAGCTTCCGCTGACGAACATACTCTAGTGTCTAAAGCCAGAAGGTCCACCCCATTCCAGCCAGATCCCGTCCTGTCTGCGTGTGTGATCTGATGGATGTATGCAACAGGGCAATGAGCACACAGAAAAACAGGAAGTTCAGTTTTAACCCCAGTTTGTCCACTAATTTACTGGTGCACCTCTGCTGCCTCTGACTTTCCTACTCTCTGAACCAACCAAACTACCTTCGGCAAAACGGCCTCCAAATAACCAGATTCCCTTTCAGGGAGAGTTGAACAACCCTGGTCTTAGAGCAAAAAAACAAGAATGTAAGTAAAGTTCATGGGAGAGACAAGTAGGGCTATCTAAGCACGAAAAGATCTTAGGAAATATTGATGACAAGGGCAGCTAAATAACATCTGGGCAGCATTTACTCCTTCTCAAAGCCATTATCCACTTCCAAAAATGAATGGAATAACATAAGACAGCATAATACAAAATAACGTACATGTAAATATTAGTCCATATTGCAAATAATTGTGAACATCCATCAATGACCTCACTGTAGACAAGAAGCCTCTGATCTACCATAAAATTTTGGGCAAATCGTTTGACCTTTCTGTGTCTATTTGCTCATCTATTAAACACTAAGGTGGCAGATGTTCAACAAATAGTTGATATTATCAGTCATATCACAAGCATAAGTTTAATATTTCTACAGTCATAAAGGTGCCATAAAATTTCAACAATATCTGAAAAGATAGATAAAATAAATAAGCACTGCTTCATTCCAGGAAGGAATGTAAAAGCAGGCTCTGAACCTGAGTACATGTTAGTGTCAATTCACAGAGACAGATCTCCCAAGTCTTGAATTCACTAATATGACAAGCCGTGGGGATACATCCCATTCAAAGACAATAAACATGATAACACAAGAGCACACCTGTGCTTTAGATAAGCACCATGGGACAGGGCATAATTCAAACTCACTGGATGCTTCCTTAAGCTCTGCTGCTGCTCAGTGGCAAAGTAGCAGGCTTTAATTAAGAGGTAGCATTAATTTTTCCAGATGAGACACTCTTTTCATCTCTCTCTTACCTAGTTCACTGACTTGTTTACTCAGCAACAAATTTTGAGGAAGCTTCCCTGTGGAACATTCTATTGAAACAAAGATGACTGAGACACAGCCATGTCTTTCTAGAAGTCGATCACTCACTCAT
This sequence comes from Pteropus vampyrus, assembly GCF_000151845.1. Classification (NCBI taxonomy): domain Eukaryota; kingdom Metazoa; phylum Chordata; class Mammalia; order Chiroptera; family Pteropodidae; genus Pteropus; species Pteropus vampyrus. The sequence continues at coordinate 4,336,846 of NW_011888805.1, forward strand.
ACAAGGGTAAACGATGCCTTTATTTTCTTTAAAAACAAAAACCTTATAGCAACAACAACTCTTTCTTGATTGTTTCAAAATTTCATATAAATATGGATGACAATCAATGAGAAACATGTTTTGTGCTGTGTCCCCCTTCTCCCGACACTCTTCCACCCCAGGCATGGTGATGGTGCTATAGGTGTGCACCCTCATCTGGCACCCTCAGAAGGCCTACACTCACCTTTGGGATGGCTGAAGAGGAAAAAACACAGCCTGTGACTCTCCTCCCTCACAGCGTGAAGGAAAGCACCTGCGCTCGTGTGAATCCAAAACTGTGGTTTAAAACTTATACGGAAAGCACAGTGACCCCACACACACAGCCAACCACTACACCAAATACTACTAATCCCTGGCAAACACAATTTAGGAATGTCCCAGATACAGATGGAAAGAACCAGTCTATGCCAAAGAGCAAGTTCCACACAACCCGGGAGAGCAGCACCTGTAGGTGTGGTGATTCAAGGCTCTGTGCCCCACAGCAGAGGTAAGAAAATTTCTTTTGTAAAGGTCCAGAGAGTACCTAACTTAGGTGTGCGCTGGTCAAGTAGTCTCTATTGAAACTACTCGACCCTGTTGTGATGTGAAAGTTGCCACAGACATTACATCAACGAATAAGCCAACTAAAATAATGGCTGTGTTCCAATAAAACTTTATTTGTGAACTCCGAAGTCTGAATTTCATATAATGTCCATGTGTCACAAAATAGTTTTCTTCTTTTGATTTGTGGCAACCACCTAAAAACGTAAACACCACCCTTTGCTCATGGGCCATACAAAAACAGACAGTGGAAACATGAAATGTTCCACAACATAGTAATAGTAATCACTTGGACATGTTCTGAGAGATTTATAGAGATTTAGATGTATTATTTACATGTATTATTTGTTTCCTTATAATAGTATTTCAAGGTAAGGAAACTCAGACATAAAAGTGACATGACAAGTGAGAGGCACCAGGATCTGATAACACAAAATCTGGTGACAAATCCATGTTCTCAAAGTCTATGCTAAACTGCTACTTAAATTACAAGGACACAGGACTGTAACACATAGAGAAGGAGGTATTTAATCAGCGGCGGAGTGGGAGAGAATAGAGGGGTTGTATTAATGACTTTCAAAGACAGCATCTGAGATGTCACACATTTAAATGAACTCAAAATGAAGGCTATTTTTTTCCACAAAGCACACAGCTTTAAAGCATACAAGGTACTTTCGTATAACAGGCTCTAAACATAAGATCCAATCTGAGAAAGTTTGGAAATATCAGAAGTCATCATTTAATAAAAACAAAATCTGATTCATCTAGTTAACCTCTTATTTAGATATTTAATTCTCTGCAAAGATATATGTGCAGAGACTTCTCTGACAGGAAGAATACAGTTTGAGAATTCAGTCAGACAACTATTCAGTGAAAGAATACCTCCTCTGTGCTTGGCCCTGCGGAAATGCCAAATTCAGGCCTCCCTCCCCATTTAGAAGAGAGAATTTCCATAGTTTTCCAATAAACACAAAGTAATACAAATGAACAATCTTGAACTTGGAGGATAGATAAGCCTTGGGTTCCATTTAACCTTAAAAAATTAAAAAGGTAACACCACATGAGTGCAGGTGACAGATCCCGCAGGTGACCAGCTTTGATTGCCACCTCTTCTTACCCCCTTTTTCCTTGTACTTCTTTGCACTCTCGTAATGCCGGTTCTAACGCCACCATTTTGACAAGAGGAACCAGCGTGGTAACACCTGCAGCTGGGACACTGAAGCTCTTACATTTAAACTTGTCAGAGGACAGAAGCAAACTGTCATCACAATGCATGAGGAGAAGCCGGGGTCTGTGGGAGGGCAGGGGCTGCAAATAAATGTGACACGTACACGTGATGGTACAACAGAACGAAGGAAACCTGATGAGCCCCATCACACCTGCAGAATCAGCCAGCGCTAAAGACAAAAGCAACAGCTATGCTCAGCTCCAGCTAACTGTGGCCATGTGGGAATTCCAGCCCATTGCCATGAGGACTTCTGGTTTGTTTGAAAAAATCTGGAAATCCGAATTTATATATGTAATCTCCTGGTATGTCATCTCTTAAAACATTGTGCCAGATAAACAAATTTTGTCTACAGGCATCCCAAATTATAGGGCGACTGAGGAGCAATCTCTGCATAGGACGTAACCCCATACAGGTGAAGTATAAGATGAGTCAACAGTGAATCCTCTGATAAATTGATAAACTCAGTGGAAAAGACAGGAGCACACGCACGCACATACACATAAAACATCATCCACGGGCTAGAGAACGTGACTGAATGCAAAACACCAGCAGAGTCATTATACTTGCTCAGACCAAAAAATAAAGGAGTCCTGCCATTTTATTTCCCTTTCGCTCTCTCCCCACTCTAATTACTACCTCCCAAATACATTCTCCCCATCATGGCTGTTCCCACTCCAGTCCATGCTTCTAGAACTAGGCTAACTGATCTCGTTGCTTCTGCATAAGAGCAATTCTACAGTGCAGGTCACATCATGTCATGTCCTGTTTCAATCTAATAGACTCGCCTTACAGGGAAAGACAATCCAAACTCGAAGCAAAAGATCCTGCGTGATATGGCCTCCATCCTCTCTAATATGATACTGTTTTATTCTCCCCATTCACTACTCCCAAAACATAATTATGTCCATCATAGGTCAAGTTTTTTACCAACAGTAGTGGTAGTAATGAAAAAAAAAAAAATTGTAAAAGACTGAATAAGAGAGTAAAATTGAAAAAGTACAGTTTAGAGTTCTTACAAGGGCGAAAGGCTAATTCTTTGTACCAACAACTAACCAGAGGTGGAATTGGGGCTTAGATTCTCCAGTTGGAAAACTGATCAGTGCCTCTCCTTGGCGTGCTACAATGACACTGAACCCGTCAGGCTGATAAATGCCTTCGAGGCGTTCAGAAACTAAACAGAACCAGTACCAACAAAGCATGGCGAGCACATCAAGAGGGACTTAAGCACTAGCTTGGTTCTGCCAAGTTTGTACCAAGTAATAAATGCAGTAACAAATCTGTCTTATGATTTATCTAATTCCATTATAAGTAATCAAATTATAACTGTGTTTAATAAAGCGTGAAAAGATAAGTTTTTAAATGCTTTCACAGTTAACATATCTGATGATGGCAACTTACAAACAAATAATAAATGTGAGCCTTTTGACACTGTTTGGCTAGTCTGTTATATATTTATGCCCCATCTACTTTCAAAACAGGATTCGAGGCAGTCTATGTAAATCAGTTACTATCCCCAGTGTTTATTATGTGTGTGGGTGAGTATGTGTGGGTGTCATATACATGGGTATATATGACACATATGTACACATACACATACATTTATAGTATAAATACCACAATATATTTATATTCTCAGATTAATCTGAGATAAATCTGATGCCCCTACTCGGTTGAAATACAGCTAAAGTTTTACAGTCTAGCTCTCTTTTTCTGGATGATTGTTTTTTGCAAGGGGTTGGTTATTTTTAAAATTCAAAAAGAAATGAGTAATTCAATTTAATATTTCTTTTAATATTTTTAGAATCAGAATCTTTAATTTATGAATCCCAAATCTCAACACTGATACAAATGTAGTACCCTTCTTGGCCCTTGTCATTATTTTCTTAAAAATCAATAAGGCATCAGTGAGCACCATGTACAATCTCATTTTGGTTATTTATAATATGTATACATGTAAATATATATTTTTAATTATTTCACAACAAAAAAATGTTATACTTGGTAGTAAAATTAAAAGTCATTGCAAATTTTCTTGACTTCTAGTACCTATTTTTTGTAATGTGCATTATCATGTAAAATAAATAATAGGTAATAATCTAGTCAAAATTAAGCAAACTGATAAAATTAGGTTCATCACAATTTTAAAATCTGTAGCTTAACCAATAAAATAAACTGTATGACCTTAAACGTCTACTTTGTGGTTCAACCCCACAGCAAAAGAATGAAGGTAGCATGGCTTTTGACTGCAAGGATGACTGCAGTGAAATGCCCGAACAGGTCATTAAACACCTGACAGCCAGATGCGTTACCATCACTGAAAAAGTTAGTGTGTGCATGGCTCTCAGCCCCCCTCTTTAAGAAGTCATGGTAGTCACCACAAGATCTTAAGAACTGAATAAGATTCCATTTAGAAGCTTGTGTGGAAGGAGGGAGGGAGAAAAGAAAAGGAAGGAGAGAGAGACACAAGAGAGAAAGATGGCTCAGGTGATCACACTAGCACCACATTACCTACAGAACAATGATTTATGCAGTGTTCACATAGGAACCAACGAATGTGCATTTATCTTAAAAATCACAATAACTGTAAAACACAAGCTAAACCAACTAATATCTTTCAGAGCATCACAAGTCACACAACAAGACACGGAATTTTTTACCTTGATTTTGGTAAGCAAAGACACTGAGATAGTACTGATAAAACTGGGAACCACATGTGGGGCTGACACCCCAGGTAGCTAGAGGCAGGGCCAGTTGTCTACTCCATGAACAGATAACCAGGCAAGGTCTGTAGGCTAAATAAACCAAACTCCACATATGCATCAGGCAAGGTCTGTAGGCAGACACAGTAGACAACACAGCTCGTTTCATATATGCACAACTGGCAATGTAGTAGAAATGCTTAAAGGATGCAGTTTCTCAAAAGGTAGGTTTCTTTGGCACCAGGGCAAGGCATTAGTTATGGCACTGATAATGATAATGTGAAGGTAAATAAAATGACATTTACTTTGTTTAATAAAAGAGAGGCAGCTGCCCTGCCCCTTCCTTCCCCTTAGGGTGTTTCCTTAAAAACATAATAGGCCCAAATTTGGGGTCAAGGATTAGATAAATGGTCTCCAATACTCAAACCTGACCCAGGAGTCCCTCAGGAGTAGACAGGAGACCCGCACAAGCTGCGTCCACTTGTCTCTCCAGGAGATAAATGCACATCGTTCTTTCCTCTACTTTACTGTATATTTATGTGAAATTCTTCCAAATTTTCTAGTCTTTTACCAACTGCCCGCATGCAACTAACCTAATCTGTACATTCAATAATAAATTATGTTTTCTCTGTATTTTATACTGAAAGAGATCTTTTTGTTGCCATAATTTTTTTTTTATTTCTCCAACAGGAAAAACAATAACAATGTCAACGTCCCCCCTCCACCTCGAGTCTGGCTCCCCTCATGGTTAGCAGGCTCCCTGTAGCAATTGGAGCTCAAAGCTTCCTAGGCCAGGTACAGCTGAAAATGGGTTCACTGTCTCCTGGCTCTGTTAAACAGAAAGACTGTCCCTCCCCCACAACCACCAAGCACCAAGCTTCAACTATCCTCTCTCTATAGCCCAGAGGTCCACACTGCCTTAGGCCTACACAGCCCTGCACCAATCAGAACCCATCCCTGAAGGTGGAGATGGTGGGGTCACACAAGCTGAATGGAAGAGCAGAGGAGGTGGCTCTGCTCATCCCTTCCTTTCTAGGTGAAGGGTGAAAAGTCATTTCCTCTCAGCAGATCAATCCCAAAACTGATCGTCAATTACACTGACTCAACCTATACTACCAAATTTGTTTAATAATTAGTCTCAGTCAAAAACATTTATTAAGTACTCACTATGTATGAATCACAGAATGTTAATTTTTTTAACTTTAACCACAATAAGCAGTTTTGCAAGTATAATGTTTAGAACCAAAACAAACCAACCTAAAAAAAAATCAAATTAAATGAAAACAACAACAACAACAAAAACTTACATAATACAGCCAAATCCTACCTGGAAGCTGTTTAGGAATACGGAATGCATTTTATGGTTTGCTTTTTAGAGATACTGGTGAATAGACATAAATTGAAATTTCTTAAGGAACCACTTGAATGGTTATGACTCCTAAAACAATTAGTTGAGTTGCCATACATATATTCATGAAAACAAATCAATGGTAGACCCAGTGAGTAACTCTCAAGCTCAAATCTCTACTAGAGATGCTATTTATCATCACACAAGAAGCCTGGACGGTCTCTCACAATCCTAAAATAGGCTTAAACACCTGTGGGATGCCTTTGTTGCACCCTCTTCTACAAATCTCCCTGCACATCTTTACCCACATCTATTTTTGTGACCATCAACTTCTAACATGAAAACAGGAAAAAAAATGCTAGGATACTAAAAGCAATGCCCCACTGTCTCCAAAAGGAACAACACATCTGAATAGCTCTTCACCTTGAAATCTATAAAAAAAAATGCTCCACAGAGTTCCCCATTTATGTTTCATCAACTTAAATTTCAAATCTGGAAAAGTAACTAAATGAAATCTTGGCTCACCTTTAGTCTCAGAGAGGGGAAAAGCAGAAATCTGCCCAAACTAAAGTTTAGCGTTTTTAAATTTGCAGATTCTCTACCTTCCCTTTAAGTGTTAAAGCTTCTTTGAGAATCGCCTCACTGAACTGATAAAAAATCTTGTGCAATTTGTACTTCTCAATTCTGCCAGATGAGCAGCTGAGAAAGCCAGCCAAAGAAAATGCAGGCTTAAAGTCAGAACACACTTCCCAACAGTGAAGCAATGAGGCCTTCACTGCCTCTCAGGAGCCCAGCCCACGAACAAACCAAAGGCTCTTCAAATCACAGGGAACAGAACACCAGACAATGAAATAAAGTGGGCTTCATGAGCCAATGTTTTTTTTTTTTCTTTTTCCATTTCTGTTTTAAAATATATGTATGGCACAGACCAGGGACACCACGGTTGTAAGTACCTGATAGGGTTTTAATTTAGCGTTCCTAAGTAATCACAATCTCCCATAGGGTTTCACAATAACACTTCAATATTTCTTAGCAATATGAGGCAAGAAATTATGATCAAGTGTGTTTCATAGCTAAAGGAATAAAAACTAAGTGACCTAAAGAAATGGGCTAATAATTTGCCAGAGGTCATAAATAAATGAGCAGCATATCCAGGAAGAAGTGTTTAATTTCCTAACTCTTTGCTCCTTTAGATAATCGCTTTCTTCAGAGCTCCTCATAACTTTTCAAAATCCAACAGTCATAAGTTTTTCTACACTGTGTGACTTCTCAGGATCCCCAAACTCCATAGCATTGTGTATTCTGTGAGCTATTAACAAGGACTTACATCAAAAAGAATATACATTTATAGTGAATGATGTCTTATCTCTATATCTAGTTAAAAATCAAAATATGGTTTTAGATTCATATTTTTCAGTACTCTCAAGCTCTTTACCAAATCCCTTTTCAAAGAATGAATTAAGCTGATTTTAAGTTTCAAATCTCATTTTTCTTCACTGAGTATTTATAGCTGAATCCTATTTAAAGAATCCTAAACAGGAAAAAAGAGAATCATATGTATTAAATCTAAGTGGTGATTTAACAATCTTTCCAGCACAACTTCAAGAAATCAGGTAAATATGGAAACTTCGCAGAGCTGTATTTGTTCGTTTTTGTGAATAAATGCACCAAAAGCCTTGATGTATTCATACCCATGAAACAGCACAGTTTATGCCATTTTTCTCAGTTCCATACTCCTATCGCTTTCCAATACAACCACCTCTAACTGGTTTATGGATATACAATATTAGTCATTTAAATGTATGTTTCTGTTATCGTCACTCATTTATTTACTAAGCCTGTAAATACTCACTGAGTGCTGACTAAATGCCAGAAGTTGTGCCAGTAAACAAAATAGACAATCCCTGCACCCATGGGACATACTACTGTCTCGGAGAGGAGAGACAAATATTCTCAGATACAATTATTTAAGTTGGCAAAGGAGATATCAGAAAAGATGGAGAGAAATGGACAATGTTGACTATATGTGGTACTGAAATCAATGAGACTTGGTGTTTGAGACTTTGGCTGGGGAGGGGGTCACAAAAGAAATGTCCAGGAAAAGAATGTAAAACAAACTCCTAAATGGCAAAAGATGTCATCAGTCTGGATTTCTCAGCACAGGGCCCTTATTTCTCTGTAGAGGGAACTACACTGCAGGGAAGCAGCAGACTCAATCAATAATTCTATTTTAAAATCCACCATGATATACTAAAGGACACGGATAAAATATAAATGACATAAAATTCAACCCCTTCAACAGGATTTGTTTTTCTTGTGCTAGCCTCTGGACTATCAAGTGACACCAAGCCCAAATACAACCCTGTACCAGCTCAGCAGGAGTTAAGGCATGGAAGGAGTCTAAGAAAGCCTCTTAGTCTAGAACAGTGTCTCCCTTTCCTGATCACCGTATGGAAGCAGTCTGACATATGGACTTAAGACAGCCAGAAAAATGAAAACAATATGGATGAAGGCCAGTGTCATTGCCATGAGCCCTCCATCTCCTTATATATAACTATTCATAATTTCTTTGATAAATTTGTTCTAGACTCATCCAAAGGTCCTTCTTGACTGATTTCTTACTAGCAGTAATCTGAAAGGAAATGTTGTCAGGGTCAGCTCTACTTTTGACACCTGTTTCTCTAAATAAAACAAGCTTTTAGCTTCTGTGTTAAATATCAAGTTCCTGAAATACACTATTCTGGTACTACTGGAAAACCAAAGCACCCAGATGTCATTTACCTGTGCCTCTAGAACAAAACGAATTTACCAAAAAACGCCTATGTCTACTTTGGAATAATCCTACACAGAAAACCACCAATTGTGCAAGCACTTCTATATTCTTGACTTTTCTGTCAAGTCAGACAGTTTTCACATTCCTTACATTCTCAGAGGTGAAATAAAATATCCCTCTACAAAAACTTGCAAAACCTAAAAATACATTGCAATCAAATAAACAACTGTAAATATTGAGATGTGGAGCAATTTTTATATTGCACGACCACTCAAAGTAATCCGAAAACATTCTCATTTTGCTTCAAAGATTTACCAGTGTTTACTTTCCTGACCTTTGCAACCTTCTCACATAGAAAGTTTTGAAAAATAATTCGTAATTAAAATAGCTTTCATACTTTTAAAACACCATTATGGTGTTTCTCTGAGAAACGTTTATTTTTCATTTTGCTATAATGTCATCCTATAATCCATTAACCTAAGAAGACTTAGAGGACAAAATTCCAATACTATGGATGACCTAGCAACCCCATGAGGGAACCAATAAGGTTACTGGTTCAATAATCAATGGATAATTGTATTAGAACAAGTCTGAAAATAGCACTACCAATTCCACTCTTCAGCTTGCTCTGCCTCTAAAAAAAATATATCAATCAAAACATTGATTATGATCCAAGTAGTTAAAAATTCTGGGAAAGAATAGATCCTTGGGAAAAGAAGTGAGGAGGTTTACAAGAAAAAGACCACAGGGCAGATAAACATGTTAGCCACATCCAGGAGGATGAAAAATCCCTAAACATTCCTGCACAGGGTAGAACAGCCATCTGAATGATAACAATTTGATTTTAAACAGACAAAATGAAATCATTATCTTTTCAGCTAAGTGAACAAAAAAAATGTTCCAATAATATATTCATTTCCTAAATGTTCCCAGAATTCACTGAGTCAAAAGCAGCCAAATTGATGGTCTGATATCCGGAGAATGCCAGGTAAAAAATAAAGAGCTGTTTACACTATGAATGTGTTCTACGCCATAAATTTACAACAGAATGTCCATTTCAACCTATTTTAGAAAAGAATAAAGAAAAAATAAATGTATCTGCATATTTTTGTTAAGCCATTTTTCGTGGGGAAAATTCACTGCACTTCCACACAAATTCCATCAATCAGAAGGCATTTGAGTCATCATAAAATTTTGAAAGTCTCCATTACCTTTGAAAATCGAGCATTTATCCATTTGGTAAAAGTCTTCTTCTGCACGTCATTGTGTTCATCTGTGAGAGGGAAAAAGAGAGAGAAGGGAGACGTATGAGATATTGTACCTTGAGAAAGGGCTCTAAACAGGATCATCTCCATCCTGGAGAGTCTGAAATAGCCCTGTTAGCAGAGTTCATGAGGCACAATGGTCCACAGCTAAGGAAGAATGGGATGGCAGACGAGTTCAGCATTCATGGAGCCTGCTAAGGCCTGGAGCAGAGGGAGGATCAGGAACCCTTCCCAAGGGAGCTGGCTCTTCATCCTAAGTGTTGATATATTGTCACCTGTAAAATCCACATTTGTGGGATGGAATCAGGACCTTACTTTCGAACTATTATATGCAATACAGAGTTGCATTTTATTTAAGTAAAACTTTAGCATGATAAAAATGTTAGCATGTTCAAAACAAAACTCGAAGCTACCCATCAAAAACTAAGAAACATGATTTCTCTCCTTTTTAGATGAGTCCTACACCTTCCAGAACAAAAACTAGTATAAGGTTTAGTGTACATATTGTTTAAGGTTTAGAGACAATTCCATAACCTGTTCTCCTGTAGTAAGACTGACATGACAAGGTTTTAACGGTCCTGTTCTACAACAACAATCTACACATTTTACAAGCAGAGAAATGTCATTTTTTCTTTAAATGATCAAATTTGGTTTGGACTACAAATTCATTTTTCAAGGCATGACAGATGAAAATTGCCCTTTAAAACGAAAGCAGTCTGTGGCCATGCTAACCTGAACGAGCCCGATCCTGTCTGATCTCGGAAGCTAAGCAGGGTCAGGCCTGGTTAGTACTTGGATGCGGGACCACCTAGGAAGACCAGATGCTGTAAGCATAAAAAAATTTTTAAGAATAAATAAATAAGGTATTGTAAGCTAACAAGGTCCTTGCAATCTGTGAGGTCAACCAAGGGTTGCCTTGCCTTAAAAAAAAAAAAAATCTAAAGCACCCTGACCTTCCTGAAGATGGGCAGTTATTTAGTTGGCTATAAGGAAGCCTGGTGGTATAACAAAGAGCTCAAAGAGCCTTAGAACCAAAGAGGCCACATCCTGATCTGGTATCCTGTGGCCTTGGGTGGGACATCACATCTCTTAGCCTCCTCTCGAGCTCTAATCTATAAAACGTGGATAAACAGCACTAGCTTGAAAGGGCACTGTGAGGATTACTGAATATAAGCAAAAAATACTTGGCAAAGAGCTGGTGTTCACTTCTTTGTTGTTCTTATTACTGTTACAATTATTATCATAGTATACATGTAAACAAGGCAAATAAACATCCATTTTACCCTTTCTCTTACTTCTAATCATATTCTCTTCAACTGTTCCCCAATTATCTGGTACAGCCAGCAAGAGTTATTGCTGGCTTACATCCTACAAAGCAGCATGTTAACAATCTCTAAGTAGTTCTAAAAGCTGCCTAAGGAGCGTTTGGAACAGTGCAGGGAGCCGTGGGGCTGTGTATAAATACATTGCTTGTTCCGCTAATGTCCATACTGCCAGGCTGCCTCCCACATGATAACAGGAAAACAATAGGAGAGAAGCCCAAATGTGCTCTGCCCTCTGTGCATCAATCTGAAGGGCCGCCTTCCACACGGACCTCTTCACTCATCTCTAATGGCATAATTAAAGTCCACCCCCTAACTTCACTGCGTCTGATGTATCTTTGGCCCTTACTCTCTTCTGGAAGAAGACTTTGTAATTAAAAGGTCACTCCTGGAATAAATACAGCAGCAGCTTCAAAAAAGAGTGCACTTCTACCGATCCTGAAAGGTAACTAACTGGAGATTGACTCTGAGACACGAAGGGGGCAAAGCTGCTCTCTAAGAAACTTCTTCGTGTTAATTGTGCCGAGGGGAGGACTTCCCTCCAGAAAGGACCGTAAGCAGCATCAGCCTCGGTTTCAGGCTTTCTGTCATCTGATCGATGCCACATATAAGCCATTTATTAACCAAGAGGACTTGTTTACACACTCTGACCATCCCAGCCTTGACCATCACACCCAAGAGGGACAGAGCTGAGATCATACACAGACTGTAAGGCAACAAGACATGTCAACCTGTAGAGACTGCTATACCGGCCCCGCCAATATAAATTTCTTAATAAATATTAGTGTTCAGAGCATTTGTCCCATTACTTTACAAGGATTTATTTTTGTAAATGTTGCCATCTTTTATACTTTAATGCTATGAACAAATATATATATATATATAGAGAGAGAGAGAGAGAGAGAGAGCTCATAAATATTAAGTTCTCTTAATTTCATAACATTCATACGACTTAAGAACGTTTGACCATAAAAATGAGAAAAATTCTAAGGGATAAATAATACTACATTTTGGGTTTTTTTAATCTCTTCTAGCCATTTAGCCTTCTTATTTTCAAAAACATACTAAATTATCTAATACTATATAGGTTCCTCTCCAGGTACAGAGTGGACAAAGAAATGACTGTCTGTCACCTTATCAAATGATAAATAAGATCTTTCAAATTTATCATGCATAGAATGAAATAAAATTTTAAAAATAGATTCCCACCATATAGAGACATTTATAAAAAGTAACAAGATAATGTTTCTACAATAGTCTTTGACCTTTGGGTCAAATCAAAGTCTGAATATGAGCCTAAGCAATTGATAGATATAAAGTATTGGCTTATAAGATATAAATTAATATCCAAATATTTCAAAAGTACTCCGAAATTTACTTCTATATTCATTTTCCTGATACAGTTAAAGAAGGAAAAAGAGTTCATATTTCAATAAGCCTTTTAGTTCACATTGTCCTTTGTTCTCACACACACACACACACACACACACACACACACACACACACACGTACACGCACACACACACCCCTTATTTTTTACCAGACAGGAATTCAGTAAAGGAACAGGAATTAGCCTGCAGCTTTTCAATTATGAGATTAAAATGTAACAAATTTGGAACACTTGCTAGTATAGAACCGCCCTCCACACCACAGTTAAAAGTATTAACCTTGGCCCAGGTCTCTGTATCAGAGAGGTAAAAATATGCTGGCAAAGCATTAGCAGTACAGCTAAAAATCTAAGTCATGGTGTTCTGATCAATCATTTTGCCTTTCTAGATACACAGAATTTCAAGTCTCAAATTCATTCAACTCTCCATTAACAAGCCAATTAAATTTCTCCAAAATAAAAATGTGCAAGCAGACAACACAAACTTATATATGTATTAAATGAATGAGTATGATTTATGCTCGAAATAGATTCTTTCAGATTTCCAAACAAGTGTTTTCTTTAGATTTTAATTTTGGAAGAACACTTAGTTTTGAAAGCCTTTTCAGGCTTAGTAAATCTTACCCAGTAATGACCTTTCCCCATTAGAGGGACAAACACGGGACTGAATTAGAAGAAAAATGTGTTAAATCCCTTAAGGCTGATTTTACAAATTCTTCTTCTAAATATTTTGCTCTTCTTAAAATGCTTTTGACATGCTCATGCAGATCCGAGGGCCTTGGCTGCTGCCTAGCCTGGAATTTTACTTCTGTGATGGGTGAAAGAAATGAAGCACGAAACATCAACAAAACTGCCTGATAAATCTTCAAAGAAACTAGAAATTTCTTTTCACTTCACCAGCTCAAATGCATATTAAAAATTCCTTTAGCAAAACTCAGCAACGAATCTCAATTTAAATTTTAAACTGGAATGTGACAGAGAAATTGTTCCCCCTGTGGAAATACACAAGAGTCTCAGGAACCCATACACCACCATTAAAACTCCACTAGTAGCGAGAAAGCAGGATCGTCTGGTACATTTTTCAAAGCAACTGAAGAGTATCCAATTTGCTGGCAATAACATGAATTCCACAAAATGCAGCTATTCAAAAAAGAAGTCCCTAGACTTTAGGCCAAAAAAGAAATGTCTTGCTAGAAGACTTCAAAACGCGGATTGACTTTATTGAAGCCTCTTTCAAGAAATTTAACCACTTAAAGTCAGTTTGTATTAGCAAAAGAGATGATTCTGGAAGCAATGAAAGCATTTCACACTATACTCCCACTTTTTTTTCTGGGTACTGTTTATGTGACTCAACCTCAAAATAAATCCACTACTAAGGCTTAGACATGTCATTTTCCTCTTCTTTTCTCAGACCCAATTTGTTGGTCTCTGAAAAAGATTAATTAATTTATTCAAAAAATATGTTTAAAATGTCATACGGAAAAATAAGTAGTAATAATGTGTAATATATTATAAATATATAGACAAACAAAGACTCATTAGCAGAGTACTTAAACTCCCAAATGTTTCAACATCTGACATACTCGGAGGACCTGAGAAAAAACTTAAAAATTAAAAATGTGCTTTTCGCCAGGATCTCGGAAGCTAAGCAGGGTCAGGCCTAGTTAGTACTTGGATGGGAGACCACCTAGGAAAACCAGGTGCTGTAGACGTAGAAAATAAAAATAAAAAAATAAGGGATTATAAACTGACTAGTTTCTTGCAATCTGTGAGGTCAACCAAGGGTTGCCTTGCCTAAAAAATAAATAAATAAATAAAATGAAAATGTGCTTTTCAAAACCATCAACACTACCTAAGTATATAAGAAGTTGAGATAATCAACATTTCAAATGTTATTTTTGTAACTTTATCACATTTACACTTTGAAGTTATTAAAGCTAAAAACTGAATTTAAAAGACTTTCCGTTCACTCTGCACAAAGCAAAAAACAACAACAACAAGAAGTTGATGGTCTCTTTGGGAAAAGTGGAGATGAATGGAGTGAGAAAGAAGAGGAAACAACTGTACTTTTCAAATAAGAAGCTGAGACCCAAAGTTAAATGAATCACCCCAGTTACCCCCCTAGCAAGTAGCAACCACAAACAAAAACTTAGCTTGCATAACCCATCCACTCTGCTCCAAAACTCATTACGATCATGGAGCCCTTGGGTTCCAGGAAGTCCACGGCCACACCTTGACTGTAGACAAAACTTTCATCATTTTCAACAGTGGAGGAAAATGTTATGTGTCAGCTGAGAACCAGCCTAACCCACCCAAAGTGCCCA
>NW_011888805.1:4352980-4369527 GCF_000151845.1 Pteropus vampyrus
TAGCATAACCCATCCACTCTGCTCCAAAACTCATTATGATCATGGAGCCCTTGGGTTCCAGGAAGTCCACGGCCCCACCTTGACTGTAGACAAAACTTTCATCATTTTCAACAGTGGAGGAAAATGTTATGTGTCAGCTGAGAACCAGCCTAACCCACCCAAAGTGCCCACCTTACTAGCACAGAACCGCAGTGTGTAAGAGCACCTGATGAAACTCTATCCTGAGACCAAGAATGTCAGATACTTATGCCATGACAAGAAGTTAATTGGCACCATAAATCAGTCAGGATCCACGTCTCCTTACCTAATACTCCTCTTGCTCTCAGACTGCCTTTTTGTCTAATATCTTTATTCAGATATAATTCACAAATCATATAATTCAGCCATTTAAAGTTTGTGATTCAATGGTATTTGGTACATTACATCATTAATTTCTTAAATTGTAGTAAAATATATGGAACATAACATTTGGCATTATAATCGTATTAAAATGTATGATTCAGTGGCATTAATTACATTTACAGTGTTGAGCAACCACTGCCACTAGTATTTCCAAAACTTTTTCATGCACCCAAACAGAAACTCTGTAACCATTAAGCAATAACTGCCCCATTCCCCTTGTCCCCATGCCCTGGTAACCTCTAATCTACTTTCTATCTCTATGTATTTGCCTCTTCTAGATATTTCATAGAAGTAAAATCATACAATATCTGTCCTGTGTCTGGCTTATTTACTTAGCATAATGTTTTCAAGATTCATCATGTTGTAGCCTGTGTCAGAATTTCATTCCTTTTTAAGGCTGAATAATAGCTCACTGTATGTAGATACCACATTTTATTTCTCCTTTTATCTGTTGATAGACACTTTGGATGTTTCTACCTTTTGGCTATTGTGAATAATGCTGTAATGAAAACTGCCATACTGGTTCTGTTCCAGTCCATGTTTTCAGTTCCTTTGCATAAACAATACCTAGGAGTGGAAGTGCAGGGTCATATGGTAATTTTATGTTTAGATTATTGAGGAACTGCCAAACTATTTTCCATAGCAGCTGCACCATTTTTCACTCTCACCAGCAATGTACATGGGTTTCAATTTCTCCACATCCTCACTAACACTTGTTTTCCTTTTTTGATGATTATAGACATCCTAGTAGGTGTGAAAGGGTATGTCATGGTTTGGATTTGCATTTCTCTAAAGAATCACAGTGCTGACCATAAGATTGAGTTTTGAAAATGCAAAAACTACCACACAAAACCCCCAAACTCTGAGATATCCTGAAGACTTTTGGAAAAAGCTCAAGTTCAACAGCATGTAGCTAGCATTCGGAGATAGTTCTTTTACATTTAATCTGCACGATTCTGCAAAATGATTAATCTACTCTCCAAAGAATTGTTTTCAGAATTATATATATCTATTAATTCCTGACCATCTCCTAATTTTGGAGTTTATTTATCTCTTACCTATTTTTTTCTTGATGTGTTGTTCCTCAAGGTTTTTTAAACAAATGCATAAGAACACAAGCAGAGACGTGTTCCTACTTTCACTTTCTAGAACTACTAAACTTAAGGTGAACGATTGGAAGATTTATAGGCATCTGGACTTGTTCGAAACCTTCTCTCTGGAAATATCTTTTTAAAAAAACTCAACGTCTTTGATATCAACCATATTATATGTGTTGCAAATGTAAAAGAATAAGGACTCAACTTATGAGGACAGAAGTTATGTATTTTACATACAAACACCCTACTTTGGACTTTTGTCCTAGTAATGAAAGAGTTTTATTAAAATCACTTGAAATGTCACAGAACAAGGAGAGGTTATTTAGGAGCTGAATGAGTCATAAGAATGATGAGTCACCGTCACGAAAAGCCAATAGAAATGTCTTTTTTTTTTTCAGTTATTGACAAAAGTTAAACTTTTCTGTGAAATCTGATCTTTGCTCACTATATTGCTATTAGATAAAGATATATTATGTTCTCCAAACTGTCTACAGAAATCTCAAAAAAAAGTGCCTGTTTCATAAACATATATCTCTAGATGTATGAAAATTCATGCAAATGAGTTTTCCTGGGAATGGAGAGAAAAAAGTTTGAATGTAAAAAACATTCCAGTGACCTGACTTCAGACTCTGTCACGACAAGTTCTACTTTCCAAAATAGAAAAAAAACATGTTTCTTCAAGACTGTGAAATATTCAGTGTTCTTCTGATTTTAATTACTTTATTATTTTTCCTTTATTATGAGGAATCTAAGATTCTTTTAGATTCCTCATAAATCCATATAATAAAACAATAAAAATATCCAAGAAATAATTATCCAACAAACAACAAAAAAAAAAACCTGGAAAAAAAAAACCGAAGAAAAAGAAAACACTTTCAGTACCCAAATAGCTCCCTGCTCTCCTATGCAGAAATGTGATTATGTCTATTAGGCTGATGTAGAAAACCTATACACTGTGCGTGTTCTATAATCACAACTTTAGGTCATCACACTCTGATACACACACACATACATATATGTAATAATCAGTGAATGAGCATTGTAGACACCAACAATGACCTTCCGAAGCCAATAACTCCAGGGACTTAAAAGGTGTGGCAATACGGTTTGGCTTCCCTCTTTAGAACTACTTCAGTTCAGTTCTCTGTGTGTCAGGCCCCTATAAATACCTTGGGACAGATGGAGTCCCAAACAATAATGCATAGAAGCAAAAGTGCTGTCTTTCAATTCGGCTAGCAAGAGAGTCCCCAGACAGCCACAAAAAGCAGTGTGACCTCAAGAAACTTGAGGATCAAACAAAAAATATTTCCAGCTCATTAAGATTAAGACCCTTGCAAAAGTCCAGACAGTCTCAGAGGCCAGAATGAACATTTCCACAAACAGAGCTACCAGCCTTCTTACTATACCCCAACATCTGGAGAATCATTGGGATGAGACTCTTCCCTTCTTTCTCTCCTCTTCATGTTCAGTACCCATCTCCTCTTCTGCCCACCTCACCTCTTTGAACATCCAAACCTTCCTCCACCCCGCCTCCCTATATATTTTGCAACACCCATCCCTGGACTGTCTTCGGCTAGGTCACCATTTTGGAATTCTCGGTCATAAAGCCTGCCTGCTTGTCCACACAGGTCCCAGGTGCCCTGCAGCAAGCCAAGCACATGTGAGTCTGTCTCTTTCTACTATTTCTTTTCTGGAATATCTTTTTGCATCTTTTTTTCTCTTCTTGAAACTTTCTGTATGATGGCTAATAATATACTTTAAAAGATTTCAACATAAAATGTTAGTTTATATCAGAGGCTTCAAACATTTTGTATTCATGAATCTCTAAACGAATTCTCATGCACATTTTTAAGTTAACAACTAATATTTATGAAAAATTTAAATAGATAAGAAAGTGTGATTTCCAGCATATTGTTAAGGAGCTGCAAATTTAGCTCATTCAGTTAATAGAAAATGTCTCCTCTATTATCTAATCGGCAAAACGAGTCCTCACTGTCAAACTAATCAGCTCAATCAGACTTCATTTCTGACAAGGAAAGGCTGACTTCAGTTTTCTACTTAAAAGCCATGTTCATATGTATCATCAGTGCAACAGTTCCTTCATGCTAGGATATATGGATGGATGGATGGATGGATGGATGGATGGATGGATGGATGGATGGATACAGATGGAAGGCACAAAGCCTTGTCTCAGATTCAGTAAAGCATTGAGCATTTTAATAATTCTTAAGGTTGTGTTCTTTGCTTTGCATTCTTAAATTGTCCCCTTGTTTGGTGCCTCACAGCAATGTAACACAGTAAGATCTGAGGAGGGAGTGGTGTTTCCTTCTCTTGTCAAGTGGAGGAGGGGAATCCTGAAAGGAAAGGTGAGAAAGGGGAGGACAGGTACCTAAGATGCCTCCTCCAATTCCTTAACCACTAGAAAAGCTGGCCACAGGGCAACACACATATTCCTGAGTGCAAAACACTCTAGTGGCTCAGAGTTGTCCCAACCCAGGATAACACTCCAGAGAAGGTAAGCTGCAATTTCATTAGAAAGGCTAAACTCCAGAAGTGACCACTATAAAGGCATCAGCTATCTTTGTCACCATTACCACCAGAGACTTTGCTGAGTAATTTAATAATTGTGAGAAATGTGCTTTACAGTGGCTGGAGAATTGGCATAATTAGAAGGTTAGAAGCATTCTCCTACTAGTGAATTTAATGTTATTTAATTAACGTGAATTGGCCAAAATATTTTATAGATATCTCCTACCATTGATTAAACGGAATAAAAATCTAGCAAGTCTGGGAGGCTAGATCTTTCAAAGCCCTGTGTTCAGCCACTGGCTGGGAGGATCCTTACTACCTGATGCTGACTAAATCTTTTAACTAAATTTTCTCTCTAAAACGGCATTATCCAATAGAAATATAAGTGAGCCGTATACATAACTTTCAAATTTCAAGTAGCTACCTTAAAAAAAAAGAGGAAAAATTAATTTTTGTAATATGCTATTTAACCCAATACACTCAAAATATTATTTCAACATACGCTCAATGTTTTAAACGCTACTGGTAACTTACATTCTCTTTCCTAACGAAGTCTTTGAAATCCAGTGTATATTTCACATTTACAGCACTCTCAACTCAGAGTTGTCATGGCTCAAGTGCTCAGGGCTGCACTGCACAGCTCTAAAAGATTGCTGCACTCACTTCAACTAAAACCTTCAAAAAACAGAGAGCCATAGCTTTCTAAGCTTATGAAATAGGTTGTATGAACTGTTCTGAGTCTGCTTGCTAATAATGACTCTTTAATGCATGCCAGTTTGCATGGCAGGTTTGGTCTGGAGCTTGCTTTCATTATAACCCTGAGAGTGGGTCACAGGATATCCCCCCACACTCTACTTTTAAGCACTGGGAGTTAATATTACTGAGCAAAAATAAAGCAAAAATTAACAACTGTGCATGACCAAATTGGTTTAGGTCATTTTAATAGACACAACAAACAGGTCCAATAAAAACATGCAAAAAATATTTCCAACTCTTTGTTATATTCATCACTTAAAATGTTATATGTCCTATTCACTTAATGAACATTAGCTGTTCATCTGTTATGTGGAAAACACTGTACAAAGAAACAGAGTGACATTTACTGAGCACCAGATAATATTTTACTGAGCACCTACTATGTCGGTCCCAAAAACAGATCCAGAAGCTGCTTTCAACAAGCTATGGGGATGAGAGATGAGATAAGTATATAGACAATTATGACATATATTATGTACAAATACATTCATAAATTTAGAAGAAAAATATAAATATTTCTTCTCAATGGGGTGAGGACGGGATCAGAGAAAGATTCAAGGAATAAGTGACACGTGAATGAGGCCTTGCACTAATATACTTGAGGCATACAAAAATAGTTGGAAGGGTTATCTGTGCAACAGAGAACAGAAGAAGCAAAGTCCAAAAGGCATGAAAAGACAAAACTGTGAGTAGTTTATCTGGCTAAATGGTTTTGGATCAGAGCAACAATGCCACTAAATTTTGGAAAGAGGCTGCAGCTAGATTGCAGAGGACTGTGAAAGTCGATCTAAGGGTTGAAATAAGCAAGCAATGTAGGCCACTGATTTTTTTCTAAGGAAAGGCGTGACGTGAGCAAAAATGGGCTATAGTTGAGTTTAATATGAAAAATGGATTAGTAGAGAGGCTAAAAGAAAGAAGCCAGTTTGAGGCTTACCATAATGGCCCATGCTAGACATCTGAAAGCCACAAGCAGTGGAGTAGCAATGAGATCAAAAAACAACAGTTGGATACAAGAAGTATTGACTTGTGGAGGTAAGGTTGAAGGAACATGACTACCAAATTATTTTAAGGGTAATGAAAGAGAAAGAGACATCAAAAAAAATTCCTAGGTCTTGGGGTAACTTGAAGGATGGTATTGCCTCTCCTTTTGGAAGAAAGAAAAAAAAAAGCACATTAAGAAAAACTGATTAGGAAAGAAGTTCTTTGCACCCAATGAGTTAGAGATTAGCTTGATATTCAGGTAAAGACATCAAGCAAGTCCATGAAGACTAAAACAGACAAAAGACAGTCTTCACATAGAGGAGACTATCTTAGAAGCTCAGGTTTTCAAAAGAAAGGCATATGCAACAGTGTTCAAGCAAGCAACTAGAGGAGTTGGGGAAAACAAGGCCTGAAAAAACATAAGCGAATTTTACCACTGAAAACCAGCTGGCATACAGTGTTGTAAAGAAACAGGGAAGCTGGTTTGGGGCTAGCAGACATGTGAACTATTACAAGTTTCCCTGGAGAGATATGACAATATTTTAAATAAAACTATTTTTAAATTATATAACCATTGACTCAGAAATTCTGGAAATTTATCTTAAGGAAACAATTAGACAAGTATTTTGACTTTTTTTTTTTTTAATATTCTTCAAAGTACTCTCCATAATTTCAAAAAAAGGAAGCAATCGAAATATCCATCCACAGGGACTGTTTAAGATGTATAGTTTCATGCATAAATACAACCATTAAAATGATATTATAAGGAAGAATAAAGACTGGAAATTTTTCACAAAATATTAAAGGATTAAAAAAGGTGATCATCGAAGAATATATATTGTGTTTCATTTATATATTGCATGCATACATGACTAGAAAAACAAGAATCAAAAAGCTAATACTTTTTATTTCTAAGACCCACAGTGATTCTTATATATTCCATTTTCATTAGCTATATGTTCTAATTGTTATAACAAACATATAATACTTCTGTACCATTTTTTCTTTAAAACACCATCCCGCAAAAGGGATGTTTTTCTCCACTTTAAAATCAACAAACAGGAAGAGAAGAGAAATTGGCAGCTAAAAAAAGTAATTGGGCTGAGAGAAGGTCTATCTGTCTGCTGTCTACTTTGGAGGGAGATGGCAAGAATAAGGAAGACCTTCGCATATCTGTAATTGCATACAAACAGGAAGGATCTAGGAGGGAGGGAGAGATTCTGGATGCCAATACTCAATACACAAGAAGGGCTCTCCTATGGAGCCAAACCCCACAAGATGGATGAGAAAAACCTATCAGGAGCCGCATTCCTCAACTAGATGCAGTTAAGGTCACGTATTTCTAAAAATGAAACTCTCTGGGTTCAATTGCTTTTACTTATATCTGTCTTTCCAGTCAATTTTCCACTTCAGTCTGAAGAGATAATTAACTAGATATAAAATAACTGTGCCTATGGGGTCTGACTCTTCCCACTTTCTAGTCCATTCACCACTGAAACACTGCTGAAGAAGGAGTTGCATCACTTAAAATATACCTTTTGCAATAAATTCAAGCATTTCCAGGTAAAATGATCAGGGTACTGATCAGCTATTAAGATGAGAAAACAAAAAATAGGAGATGAATGCAAAACCAAATGATACAGATCACACCAAGCTACCTAGACTTTACTCGCTTTCAGAAAAAGAACATAAGCTTGGAGGGAAAATAAGGAGTATCTGTTTTTCGTTCATATAGTGTAACGAAACACCACCTACTTCAAACATAATTTTTAAAATAAAAAAAAAATCAAGTGTTTTAGAAGTATGTTTTAAATTTTTTTCTCTTTTAGTGATAAAATATTGAGCCATGACAAGTTAAAACAAAGATATAAAATAAGTTTTAAAAAGCAAAAGTCATTTTAATAGTTGAATTTTCAAAATTTCAAGTCTATTAAAATGCCATCCTTTGTCCAAGATAAATATTTATAATGAGCAGGAAAAAAATAAAAATAAAAAAACAAGGCAGAAAGGAACACTATGTTTTCCCTTGAACACTCAGGGATAAAGACTCTTTCCCATGGACCTCATAGTTAAGAAGTTGGCCAATGAAGCATAGCGCTCTTTACTTAAAAGTATATAAGCTGAAAGTTAATAAGTAAAATAATTTAAATATTTAGTGTCCTGTTGAAAAATGCATACTCTCTCATTTTCAATTTATATAACTATGTAAAAAGTTCACATGAGCTATTAATACTTTTTTATTGAAAAGCTTATTCGGGTAGGGATGGACAAGGGAGATAGATAAAATCCACAGTATGAACAAAAATGCAAAAAACCTCATAGTCAACTCAACATGCTGTTATCCTCCACGATCATTTATCCTCTAAGTCCCTGCTAAAAGCGAGGAGCCTGACTCAGTCAGCACTATCTTTATTTAATAGTCTTCTGTGGGTCTCACATTTATTTGCCTTTTTTTGAAATTTTGTAAATTCAGCCTCCAGTTATAGCAAACTTACAATTATCTTCTGCATAAAATAGCTTTTCCTTTTCTTTGTCTTAAATGTACCTCTTTTAAGCATCAAAAAGTCCAGATTAATTTAACTTAGTTGAAGATTAATTTCGTTAATTTAGTTAATGATTAGAAGAACAAGTTCCTGTTTGCTCTTCAGAAATATATGTTTTATAGCCAGTAATTATAGCTTCTTTCTACTTTCATCACTTTAGACTGAAGAGTCCTAATCATTTTAGCCACTTTTAAAAGAATAACAAATTCAAAATATAGATATCCTTCACTAGACTCCTCTCGCTATTAAATCATTCCTTAAGTAGATCAGAATCTCAGAGCACAATTCATGTGCACAGTCAACATAGTTTTGCAAAGGAAGGTTAATGTTCTGTTTTCTTTCCTGTTTCCTTCCTAATGACATCCTAAAAACTGAGGAGGTCCTTTTAAATTGAAGCAACTCAATGGTCAGTGTCTTGTGAGAACACTATAATTATTCTCTCTCTTCCATAATCCTAGACTATATAGAACCTAATTCATGATGACAAATTTTTCTTGAAGTTAGCAAGATAGTGAATCAAGCAAAATGATTTGGACAGATAATCTTTCTTCAAAGCTTTAGCATTTCTCTCAGGACAAGGATAAACCAGCAAACCTAGGTCCGAGTTAAAAGTACATGCAATAATATACCAAAAAGAATTGAAAGCAAGATCTTGAAAGAACATCTGCAGACCCATATTCATAGCAGCATTATTCACAATAGCTAAAAGGGAGAAGCAACTCAAGTATCCAATGATGGATGAATGTATAAACAAACTGTGGTATACACATACAACGGAATATTACTCAGCCATTAAAAAGGAAGAAAATTCTGACACATGCTACAACAAAGATGAACCTTGAGGCCACTGTGCTAAGTGAAATAAGCTGGTCACAAAAAGACAGATACTGTATGGTTCCCTTCATATGAGGTAACTACAGTAGTCGAACGTATAGAGACAGGAAGTTGAAGAGTGGTTGCCACAGTCTGGAGAGAGAGGAGGTGAGAGTTATTGTTTAATAGAGACAGAGTTTCCATTTTGCAAGATGAAAAGAGTTATGGAGATAAATGGTGGTGATGGACGCACAACAATGTAAATATACAAATTCCACTGAACTGTTCACGTAAAATTGGTTAGCACAGTAAATTTTATATTATGTGTAATTCACCACCAAAAAAGGGGGGGGAGGAGCACATGCAATAAACAGTTTTTATTTCCATTTCAACTTGATTTTCAAAGAAGAGCTATTTAATATGTCTCAACTCACACATTCCCAACAAGACAAAGGAGGAAATTTCACTTGGTTCCAATTTCATCTTTTAAAACTCTTATTTTCAAAACATCATCCTTTTGGAATATAAATGCAGGTATTCTGAATTCTAGAATCAGAACTATCTTCACAAAGACCATGTCTCTAGACATCTTACTCAATAGAGAAATAGCTATTCAAACTCATTGCGTTAGATACTGTTCCACCCAACTCCCTTTCTCCCCTTCTTTCTTACAAGTCTAATCTCATTTTTTTCCTTGAAGCAAGGTGACCAGTTATAATATTCACCTCCCCTTGCAATTAGAAATAACAATATGGCTCAATTTTGGCCAATAATGAGCAAAAGGGTATTGGGTGGAACTTCCAGCTAAGCTATTATTTCCCTGACAGAAATTACCAGATTTAGCTGGCATAAACATTTGCCTTTGGCCTTTGACTGCTGTCTAGGAAGACAGAAGCGACCATTTTCTCCGAGTAAGTAACCAGCCCTGAACTGCCTACCTAAAGACTAAAGGTTACTGGAGGAAAACGAATTCTTTCTCAGCCAGAGTAGTAAGGGTTCTCTTACTTGCAGGCAAACTCAATCCTAACTCAATCTGTCACCAATGAGTTGATAAATCTGAGGGAAGAAATTCAGGAATATTTCTGGTCTAGAAGACAGAGTTAGATATTCTATCTCTGTAGAAGGGACACTGATAACACTGAAATATAACAGCCCTCATGTCACATGCCCCATCTAAAAGGTAATACTAAAAGACAGATGATTAGAATAGTAAGATAAGTGTCAGAGCTTCCTTAATAAAACTAACATTTATTAAATGCTTACTACGGACTAGATGCAAGGGGTAATCACTTTGCACACGCTTGCTCATTTAATCCCAGCAGCCTTACTGCATTTTGATAGCTTTAGCCTTAAACAACTCATTCAATGTCTCTGATTTTCCTCCTAAGATGCACCACTTAAATGATTATCGCGAAACTAAAAGATAATATAATCGAGATGTGTAGCAAGGAGTACATGGTTAATTCTCAATAAAAAGTGACTATCATCATCATCAAAAAGAAGAGTCTACTGCACAAATTTGCAGGTATAGGTAACCATCAAAATCCCTTGGAGAATTTCCTCAAAATACAGATTTTTTGACCCTACCCAGGCTTAGTGAGTCGGGGGACACAGTCATACAGAGATGTACAGGGAAACTCTGGTCTAAGGGAATGTTAACCACTATATTCTCAAGATACTACAAACTTCGCCACTTTTCAAACCATTAGAAGACGTACCTAAGCCACATATAGGAATCTGCCCTCTGCCCACAGAACTGCCTCCATAGAGCCTACATTTAAAAGTATGCTTTCTGCTTTCACTAAGATTTAAGAACATCTCTGTGGTGTATGTGAAATTGCTTTAGAGGGCAATGTGCATGGCATCCTTTCACTCTGGGGACCAGGAAAAAGGCAAGCTGTCCTGATACATCAGGGTTCTGCTTTCATCCACTCACTGCATCACTTTGTCTTGGTTGCCAGGAAGTTCAAGACAGGTTTGGTACCACGGTTTTCCCTGATCACATTTTAAGTATCATAAGTATAAGTTGTATTTTAACTATTTTGTTTTGCTTTGGGAGGACAGTTGGAAACATTTTATCACAAAATCTTTCCACATGTATTAAGGAAGATTTAGACAAGCAACAGAAAATTTAAATCATCCATTTTCCCTTCACCCAGAGATAACCACTATTAACAGGTTTGTGTCCATCCTCCTAGACAGTTTGGTCTTTCTATTTTTTTAATAAAAACTGAATGAAAAAGAAAAGATATCATTTTATAGACTTTACTAGAAAAGACATTATGGCACGTCATTTTCACAATATCATTTTTAAAGCTTCATATGTCTTTTATTGACTGACATATTTTATTGACTGGACATTCAATAACCTATTTACCACTATCATCCCGCTGCTGTGCATTCTTAATGCTGTTTCCTGTTTTTAATTTTGTAAGCATTTCTACAATAAACATACTAGAGTTAAAATTTTGTACCCATACATGACTCATTTATTACTCATTCATTCATTCATTTAAGGACAAATTCTTAAAAGTGAAAGTCAGACGTCTCAGCAGCCTTCCACACAGTAAACAACTCCCCGCCTTACAAAACACTCTTTCCTTGTCTTTCCAAATTCAATTTCCTCCTTCTCCTCTACTCTTCCACAGCAGGTCATCTAAATGCCAGATTTCCTAAGAGATCAGTCCTGGGCCTCATCTCAATTTATTCACTCTTATTAAATTGTCTCTAACCCACTCTTATAGTTTCAAACACCATCTATGTGCAAAAGTCTCAATGTTGTACTTCTAACCCAAACCCCTCTACTAAATTACAAAATTACATGTAATGGTTTTAAAACATGTTCATAAAGTACTTGGTAATCCACCAGGCAAGCGGCAGAGCTTAATTGCCCTCCCCTTTAATGTGGGCTGGATTTGGTAACTCACTTCTAACAGATAAAATATGGCAGAAGTGATGATGTAGGATTTCTGAGACTATGTAAAATGCATGACAGATTCCTCTTTGCACTCTCTCACATCACTCGTTCTAGGAGAAGTCAGTTGTCATGAAGACACTCAAGCAGCCCTACAGAGAAGGTCCACCTGGTGAGCAAGTACAGCCTCCCACCAACAGTCAGCAAGGAACTGAGGCCTTCTTCCAAGAGCCATGTGCACTAGCCACCCTGGAATCAGATCTTCCAGCCTCAGTCAAGGCTTCATAGGGCTACAGCCCTGGAAACCTCATGAGTGACTCTGGCGTAGAATCACTTAGTAAAGCCACTCCCAAGTTCCTGACCCAAAAAACTGCATGAGATAATAAGTATTTGTTCTTTAAAACTGCTAAATGTTTGGGGAATGTGTTATACACAATAGATTTCTAATACAGATTTGCTGCTAAGTTTCAGAGTCATTTGTTATGCAGCAAGAGGTAAAACACACAGCATGTATCCAACTACCTACCTGACATCTCCACTGAGGTAACTCACAGACTTATTTCAAACTTAATGTATCTAACACTGAACTGCTGGTCTTCTCTAAAATCAATTCTGTCCAGTCTCTCTTACCCCACTACACAGCACCCTCATCCATTCACTATTCAGGCCAGGACCATAAAACTAATCCTTGGCATTCCACTATCTATCTAATACCACAGTCTATCACCAACTTTTGTTAATTTCAATTCCTAAATATACCTCGAATCTGTCTGAAACTCTTCATCTCCCAGTCATCCCTCAATCCGAGCCACTGCCATCTCTTGCTCGGAATACACTAACCTAAAGCCAATAACCTGACATTGCCTCCTAATTTTTGTTCTTGTTTCTTTTTAATACACTTTCTAAATGATAGCCAGCTTGAAGTGAACTTTGGAACAATTAAGTTAACGTGGTTTGCAAAGCGCTGAATCATCTGACCCTTACCTACACCAAGTCATATCTTGCAATGCTCTCTCGTCTTCTTAACACTGGCCTTTGGGTTACTCGGATGCACCCAGCCCCTTCCTACTCCAGGATATTTGCTCGTGCAATGTGTCCCTACAGTATTTTGTCACCCCATTCTCAATCTGCTTAATTCCTATGGTTATTTCAGGTTGGATATTAAACATCTTTTCTTCAGAGCAGATTTCTAGACTTCCCCAATCTCTCAAAGCATCATGTTTTCTTTTGCATTTTTTTACTTATCTCGATTTGATTACATATTGATGTGTATAAGTTGATAAGGGCAAGAAACGTCTATTTGCTCACCATAATATATGCAGTTCCAACACAGATTGTCAAAAAAAAATTATTGATGAGTTTATTTACTGTGTTCATTAAGTCTAAACAAATTGTGTATGACCATAATTTAATCTAGACCTCTAACTTGTCCACTTCAATAAAAAGAATTTGACTCTAGCTATGGCCTTTATATCCTGCAAAATTTTAAAACCATGATCATCAAGACGATCCACTGATTTTTTCTCATTTACTCTTTTTCACATGTTTAAAGATCTTTTTTTAATAGATACAGCATAAAAATTTGCCTTCTAGAAACATTAAAAAGAAGAAAAGCTGGTATAAAAATAGTCTCCAAAGGCAGACAAAAAATACAATTCTAAAGCTCATTAGAAAACTAAATTGACCCTTCCTGATTCATCTAAATGGGAACATTTTATCCTGGTGTTTAGAGTTTTGATGAATAATCATTTCCCTTTCCACAGCTCGGTTGACTTGTGAAGCCAGGAGGATCATGATTCTGCACAAGATTATTTTTTAATGAAGAAATCAGAGACTCACTGATAGGCAAACCAAAAAATACTAGTAAGGGCAAGCTGAAGCACAGAGTAAAGCAACAATGCCCAGTCACTCATTTCCAGTAAATACTGTGCTGACTTGTAACCAGAGATGGAATAGGGCTAGGAGTAGACAGTGTGGGTGATGAGGCAAAGCCACACACAGGGAACAGCCCCAACACAGTAGTGCTGGCAGCAATTAACCAGAAAAGAGACTGTGCATGGTGCTCACAGTGGAAATAAATAAAAGCATGCATCAGTCTTTCCGCCCACATTCACACACACGGACCTTCAGTCCAGCACCAAGATTAAATTCCAAGATTATACAAGTTTAGAATGGCACATATTTTAACTTAATACATTTATGTGACTATATAGTGACAGAATATGATACACTTAACTATACAAATAAACACATGTATAATATATTATGTACTTGCACAGAGAGAAATAAATGTTACTTTGTAGAGAATAAGATATAAGAGCCATTAAATTTGAAAACCTATAGCTTTGGTCATTCCACTCATTATGACAAGTAAAGAATACATATTTTTCTTATCAGTAGCTCAGAGTACAACAATATTACTATTAACTATGACTTATTTGTTCTATAAATCAAATAATAAAGCTACATTATTTTTACCATGGTAAATTTTTCACTTCTCTTAAAGCGAAATTTTGATAAAAGAATTTAATCACAGACACTCATTGCAGTTGTATATATAATTCTTTAGTGCATAAATCATCATAACTCACTGAGTAAACTATTTTTTCTGAATAACAGAGGTAAAGAAAATAAATGATATAAATGTTTAGGACATAATAATTATTCTCAAAAAACTCAACTCAGAATGACATTGGGTATCAAAACAATAACCATAGGTAATTTACTCATACATAAAGAAAATGTTAGTATCAATACTCATGTTAAGTATACTACAATTTAATCAAAGGCTGCTACCCCTTTATGAGGGGAAAAAAGCACGCCACTAACTGCCATGCTGAAGTGGCAACTGTCGAAACCAAACTATGCACTAAAGCGAAAGAGAGGTGCCCCAAAGCGGCACCCAGACAAGAGTTGGGAAAAAGGATACCAACATTTAGGGCCTGATGAGACACGGCCCAGTCAGCAAGACCAAAGCATCCAACTGACATGGCAACCAGGTGGGTCCCAACTGGTAAAGAAAGAGTTGGTGTAACAGCTTTATCAAAGGTCAAAGTAAAACAGCAAATCAGTAGCCAGGCAAAGCAGAAGGTAGAGATCTACAACAAAGACACGTCAAAGAAGGTCACACATCCGAACATCATGACGCCCAACTACAAGAAATCGAAATGATCTTATCTCGATATTGGTAATAATGAAACTAGAACAGTTTAGCCTGAGGGAGTAAACCCAGAAATGAAAGCTACAGTTCTGTTCAATCTTAGATCCTAAAATAGGCAGATAATGTGCACTGCATTTCCCTAGCTATAATCAAATATTCTAACATGTTATAAACTATAATTTATCAAAGTTTATATAATTGTATAACCATTTAATCCTTAAAACCAAGAAATACCCCCAATCTCAACTATCAACAGTTCTAAAATGACCACCGTGTTTAGGATATGGTGAACAACGGGTAGCAAACACAGTCCAATGTTATTCCAGATAACTGTTGAAAAAAAAGAGTCGATTTTAAATGTGTTTTACATAAAATGTTTCGAAAATAACCAAGTGTAGTTATATTAGCATATTGTATGGTCCACCGTAGGTCTCACACTATGCCCAAAAGAAGAAAAAAAAAACACTGAAAGGGAGTATCATCAAGATTAATGAATTCCTCTAGATTTCAAACTATTCTTGGTTTTTCTGCTTTCTCTCCGTTACAGGAGTTGCATGTATCCAATCAGATAAATCAAGTAAAATAGAGTAAAAAGTAAAAAAGGAAAAAGGAAAAAAAAATCTATAAATGCCATGCAACCTGCCAAGAAGCACTTTATTTTATCTAAGAAGATGCAGTGCAAGCAAATGCGAAACACATATACATTCACAATAATTCAAAAGCTTTACATCATAGAACCTGCTCACAAACACGTATCTTTAAAAATATCTTGCAAGCACTAAATTGCTAGTATTTGTGTACTTTGGGGAAAACAACCGGAAATAATATAACCACATTACAAGCGTGTATCTTTTTATAATGATGACGATGATGATAGCAGTGGCAGAAGCAACTAATATGTGCAGAGTTCTTACCACATGAAGGCACGGTACCAATTCCCATGCATGATCTTATTTTTTGTCAACTGAGATATAATTCCCATGCCATAAAGTCCATCAACATAAAGTGTATAATTCAGTGGTTTTTAGCATACTCGCAAAGTGGTGCAACGATCATCACTATCGAATTCCAGAACATTTTTATTACCCTTAAACTCTGTATCCATTAGCAGTCATTCCCTACTCTTTCTTGCTCCCTGACCTCTAGGCAACCACTCATCTACTTTCTATGGATTTTCGTATTCTAGACAGTTCACATAAATGAAATCACATGACATGTGGCATTTTGTGCCAGGCTTCTTTCACTTAACATTATATTTTCAAGGTGTGTGCCTGTTGTAGCTTGTAGCAATACTACGTTTCTTTTGATGGCTGAATAATGTTCCGTTTGTATGGAAAGACACATTTTGCTGA
>NW_011888805.1:4369577-4372667 GCF_000151845.1 Pteropus vampyrus
CAAAGTGGTGCAACGATCATCACTATCGAATTCCAGAACATTTTTATTACCCTTAAACTCTGTATCCATTAGCAGTCATTCCCTACTCTTTCTTGTTCCCTGACCTCTAGGCAACCACTCATCTACTTTCTATGGATTTTCGTATTCTAGACAGTTCACATAAATGGAATCACATGACATGTGGCATTTTGTGCCAGGCTTCTTTCACTTAGCATTATATTTTCAAGGTGTGTGTGTGTGTTGTAGCTTGTAGCAATACTACGTTTCTTTTGATGGCTGAATAATGTTCCGTTTGTATGGAAAGACACATTTTGCTGATACATTCATCAACTCCGGTTGTGTCCATTTTTTTCATATCATGAATAATGCTATTATAAACATCCTCGTACAAATTTTTGTGCGGACGCATGTTTTCACAGTTCTCTTGGGCATAAAACTGAGAGGGGAATTGCAGGGTTAGATGAGAATTCAACATTCAACTTTTTGAGGAACTGCCAAAGTATTTTCCATAGCTACTGTACCCACTTGACATTTCCGCTACCAATGTATGAAGGTTCTAATTTCTTCTCATCCTCGTCAACACTTGCTCTCTTCCATACTTTTTATTATAGCTATCCTAGTGAGTGTGAAGTGGAACCTGATTCTGGTTTTGATTTGTACTTCCCTAAAGGCTAGTGATCTTTTTCATGGGTTATTGGCCATTTGTATATCTTTGGAGAAATGTCTATTTTTCAATGGGGCTACTTAACTTTTTATTGTGACTTGTAAGAATTCTTCATATATTCTGATTATTAGATCTTTTTATCAGATATATGAGCTGCAAATACTTTCTTCCAATTCTCTGGGTTGTCTTTTCATTTGTATTATCTTATTTTAATCCTCACGACAACATGAGATAGTACTACGAGCATACCTCATTGTATAGGTGAGGAAACAGAGTTGAACTGGTCTGGTGTTACACAGCTAGTAAGAGTTGAAGCAGAGATTCCAACCCAAGCAAGCTGCCTCCACTCATCAGTAGGATATACTGTCAGAAACACTAGGCTTGTTAGGTGCCGTAGCGACAGGCTCTAAATAAGTAACCAGGATTTAAAATAATTAACTTAAAAATAAATAGTATTGCTGATGCTTTGCATGGAAATACCAGAGGGCCCTCCCCCTGTTTATACCAGTCTTCTTAAGAAGAAAGAGTAGCTTAAAATAAAGCACATTCAGCCTTAAAAGGCAAAACTTGGCCTCAAAACAGTGTCTATTCTTTTCAATTGTAGGAAACTTTCTTTCTTATTGAGTTATGTAGTTGAAACAAAGGAATTTGGAATACAAGTGGTATTTTTGCTGAGACTCAAACATTGTAAATCATCACAGTGGGTGTTCTGTTAGGTGGGGGCCCAGTTCTGGGCCAACAACCCCCTCTGTTCGAAATGTATGCCTCCTCCAGCCCTACACAAGCAGGCTCTGAGAAGATGAACAAAGCAGAGTTTTTGCAACTAGGATGTCATTCTGACCAGTCGTTCCTTATTCTCTTCTTATTTCTGCCACCAACCATGTTAAATGTAAAAGTCAATCTACCAATAATTTTAGTATATCTGTAGAATTATGTTCATGCTAAATAAAGAGTGAAATTGTATTTTAAAAGAATACGCTAGAATATGCTAGCTCTACCAATACTGGCATGGAAAGGGATTCAAAATGTATAGCTAAGGGGAAAGACATCTATAAATCAATATAAGTAATACGATCTTGTACTTATTAAAAATAGGCAATATAAATACATGTAATAATACATATGCTAGTAAATGTTTATAAATTTTTTAAAAATCATGTTCTCCTCTGGGCGTAAGGCATAATTTTTATGTGACGTATTATTTGACTTTTTTAACAAAAATATAATATTTTGTTTAAAAAAAACGAACCAAGGTTAGCGTTCTCTCAGATAATCTTATAAACCTTAAGAGCCATGAAAAATGAATGAACAAATATGAACAAAATGAACAAATGGACAAAAGTTCATATTGTGCTCCATAATTGGATATTTTAGTGTTTACAAACTTCTTGAGGTTGTAAGAAAAATTATGTACTTGTATATGTGATGAGAGTAGAATTTCTATAATTTCTATCAATTTTTAAATGAGTCCTGACTCCCCAAGAAGTTTTAGAACACTATCCTAAGATAATATTTTAAGGCCTCATTTTATGAAAGGTCAAGACAGAAATTAAAGAACCAAATAACAAAACAAAATCTCATAAGCCAAACACAATAACGAGATACCATCTAAATCATGAAAGAATATCATTAGATTTCTCTTAGGTCCTTCTTTGTAATTCTTAGGATGACCCTAAGGTAATCTTATTTTTAAGCTTATGATTTACAGTTCTAAATGTTAAAGATACATGTTCTTTTCCTTTAGATACAACACAAACACCTTTTCTAAAGCAAAAGGAGAGAGGGAGAAAGAGAATTCACCCTGTAAAAACTAACTTTAACCACGTATCCAAGAAAGTTACTAAGTTCATGCCTTTCGAAATTGTTTATTAAGCATCTACTACAAGCCAGGCTCATTGTTCTTCAGCTTATGTCATTCTTATTTGTTATATCACAGAGTTTTCCTTCTTTCTTCTACCAGCTGCAGAATAAAGAAACTGAAGGAATGAATGTTTAGCATTAGGCCATCTTAAATGTCCATGTGATAATTCCCAAACAGACTGTACGATGGCTCTTTATGGGAAATGAAAATGAAGAGGAGCGACAAAATTATAGGACCTCGATTCTTCTTTCACCAAGGATTATCAATAATAAAAGAAACGTGAACTTCCCCGTATACAGTGACTTAACATTGCTACACTTTTCCTCTTGGCCCCCAACCAACAAATAACTGTCTCCTTGAAGGTAAGTTTCTTCTTGAAAATAAAAGCTAATCAAATTTATCATAGGAAAACAAAAGATTTAGGCGGTATCTATGCTAGCAGGCTATTTGTCTAAGACAGAACTACTTTCATTCTAACAGTAACCTGAGTATTTCAGAAATGAGTATTTTTCTAAAAATTATTCTAAATATTATTCTAAAAATTCTGAATATTATCAAAATCATG
>NW_011888805.1:4374373-4387410 GCF_000151845.1 Pteropus vampyrus
TATAACTAAGAGCTAGAGCAGTTTCTATTCTAAGTGGGAAAAGTAAAAATGGACAGACTGGAAACCAAACTTTTCTTAACTTCTGACTCAAAAGCCTAGAAAATACATAGAAAAGAAGATAAGAACAAAATGTAGTTCTGTAAGGTACTGCATTTCATGTGCCTTGGTCTCTCTTATTTTTAAGTACTACTGTATTTTCAACAGTTATTGTGTGACTATTAAATTCTTTTGAGAACATAATAAAATTCAGAGTACTAAGTACTAAGAAATTTCATTTAACATCATATTTCAAACAGCAAACCAATATGATACAAAATTTAAAAATCAAGCTACTAACAAAGTAGGTTTACCTACAACTAGTTCTTTAGCATATTTCTTGGTACGACAAACTCATTCTAAACAACCTGGCACACAGGAAGACCTTTGTTTTAAAATGTTATTCATTCATACAGCAAATTAAGCCTCACAGGTCATCTATCATACAGAACAAATACATCACTTGATCTAGTTGAAATCAATTTTTATATCATACAAAGAATGATATTTCATTTTTGGGTTTTTTTTTTTTCTGCCTTATTTCAAAACTATCCAGGTGTTAATGCAGACCTTTTAACCACATCTCAGCCAAGTTTAACTTGAACAGGCACTTTCTCATGACCTTCGAGTCCATGTTCAACAATGAAATCATTTGGCTCTATATCCTATTCAGTTATTAATCACAAACAACAAAGGAAGAACTTTCACATGGAAAATGTGAAATCTACGCTGGCCAGCATTCACTTTGGGTCACTCTGCATCACATTCACTTTCAGCTTGGGTCACTGAAGACCATGTAACGACCTCGGCTTTTTAAAAATTACATTCAACATTTTGCTGGCAATCAAACAAAACAGCTCTGTGACTTTAAGACAACTGCCCCTGGAGGTCCAGGGTCAGAAGACAGAGCACTGAAAGATGGCAGCTGGGTGACTGGCGGATGGGAGGAAGGGAGGGAATGAGGGAGCCACGTACATCCATCACAGGAGGCTGTTCCAGTAAGTGCCCGAGAGGGAAACTTCTACTCTGATGTGGGACGCCCACATCAGGATCCCAGCAATCTGACCCACCCATTTAAAGAAATTTAGCTATTATATTCGAGCCAAATTTGACTTTTTTAGAAATCGGCTCCAATGAGTTGACTTTTTTAATTAACAAAGCAAATATTTACAACTCTATACATTTTACTCATTTTCTTGGTTTTCTATTACTATTATTAATTTGGCCTTCGTGTTTAGTCTTTAAATATGAATAAGGAAGTGATAGCGTAATGACAAAAATCCCTGGAATCTACCTGTGCCTCTAATTTAAAAGACACTTCCCTTATCAGCCCCACAAAGCCCCTCAGCATCCAGAAATAGACCCATCAGGTCTTCCCTCAATTCCTGAATGGTTTTAACTTACACACAGCCCTCTGGACTAAGACCAAAATTCAAACTAATATTGCCCTGCTGCCAAACCAGCAGAGCTGCAAACTAAAACATTTTCTCAAGGCACTAATAATTATCTCAAAAACAAGGATAAAATTAGGAAAGCAATAGATGAGAATTTTTTTTATCTTCCTGATATTAGTCAGTCTGTCTGTGGAGAAAGCCACAAACTGAAAACCAGTCTTTCTGAAATCCAGCAGTCCCCTGAGCCACTCTACGGTGTGAAGGAAGTGAGCAGAACATCACATTAGGTGGGGACACTAAAAGCCAACGTACCTTGGTTTTAACTCCATCATGCAGTCCAGAGACTTTCTTGGGACACCCTGAGCAGCATAACTAGAGTATTTAGTTGTCCAAACTGTCTCTTGAATCAATGAAACTAAACTCATCTACTTACTATACAGAGAGGTCTATGCTCCTGGTCTGAGTTTTTTTCTTCTTTCATCAAGGTCAAAGTAAAGGGTCATATTAGTTGGCTAACATCCTAGTTTGGTTCTCCCCAGAAGCAAACACTGAGATGAAGATTTAAGTATAGTGCTTTATTTTGGGGGCGATCCCATGAAATACTGGAAGAGAATGAAGAAGTGACATAGGAAAAGAAAGGTGACCAATAAAAGAGTCATTTTCAAGCGAATTACCACTGAATTGTAATCCAAATAGGAATTCAGAGAACCAGTGTAAATACTCATCTCAAAGGTAGCTCAATATCTGAGATGCAAGAGGATTTATACTACAGCAGTCACTGGCTGACAGCTGCTGGGAGCTGACACTTCCTGCTGACCATGAGTTTGAACTTTTCCAGCCAGAGAACTCCCTCAAGTGAAGGAATGAAGGTGCCTGCAGTTGGATGTCCCCAGCACCTGAAGTGCTGAAAGCAGGAGTTATTAGTAAGGCACTAATAGCCTCTGCTATAGCTAGGATTGGGATTATTTCCAAAAGGGTAAAGCAGAGGAAACCACGTTTGTTACATGACCCATATCAAAGAATACAAAGTATAGTGCTTTTCACAAAATTATAGTTCAAAAAAGAGGGATGCCAGCTTATATTTAAATCCTGACAGGTTTCATTTTATGAGACGTCATCAGTTACAGTATCTTATTCTGAAACAGTAAAAGCCTGTTTGGGTAAAAGATAATCTGAAGGGACCACAACAATGTTCAACTTGGATGCTATTAAAGGTCAAGCAAAGAAATTTAATACAGACTTGGTTATTGAGGTTCTGACTTTTCAACTTCAAGTGGTGGATGACAAAAGACCGCCCCCCACCCCCCCGCAAAAAAAAAAAAAAGGGAAATTGAAAAATGAGTAAACCAACAAAGGCCATTATCAAAATCTTCGGTTACGGTAAAACAAATAAATAAACATAGGAAATGCCTATCTCGACTTGTGATTACAGAAACTGGAAAAAAATAAAAAACAATATAAAGTACTAACAATTGAATGCTGACTAGATCTCAAAGATATTGACATATTTATATATGACTGATGGCATGAAACTTAACACAGTACTTCTGGAGAGCATTTAGTAATACGTGTCAGAAATCCTAAAATTAAACCTCTTGTCCCAAAAATTCTCTTTCTGGCACTTATTAAAAATAACAAATGAAAAATGATACCAACAACAATAATAGTAATAACAAATATTAATATAGCACTCAATAGAGTAGTGCCAGGCTGTTCTAAATGTTTTATAGCAGAGGTTCTGAATTGGGAGCGATTTTAACTGGGAGCAATTCAGTCCCCTAGGAGAGGCACTTGGCAATGTCTGAAGACATTTTGTTAGAACTGGTGGGTCAAGGCCAGGGATGCTGTTAAACATCTACAGTGCACAGGACAGCTCCCATAGCAAGATTTATCTGGCCCAAAATGGCAACAGACCCATGGTTGAGCAACTTTGCTTTCTATGTATTTGCTTATATAACAGTAATTATTTTTATTATCTTCATTTTACAGATCGATAAAGATAATTTTCCACTGCACTATTATCTATAATGTTGAAATACTAGGAATAAACTAAATCCAAAAAAACAGGGAATTATATAAATGATATAACTACCTAATAGAAATATGTAAGGTACTTACGAAATAATATAAAACTAAAATACCAGGACAAAATATTTAAAGTATTATATAATTACAATATTTTAAAATATGAATATAGAAACCAAATGGGAAGACATGAAAATTACTATTGTGTTAAGATAGTAGAAATAAGAATGGATATTTTTTCTTTTCTACTATTCTTTGATAGTAATGTGATTTTTAAAAGAAAAACACTCGACAATGGAGATAAGAAATTTGGAATCTAAAAAAATAAAATTTTTTATGAAATAAAATACCTTTTATTTTAACAACACAGGAGTTAACAGCCTGAGAAATTATTAATATCAAGAAATTCAAAATATACTAGTGACATTTGCTCAATGCTAGTGCTTTAAATCCTGAAGTCATACTACTGCTCAGTATAAGAATAAATCACCCTAGATTCTATATCTACCTTTCCTTCTACCTTTTAGTTACTTCGTGGCTCACTATCACCTAAAGAGAATGTGCTAAAAGAATCGAATTTCAGTTCACCTAAGTCTAATTCATTTTAGCAGCTCTATTATACAAGGTAGTTTAAACTATTATTTTAAATTTATTAATAATAGTAGGAACATTATCAGTGCTGCTATAATTAGTAGCATGCATTGAATGCTTCCTACATGGATTACTATGTAATCTAATCCCCACAACATCCATAAGAGACAAATACTTTTATGGTCCCATTTTCCAGAATAGGTCATAGACACTTAAAATTAAGCAACTTGCCTAATAATAAATGTATGGACCTGAACTAAAAATTCAGGCAGTCTGACTCTGAAGCCCACGTGCTCAAATAAAAGTATAAGTGTGCTTGGGAACAAGATGGGGAGGGAAAAGACAGGCTCTACCCTTCTTCCTCTCTCTACAGCAATGAACTGATCATTTCTGCTATATGGGAGGTAAAACCTACCTTTTGAAGTACCATTACTACTCTGACAAGACACCACAATGATTTAACCAACAGGATCTCCTATTGTAAATAACTTTTAATTACTAAATTTAAATTGTATCTCATATTTAAATATTTTAAATAATTATTTTTGTAATTAAAAGCAGCTGAGTGTATTCAAAGGAGGCAAAAATAAGGCCGTCAGAATTTCCATAGGAAGTCTTGCGATTAATGCTTCTAACATGGGGGATTTCGTCTGATCTTCATACCCACTGGATATTCTGTCCTCGTGAATGTGAGGATTAAAAAAATAAGCCTATATCCTGTTAATAGGAAAATGGATACCTTAGAATAAGTAACAGGGAATTCTGTTTAAACAATTTAAGCATCTGTTTCTACAACGCTAAAGAAGAATGGAGAGGAAGGTTAACTATAAAACATTATTTGTAGATATTAAATCGTTGGGCTTAAATATCTCTATGCAAGTCTCACCTACCTAGAGCATATATTATGAAATGAGGTCACTGAGAACAAAATGCTGTGATCTTCTGAGATCCATGAAGCACAGATTAACTTAACAAATAACAGGGATCAGGATACTAATAACATATCATCATGGAGAAATGAAGGGAATTTGGCATGAGACAAAGTACGGGCTCCTCCCGGGCTGAGCTGCTGTCTACTCAAAGCGGGCTGCAGGTTGGTGTGAAGGAGGCTGGAGAAACAACTGGTCTTCAAATTTCACACCCACGACTCACTGATTCAAGGGGCTCTAACGTCAAAAAGGACAATGGCAGGTGAGGAAAAGTGAGGAAAGTGAAAAAACCTCTGTGGCTAGAGTTCACTTATCTTTCTACCATAGGTTCGAGTCTCTGACACATTGTGAGTAAATATAACCTTATTTTTAATACATATGGTGACATCGCAATACAAAGAAATCCTAATGTCTTTATTAGCAGTATGCTTTTTAACTAGAAATAAATAACGGAAATGAAAAGATAACAACAATAATAAAATAACAGCAAATATTTATATAGCACTTATGAGAGCAGCAACAAGGGGTTCTAAATGTTTTCTATCAAGGGAGGCGAGGAAAGAATTCCTGGAAAAGGTGTATTTGACAACCATAGAGAGAACTGCTGATAATCTAACAGCAGAATAAACCAAAAGGACACACCCTGCTTACAGTGGGGATGGCTCAGTACCAAGAACACTTACAGTGCTTCTGAAGGAAACTGAACACTGGCTACAGAGTACCAAGTCCAGCAGCTGGAAACCAGCAATGCAGATGAGCCTAACTCAGGCCACTCTAGGGCCAGAAAGGGGCTTTGTTTCCATTCAGTTGGGTGCAACGAAATATTCAAAGAGAATTCTGGAGCCTGACTGGATGCTGCATCTCAGAACACCATACTGCCTTCCTTCTCTCTCTCAGTCATTTCACGGGAAGAGCTTTTTCACACGCTAGTGATTTTTCCAATTTTTGCCTACTTGAGTAGTAACATATAGTGCCATACGACCCAGGCTGCTTGGCTTTGAAATTTTTTTGTGCTGCTCTTTATTTTTTCTTGTCTTTTCTACAATCAGCATAGCTCATTATTGCCATCATGTCCATTTTTAGCAGCACCCAAGCCCGATAACCTTCCAATTTACTGCCCTAGATCTAGAAATTGAATACCTAAGTGTGAATTAAGAAAACAATCACTGAATGAGGACCTAGGAGGTGTCACCAAAGTCTCCATACTGCATAATCTAATGGACAAATGTTCACTGTAATCTATGTGCAGTCTGCAACAGTCTGGGTTGCCGGTGAGTAGAATCATTAAGTTAAAAACCAGATTTCAAACACCCCAACAATTGTAACAGGACACAGAAAACAGCAAGTCTAAATAAATGTCCTCTAAATCATTTATCTTTGGCTTTTATTTTTTTCTTACTTCTAATTCTTAGCTTGTGTGGCACAGTTGCAGGGGACAGAAAACTGAGCACTACTCTTTTAAGAAACAAAAAGATGAAAACTTTTAGAAAATTACAGGGAAATCAATGCTTACTTTTTTCCTAATACAAACCCAATGTAATAAGAATTGTTCATCATAAAACACCAGGCAAACATTACCTATTGAATGACTTCCGAGTTATGGGAGGTAAATGTCAATTCTTTATTACAGTAATCAAGGCTAGATTTACCTTCAACACCACTCATTTTTATTTAGATTTTATTACTCAGAGAAATTTTGCAGCACAAAGCCTAGCAACAAGTCCAGTGAATATAGAGAATGCAATCTCAAGGGCTTTTTTTAAATAGGGCACAGTTCATTTAGCCACAAAATAAATTTTCCTCATAAAACATAAGATTCTCCTTGTAAGAGCAGAAGAAATGAGTAGAAAGGAGATGGACAGACAAGAAGGGTCCAGTCAGACAAGGAAGGGGATAATGAGAACTGTTGTCTCGATCCACTTGCAAAATATACATAACCTCCCATTCAAAATCTATCACCATGAAATGCACCATGATTTGTAAAATGCATATGAACAAAGATAAAATGTAATAGTTATTTTATAGAATTCACACGAGCAAAGATAATATATAAGTATTTTCACTTCATGATATTTTTTCTCCTCTATTCCCAAATGTCCCATAAATCACTGCCCCCTCCACACACACACACACACAAACTATACTTTTCCTCTTCCTCCTAAAACACTAATTATTCCAAGTTAGACTATAAATATTTATTAACAACCAACTAAATAACTCCCAGAGTATTGTCAGATACCAGATTGCATGGATGGGTCAGAATTATCTAGGGAGAAAGTGAATCTGCTGGGGAAATAAATTTCTTCTGTCAAACACAATTCAGGAACTACTAACATCAGAAATGAAGTTATTGCCTTTGAGTCCAAACAGTAAGTAAAGGCACAGAATTCAGGAGTCGAGCAAGAAAATAGGCCAGGTCAAAAGCCAAGAGATTCACTCTAGCAACAGATTCCCAGCTAGGGGCTGGCCAGGCCAGGAGAAAAAGGTCAGTGTTGGCATGATGGGAGGAGCTCTTTCTCAGAGGACCAAGAGGATCACTATCTAATGAGGTATTTCCATGGATGATATGAAAGTGACCTGGAAGAATTCATGCAAGATGCCTATTTTACAACTGCAATGTAGCCCAGCCTCTCACAGTATTTGGATCAGTGACATTGCACTGAAATCTATCATGTTTCCAGACCATTATGACAGTTCTCCTCTACTTGAAAATAGTCTTCTCTGCAGACTAAATAAAGCTTTTTATATAAGGCACCAAAAAGGCAAATAGGTCATACAGCACAGTCATATGGGAGGCTGTGTGCCCTTTCCCTCTGCTTGCCTTGCTTGCTTGCAAACAATAAAAACCTTTCTGAACAAATGAAAGTGAACTTTGAAACCGGCAAAACATTTCGGGTACTCTGCCAAAAAGATATTCTCCAAGCAACTGTGGGCCATTTGCTATCCTGTACAGCACTATATTTCTTGCCACATACTGGATCTGTGGTTAAATGAGCCCAGCAAAGAATTACAGTTTCATTGCTTTGATGTGAAAAATCACTAACAGATCTAGATTGAGGAATGAAGACAAACATAAATTTTCAGCATGATGGTGCATATGGGGCCTCATTTAAGCTAATATCTTCATTTAACATCTAAGCAGAATTTTTTCTTGCACTAACTTGAAAGGCTCTACCAACAAAAACAGCCACCATTGATTATAATCCTTTCTGCCATTTGTCAAGTACTGTGTAAGAAATTGTGTACGCTTACACCTTTTAAGAATCACAACAGCTCATTCTGCAAGTGAGGAAACTGAGACTCAACGTGCAGCATGACTGGGATCCAACTCTAAGTCTCTTCCTGCTAACACTTAACATGTTCCACAAATTACATGGAAAATGCATTATTCTATAATTAACTCTGGGATTTACCATCCCTATTTACCAATATACAAAAACTTACTAAAATAGTGAGGACACATAAATAATTGTCAGTTTCGGCACAGTCTGGGATGATGAGAGCGTCCACCTACCCAAAAGAAAAAAGGAAAATATAGAATTTAAATCTAAAG
Organism: Pteropus vampyrus; assembly: GCF_000151845.1. Classification (NCBI taxonomy): domain Eukaryota; kingdom Metazoa; phylum Chordata; class Mammalia; order Chiroptera; family Pteropodidae; genus Pteropus; species Pteropus vampyrus. Next base: position 4,382,902 of record NW_011888805.1, read on the forward strand.
ACTCGAACCTCTGCCCCAGAGATCCAGAAATCATGTCTTTCAGGACAGACATTAACTATCTTCGAAAGCAAAAGAAATTCAAATAAGTAGGCATTCAGAATCTGCCATTTTGTACGAATTTCCTTCAGAATCAGTAAGAGTTTAATAGCCAAAGATCCAAACAACGGAAGAAAATGAGCAACGCATGAAAAAGCAATTTAATAAAGAAATTTGCCAACCAGCCAATAAACGTATGCAGAGGAGTTAGATTTCACAAAAAATGAAATGTAAGTTCAAACAATTATATTCTATTTTGCATCCCTCTACTCTTTGTGGATGGTCATTTAACAGTAAAAGCATATTTGCCTCCAGAAATTACCCAAATGAACTACAATATGTGTATACAGGTCATTATTTTTAATAATATTTTTAAAAATGGGATGCCACTACTATAGGATGGTTTCAACTTTGGTTCAGAAAGTAAAACTGTGCTTATGGGAACTTAGATATAATGCTGTACAATTCTGTATTCACAGAAAAAAGTGTGGCAGGACAAACAAAACTATTAACAATAATTATAGAGGAGGAAAGGGAATGACAATTTTCCACTTTATATATTTCTTCTGCATTAAATTTTTTTAAGAAGGAGCCCAATGACTTAAGGTATTTTTAAAGATATTTTAAAAACATTATTAAAAATTAGGTTGGAGAATCAAAACTTTATTACAATAAAATGTTTCTTTTTTTAATTAAGTTTACTGGGTTAACATTGGTTAATACAATTATATAATTTTCAGGTGTACATTATAATTTCACATCTGTATATTCTATTGTGTGCTTACCACACAAAGTCCAGTTTCCTTCAGCTACCATATATTTGATCCCCTTTACCCACTTCGCCCTACCCCTACCCCCGCTATATTTCACTCCCTTTACCCCATCTACCTCCCTCCTCCTCCCCCGCCCCCTACCCTCTGGTAACTACTAGTCTACAGTCAATAAAATGCTTCTTTAACTTGAGAGCAATCCCACAAAGGGAGCCACACTAATTTCTGCCCAGTTCACAATCCAAGTTTCAGTATTTTGTGGTTTAGACAGAAAGTTTGGCCTGCGTTTCTTAAGTCCTAGACTAAAATTTCACTTAGGCACAACATTAAAACTGGGCTATGACTCACCTTCCTCTGCAAAACAATGAAAGTTCTAGTTCAGTGGGAAAAAACTACTTGAGGTGCCAGTTCACTAAACTGCTCAAATCAAGGTCAAAATATTGGGGCAGAAAAGAGGAGTCACTGTGCCCAGATCCTATCTCTTACACCAGTCCTCTCAGTGGCCCTCCAACCTCAAATCCTGAATGTGCAAACAGAACAGGAAGCACCTTGTGCCCTCTAAATAAGGGTCAGAGAACCCAAAGAAAACATGAAACAGACCCAGGATCCCTGTCATGAGCATACTTTTCAAGCAATGCCAAAGAAAAACGCAACTAAAAAGGTGATAGGGTGCTCCAGGTTAAATATATTTTAAGTACCATAATGAACAAAGTATTTGATTTCCTATTCCCTAGGCTCTAGGTAGAAGGCAAAGCTTTTTATCAACTGATTAGATTTTTATAATTTTTACAGAACTTATTTTTCTTTTACTATTACCTATGGCTTTCAAGGTGCTTTAAAATGTGTTACATCATTAATCCTGACCAGGGTCCCCTAGGAAATCCTACTGGCAGGGAGACCTGTCACAGGGGGTCAGCGCCTGACACAGTCGATGAAACACGGGACTGAGACCAAGGTCCTGTTCAGTACCATGTTGCTCATACTTCTCATTTTCCCCCCAAATTCTTTTGTTTTGAACAAACCATCTGTCTCCACCCTTCTTCTCTCAATTTAGTGATTTTCTCTCTCAAGCCTCTGCAAATTATACTCCACCTGGTCTTCCTAACCGCCAATTCATTTTCTTTATAAACATTAAAGTCAGCTAAAAATTCACGAGGCCTGAGAAATTTTCGCAGACAAATCTCACGGCACTCTGCTTTAAATTCTGTGTTCTAATACTCCGATTTCTCTTCAAACTGTGTAAATCTTTTGCCTTTTACTAAATTCTGTGTTCCTTTATTCTGATAGGGTCAACCTCCAGGTCAGGCAGCCCTGAATGTCCGCCAGATAATCACACTCCTTCCTTTCAAACTCATCCCTGCACACGTCATTTCGGGAGACCCTCCTGGGGGTGTCCCCAACCAGCCCCACCTCTACATTCACACACACACATACACCCCAATCCCTAATGAAATTCTTATTCCAAAGCTCTCATCCTGCCTTGCTTCATGAAGACACTGCCAACTTGGAACCTCGTCGCTTCTGAGAGGTCTGCATTGTCGCTTCTGAGAGGTCTGCTTAGTGTACCCTGAGATTTGCCTGTTCCCCTGTAACTCTTCCATGAGCTTCTTCCCAAATGACAGCTGATCTTCAGAAGGCCATAGTCTAAGATAACATACTCTCCTACATCGACACAGACCAGAAATTAAGAGATCCAACCCTCTTCCAGCCCTCCAGCAGCTCAGAGGAATTTAGTCATCCATTCCACAAGCAGATACTGAGCCTTTCCTGCATGCTAGGCACACAGTTAGGTGCTGGGTACCATGGAGCTTTTAGTCTAGTCAGGAATGAATAACATTCTGTCGCCGTTGGGGCTGATCAGAGTTCAGGGTCTTGGAATTCAGTGTCGCCCCAATGGCAGGAGGGAGGGAGACAGATAACATGACGCAGAAGTGTAGTTAGCAATTGCCCTAGGTTCGTCCTCAAATGAGGGTAGTGAAGAATCATAAGTCATTGAAATTTAAGTTTTATTAAAAGTATATTTTAGAAAGACAAAGAGGCCCCAAGGAGGCACATGGTTCTAGGACTATAACCAACAAAAAGGCCACAAAAAAGAAAGCCCAGAGGGCAAAAAGGGCCCAGAAGTGGGAATGTCTGCCTTATATGCAGGCTGTGATGGGTAGTTCCAAAGGCATTCCTAGGTGATTGACACCTGCCTGCTATGTAACTTTGCCTAATGCACATGTGCATACCTAGAATTCTACCCCTATTGGAGTGTTCTCTGGGCAGTCTCCAGGCTGGGCCCCTATTCCTTTGTTCCCCTTGTCGCGTATATCTAACTAGCTTCCTAACAATTCCCCTGTGCTCTACCAGGTCGAACTAAATCTCAGTCCAACTAAATCAGGATCTCTAGATGTGAGGCTCCAGCACTTTGATGATTCTAATGTGGAGCCGGGGTTGAGAAGCATTTAACCTGTTCATCTAAAAAGGAAAGAGCCGACGTAGAATCCTGTCAGCCAACATGAAAGCAAGAAGCATGGCAAGAAAAGCAGGGCCTCCCAGAAGTGGCTTCCTGAGCAGGGCAATTTCTAGATATAAATCATCTATTCATTAGTACATGCCTACAAACCCAATAAGCCCCCAAATAATTTCTTACTTTGCGTTTTCAAGCCTTTCTTTAAACTTTGGTCTCCCTCAATTAGATTATTTTTAACATTTGGTCATTTGTACACAGACAACAAGATTAAGAAAAGGAAATATTTAACAAATGTTTAGGGTAAATATCTTAAAATAAAAAGATTCTATATCAAAGATAGATAGATAGATAGATAGATAGATAGATAGATAGATAGATAGGTTTTCCAACTTCGCCTTACTGAATTTTTTTCCTGTTACATTTCAATGAATAGCTGAGATGCAACTACACCAAATTAGATTTCCACATTCTAGATGACAATATAGAACAAAGGGTTGACGACTTCAAAAATAACACTGAAAGGCTAATTTTGAGTAAATATGTATTTTAAATTTATTCCATCTTATTACTTATTTTATTATTCCTTTAGGTTCTACAACAGTCATTTGAAATATCCACCTCTGCACTGTCAAAAGTTTAATGCAAAACACATATGGTTTCACTTTCCACCTTACTTGAAGTCTGTAAATAAAGGATTCATCCCAAAGTTTAATCTATAATGGAGACTACTTTGAAGACCAAAAGGCCAGGTGTTGCAATGAAATATGCCATCCATAAAAATATATTTTTTATATCTTTATTTCTAACGAGATCACTAAAGAGATGCACCCTGTAGATACAAGGAAATAATCAGCTCAATAACAATCCATGCAGACAGCCTAGGCCCTTGTGGGATTTGAAATCATGTATCCACTGGTTTTCTATTTTTATTAAAATAACATGCCCTGAAGAATTTTTTCTTAATGCTTTCTATTTTCCTGAAGCCTTTGGACTGATCAGAGGGCAGAAGAGAATCCTGTCTGATTGGATCGGAAATCATATTTAAAGCTGCAGTCTACTTGTTTTTAAAGTCTGCTTATCATTTAAAGGTTTGTTTGCATTTTCTCTTTCAATTATCATCTGTTCTTTTAATTATCATCCTGTTCACCATAGTTACCTGAGATCCTTTGTAGCAAGACAATAAGACCCAAACTAGCAAACGAGGGAGACTGTTAGTGCCAGGGAAAGAAAGGATTAAGTGAAAGTCAG
>NW_011888805.1:4387460-4392334 GCF_000151845.1 Pteropus vampyrus
TATATCTAACTAGCTTCCTAACAATTCCCCTGTGCTCTACCAGGTCGAACTAAATCTCAGTCCAACTAAATCAGGATCTCTAGATGTGAGGCTCCAGCACTTTGATGATTCTAATGTGGAGCCGGGGTTGAGAAGCATTTAACCTGTTCATCTAAAAAGGAAAGAGCCGACGTAGAATCCTGTCAGCCAACATGAAAGCAAGAAGCATGGCAAGAAAAGCAGGGCCTCCCAGAAGTGGCTTCCTGAGCAGGGCAATTTCTAGATATAAATCATCTATTCATTAGTACATGCCTACAAACCCAATAAGCCCCCAAATAATTTCTTACTTCGCGTTTTCAAGCCTTTCTTTAAACTTTGGTCTCCCTCAATTAGATTATTTTTAACATTTGGTCATTTGTACACAGACAACAAGATTAAGAAAAGGAAATATTTAACAAATGTTTAGGGTAAATATCTTAAAATAAAAAGATTCTATATCAAAGATAGATAGATAGATAGATAGATAGATAGATAGATAGATAGATAGGTTTTCCAACTTCGCCTTACTGAATTTTTTTCCTGTTACATTTCAATGAATAGCTGAGATGCAACTACACCAAATTAGATTTCCACATTCTAGATGACAATATAGAACAAAGGGTTGACGACTTCAAAAATAACACTGAAAGGCTAATTTTGAGTAAATATGTATTTTAAATTTATTCCATCTTATTACTTATTTTATTATTCCTTTAGGTTCTACAACAGTCATTTGAAATATCCACCTCTGCACTGTCAAAAGTTTAATGCAAAACACATATGGTTTCACTTTCCACCTTACTTGAAGTCTGTAAATAAAGGATTCATCCCAAAGTTTAATCTATAATGGAGACTACTTTGAAGACCAAAAGGCCAGGTGTTGCAATGAAATATGCCATCCATAAAAATATATTTTTTATATCTTTATTTCTAACGAGATCACTAAAGAGATGCACCCTGTAGATACAAGGAAATAATCAGCTCAATAACAATCCATGCAGACAGCCTAGGCCCTTGTGGGATTTGAAATCATGTATCCACTGGTTTTCTATTTTTATTAAAATAACATGCCCTGAAGAATTTTTTCTTAATGCTTTCTATTTTCCTGAAGCCTTTGGACTGATCAGAGGGCAGAAGAGAATCCTGTCTGATTGGATCGGAAATCATATTTAAAGCTGCAGTCTACTTGTTTTTAAAGTTTGCTTATCATTTAAAGGTTTGTTTGCATTTTCTCTTTCAATTATCATCTGTTCTTTTAATTATCATCCTGTTCACCATAGTTACCTGAGATCCTTTGAAGCAAGACAATAAGACCCAAACTAGCAAACGAGGGAGACTGTTAGTGCCAGGGAAAGAAAGGATTAAGTGAAAGTCAGTAAGTATCTTTGAAAAGCCACAATGCTGTAATTGCTGTGCCCATGCGTGGGGTTTTGATTCACATCTCTGAAAGGTATTTTAATATGTGTTGAGACCACATGGTTCTTTAAATAAGAGAGAAAAGTAATAGGTAAAGACGAGAATTATAGCACATTTATCTCCTATCACGTTTGGCGCAGAAATCAAATTTGCAAGAAAAACCTGGGCCGATCCAATCATCTCACTTTAAATGCACTCCACAGAGAGGATGCCTACAAGCACTGACTAACTCACACTCATATGGACTAAGGGAGGAAAAAATTCAGAGGGTAATTCCAAAGCAAAGGAGAACTTTTTTTTTCATTCAAACCTGCCTAAAAGTTTTTTCATTGTGACAATATTCAAGTGTAATATGTGAGATCAAACAAAACACATCACTCTTTTTTTTTCCCCCTCAGAAAGCTTACATGGCCAGTACACAAATATATACATTAAACAAGACAGGGACATCTGAACTCATCAAGAAAAGGAGGGCACCCTGGCAGTAAACTCCAGTGATGGAAAAGCACATGACCGCATCCAACGTCAAGTTATGCACTGACGTTTCTCCAGGACAAGACTGCATTAAAACAAAATCCTGTTCACTTACATTTCTCCCAAAAAGTACAAACATCCGATTCTCAACTTTGTCAGCTCCGAACTATGTATTTTCAAAAGTAAAATATCTTTTTAGCCAGCACAGTAAGTCAAATACAATAATGAGAGGAGCTCTATCACTATTCAACAGCCCAGAGAGGAAATTCACCACACGACACTAAACAGTCAACTTATAAGAAACTGCTTTGAAAATACAGGGAGGTGAAGCACATTTTTGGTTCCTTGAGCACTTTTTCCAAAGAAGCCAGTATCTGGCAAATAATTGCATTCTGAAGAAAAGGATGAAGCCGACAGCCCTGGTCTCCAGTATTTAGTCTGTAATAGATGCAGCGTCAGGAAGAACAGGCTGGGCTGTTCCCATCACCACTCAGGCCCTGCCTTCAGCAGCTTTGTTACTTAACAAACTGGGCTCAGTCAGTGACTGAGAGAGCCTTGTCTTCACTGACTTCTTCTTGTCAAAACCTCACAGGAGGGCAGCTATGCAAGATGACAAACTTACCTGGTGATTGCTTGTAGGCGACTTGCCCTGGCAAATCGAATCTGCACTTTTTCCAACGAAAGGAGGAGGCTGCCGGGCTGCTCATCACCTACATTTGCTTGAATGAGGAGGAAAAAGATGCAGAGGAAGTGGGACAACAAAAGCAGCCTGCGAACTGCACACTGGGATGTCCTGTGTAGGGGTGGCTTTTCTTTTTCCCATGAGAGGATCTGACTAAACCCAACCCAGTCTCCACTAAATACCAGACAGGAAGTTAACACTTAGCAGTTATTGAAAACTCCTTAGGTCATTTTAGGGTTTTTTGGGTTTTTTTTAATTGTCACAACTGAGAGCCTTTGAATATTTCTGATCTACTACAAAGACATGATAACTTTGCTTCCTGTTTTGACAGCATCAGCTGGTAAGGGACACCTCCACCCACCTCTACCCACTATGTATATAAATAGAGGCTTTTGTCCTGGGTATACATCTGAGCTGAAGGGTTTGGTTACATATTAACTATACTTCAAATAATAAATTGGACTTGTTTCGCTTTAATATGCATATAGATCTTGGGGAAATGAAATGCAAAAGGATTTCTTCTTAAATTCCTTAGAAATTGCTGTTATGGAAAAAAATTAACCACACAGAATTCTAAAATAAGAGGTAACAATTTTGACTCATATTTCAAGACTATTCTATTTTGTGTATTTGCCTTGCTCTCTTGGCTACCGTTTATGTACATGTTATCCACGCACCTATAACAAGCAAGGAAAATCATTACCCATGTTATCTCACCCGTTCTCTTTTTCCCTCCTGTTTTCAAATAGAAACTTTTTACTTATAAGCAAAGATTTTCGTAGAATATGTACCCTTATCAGGAAACACAGGGGTTTAAATGAAAACCCATCTCCCTCCCTGCTACTAAGGCATAGAAAAGAGAACCGGTCAGCACCTGCCCCACTCTCTTCCTCTTTACCTCTGTATTTTTCCGAGATTAGAAACTGCATGACTCTGGCAAAACAAGCCTCAATCTCCAAATCTGTAAAGTGGTAATAGTGGCCTCACCTGTCTCCTACGAGTCTTGTGAGGAAAGAGAGAAGCACGGTGATACAGATCATGTCACATAATCAAATCAAAGCCCAATTTACTTTTTTGGTGACAGCTTTACTGATTGATAGTGCACACTGTATGCGATTAACCCATTCAGAGTGTATAATTCAATGATTATTCCTATATTCACAGACTTGTGCATCCATCACCAAAATCAATTTTAGAACAAAGCGGTCATGCTCCATTTCTTCCTCCTCCCCTCCAGCCCTAGGCAAACCACGAAAATCTACTCTCAGTCTACCAATTTGTCTCTTCTGGGCATTTAATATAAATGAAATCATAGAATATGTGGTCCTTTTTTGACTAGTTCCTTTCACTTAGCATAACGTTTTTAAGATTCATCCATGCTGCAGCACGTTCCAGTACTTCGTTTCTTTTTGTGGCTAATATTCCATTGTATGAACATCCCACATTTTATTTATTCACTCATCAGTTGATGGGTATTTGGGTTGTTTCTACCTGTAGGTTATGAATGATGCTGCTATGAGCACTCGTGCACAAGTTTTTCTGCTGACACGTTTTCACGGCTCTTGGGTATATACACTCAGGAGTGGAATAGCTGGTAGTAACTCTGTGGTGAACTTTCAGAAGAACTGCCAGACTCTTTTCCAAAGTGGCTTCATCGTCTTGCATTCCCACTAACAGTGCATGAAGGTTCCAATTTCTCCACACCCTCACCCACACTTACTATTATCTGTCCTTTTGATTATAGTAGCCATCCTACTAGATATGCACAGGTGACATCTCATTGTGGTTTGATTTGCAGTTCCCTGATGGTTATCAAAGCCCAGTTTTCACCAACAGCTCCAAAATGTCTCCATTTTTATAGGCAGGGCTAAATAGTCAAAAGGCAGAACACCAGTAAGGCTAAGGGACCACTTGATCAGAATGGATACTGGCCATAATGCTAAAGCACAACCTTGAAGGTGTCCAGCTTTAATAGTGGCTATTTTCAAACAGGTATAAAACAATTTCGATCTTTTTAACTAGTATAGTTGTATAGATTCCTAACAGCTAAATATTGTTGGCCTTCTGGTAAGGAGCTGCTAAACCAGTTGGTCCTTCTTGCTCCACCAAAGGGCTGCTTAAGAAAACTTATCAGATGATGAGCTTCTCAAAAGAAATAAGACATTTCTAACCTTTACAAAGCAGTTCTTCCCACCTGTCTTTCAGTATGTGTCTTCTTCAATAGAAACAGCCCCAATTAAGGCATCCTTTGGTAAGTAAATAGCTGTAATTATTTATAGGAAGA
>NW_011888805.1:4392384-4398282 GCF_000151845.1 Pteropus vampyrus
TTACATATTAACTATACTTCAAATAATAAATTGGACTTGTTTCGCTTTAATATGCATATAGATCTTGGGGAAATGAAATGCAAAAGGATTTCTTCTTAAATTCCTTAGAAATTGCTGTTATGGAAAAAAATTAACCACACAGAATTCTAAAATAAGAGGTAACAATTTTGACTCATATTTCAAGACTATTCTATTTTGTGTATTTGCCTTGCTCTCTTGGCTACCGTTTAGGTACATGTTATCCACGCACCTATAACAAGCAAGGAAAATCATTACCCATGTTATCTCACCCGTTCTCTTTTTCCCTCCTGTTTTCAAATAGAAACTTTTTACTTATAAGCAAAGATTTTCGTAGAATATGTACCCTCATCAGGAAACACAGGGGTTTAAATGAAAACCCATCTCCCTCCCTGCTACTAAGGCATAGAAAAGAGAACCGGTCAGCACCTGCCCCACTCTCTTCCTCTTTACCTCTGTATTTTTCCGAGATTAGAAACTGCATGACTCTGGCAAAACAAGCCTCAATCTCCAAATCTGTAAAGTGGTAATAGTGGCCTCACCTGTCTCCTACGAGTCTTGTGAGGAAAGAGAGAAGCACGGTGATACAGATCATGTCACATAATCAAATCAAAGCCCAATTTACTTTTTTGGTGACAGCTTTACTGATTGATAGTGCACACTGTATGCGATTAACCCATTCAGAGTGTATAATTCAATGATTATTCCTATATTCACAGACTTGTGCATCCATCACCAAAATCAATTTTAGAACAAAGCGGTCATGCTCCATTTCTTCCTCCTCCCCTCCAGCCCTAGGCAAACCACGAAAATCTACTCTCAGTCTACCAATTTGTCTCTTCTGGGCATTTAATATAAATGAAATCATAGAATATGTGGTCCTTTTTTGACTAGTTCCTTTCACTTAGCATAACGTTTTTAAGATTCATCCATGCTGCAGCACGTTCCAGTACTTCGTTTCTTTTTGTGGCTAATATTCCATTGTATGAACATCCCACATTTTATTTATTCACTCATCAGTTGATGGGTATTTGGGTTGTTTCTACCTGTAGGTTATGAATGATGCTGCTATGAGCACTCGTGCACAAGTTTTTCTGCTGACACGTTTTCACGGCTCTTGGGTATATACACTCAGGAGTGGAATAGCTGGTAGTAACTCTGTGGTGAACTTTCAGAAGAACTGCCAGACTCTTTTCCAAAGTGGCTTCATCGTCTTGCATTCCCACTAACAGTGCATGAAGGTTCCAATTTCTCCACACCCTCACCCACACTTACTATTATCTGTCCTTTTGATTATAGTAGCCATCCTACTAGATATGCACAGGTGACATCTCATTGTGGTTTGATTTGCAGTTCCCTGATGGTTATCAAAGCCCAGTTTTCACCAACAGCTCCAAAATGTCTCCATTTTTATAGGCAGGGCTAAATAGTCAAAAGGCAGAACACCAGTAAGGCTAAGGGACCACTTGATCAGAATGGATACTGGCCATAATGCTAAAGCACAACCTTGAAGGTGTCCAGCTTTAATAGTGGCTATTTTCAAACAGGTATAAAACAATTTCGATCTTTTTAACTAGTATAGTTGTATAGATTCCTAACAGCTAAATATTGTTGGCCTTCTGGTAAGGAGCTGCTAAACCAGTTGGTCCTTCTTGCTCCACCAAAGGGCTGCTTAAGAAAACTTATCAGATGATGAGCTTCTCAAAAGAAATAAGACATTTCTAACCTTTACGAAGCAGTTCTTCCCACCTGTCTTTCAGTATGTGTCTTCTTCAATAGAAACAGCCCCAATTAAGGCATCCTTTGGTAAGTAAATAGCTGTAATTATTTATAGGAAGAAATTTTAGACCAAATGTAAGATTGAAGATCTCACGAATTTTGAAGTAGCCAAGAGATCGACGAATCAGGATCTAGATACTAGCAATATTCTCCTCTTCCCTCTTAAAACTGATACTGGAAGAAGGATAGTAATTATTCTAATTCAAAGAGATTATCATTTTTTCTAATTCAAAAGGATTATCATTTTTTCTAATTCTAAAGGATTATCTAATCTTATTCCATCTAATTCAGAGGGACTGTCATTTTTTTCAGATCTTCTGATGTCTTAACAAATTCATATACGATGTTTTCTTTCCTAAAACATCCTATTTTCAGGTTTTAATTTTTTAATCCCTAAAAAAAAACTAAACAGGATAAAATCTACATAAAGCATTAAAACATACAAAAAGGCTACAAAGAGTAAAAAATAACTTTTTACCAATATAAGGCCTAAGGCCTTGCAACATATACTAATAAAATGATTCATTCATCTTCTAAGAAATTTTCCATGTCCCAGGGCTGCATATTGTAATCCACTGTTTTCTTTATTTCTTGGCATATATCTGACGATGAGACTGATCGCTGAAATTTCCTATGTCAAAAAGAGAACTTTCCATTGTGGGAAATCTCTAAGACATTCACATTAAGCTAAGTGGAAACGTCATCACAGCTCAGGAAGAAATACGGTCTGCATTAAACAGTACAATGACTTCTAAACCAGATTCCATGCAGGAAAGGCAAACCATAGAACAAACACAAGTATAAAAGCTTCATTGGACTTTCTGTAAATACTGGACCGTAAAGAAAATCAGAAGCAAAATTCAGCTTATCAAAGACATCTGAAGCTTCTTCTAAAAAGACCTAATGGAAGGGCACTTTTTAGAACTGTTCTGTCATGTCAGAACCATTCTCTATTCACAGACCCCTGCTTCTGCTAGATTACACAGTGGCCTCATTTCTAGTTCTCGTGAAATCAATAGACCATTTATGTTGCAAGGATCTGTCTAGAGTATGCACTTTCTTATTGAATCTGGTGTTGACAGCAGTAATCAAATTTTGTACATACCACTAGCTCTATTATAGCTCAACAGTAACTGGCTGCCAGCCGAGGTCTACTCTCATCAAAAAGGAAAAACGGACTGGACTGGAGAGAGAATTACAGAACAAATCAGCTGAAACTACGGGAGACGGTGTAGAAGTGAGAGAGAGAAGCAAAGTCATTTGGAGACTAATCCTCTCTCCATTGGGAAGACGCACGCCCAGCAGCATCAGCACAGCCAAGACCAGTTAAACTGACACTGGCTATTAAAGGCACATATTTTCTTCCTTTTTTCTGTTATCTGCAAACCCTCTTGGCTTTGAACATCTTATTATATATAACTTTCAGTCCTAACTAATGAACCTACATCTAACTCTGCAGAGCAGCAGATAAAAGCTAGAGACAAACTACACCCTTCAATACCAGGGAAACCAAACACAAGGGAACACTGGAGTTACAGCACTTCCCGTGACCTCTCCAGACACCACTGGCTTCATTTTATAGCTCTTGTGTCTACACTTAAGCTACAAGCAAGCATTTTTCTCAGATCAGAAAAATCTTAACTTTATGATTAAAAAAATGAGGAGAGGGTAAAGATTTAACTTTGAAATTGTACTGGATTTGCATTTTTAGACTTCGAATTCTCCAAAAAAACCACACTCCTGCTAACAGATATTCTCTCCTTAAAGCAGCACAGTCGATGACATTTCCTGATATAACAAAGCAACATTATTTCTTATTTTTTCCAAATTTCAAATAATTTTAGATTTAATCAAAAAAGTTGTAAAAATAGCACGCAGAGTTCTCCTCTTCCCTTCACTCAGCTTCCTCAAATGTCACCATCTTTATATAACCATACAATGATCAAGATCAGAGAATTAACATTGATGCAATACTATGAACTACTACTCTACAAATCTAACTCAAACTTTCCAGTTACCCCCTTTTTCTGCATCACAATTCAATCCAAGATCCTGCATATAAGCAATACTTCAAAAATCCAAAATATATCCTTTCCAATAAATCATGCACTACCTACTGAACATTTCTGAGCCCTCCTCCCCCCCAAAAAAAGTTGTTTCCTTTCATGCTAATGAGGTAGCGTCACATGAACTATTGAGTCTTCCAGGCTAGTATGTTCTTTTCCTCCACAATTCTCTTCATATCTAATCTGTCAATCTTGTCAACCTCATCTTGTAAACACAGCTCAAACAGCTTCACAATCCCTTGCCCAAAATCCTTGTGTCAGACATGTTCCCAAATCAGAACTTTCCCCATTTGAGAAAAGTTACAGAGCACATAGGCCATAGATTATATTAAAAAAAAAAAAAAAACAGTGAGACCCAGGAAAATTTCCCCTAATTAAACACATTAATACATCTGTAGCAAATATGTTGTGTTTTTTGAAGGGTGAGTGGGATAAATAAAGATTTTAAAAGCATCCCAGCAGTTCAGGTCAGATGTTGCCGCCAAATGAATTCAGGCCAGACTCAGGTTTCACCGCCAGATGAATTACAGACAATACCTACTGGTTTCCAGAGCACTTTTCGACTACGGTAACTGCAAACGACAGGGCCTGGACCTGGACCTATGAAATCCACAGCCTCATTCATCTCCTGCCCTATGTCGCCAGGTCCTCTTTCACTCCCTTTTCTTGGCAAAATAACCTACAATGTTCCCTCTGCCTCTAGGTTCTCTCTACTCCAATGCACACACCCACCCACCCCTACGAAGCATCCAGTGTGATCTTTCTAAAACACCTACAACTAACTCCCTAGCTTCAAAATTCTTAAAGATTTCCAATGAGAGGATGGAGATTGGAGTCTAACCTGCATGAGGTTTACTTTGCTCTCCATCGTCTGAGCTAACTCCCCCAACTGTCCAGACCACATACACAGCATTAAACCCAAGGAGCATACAAACATGAAAAAGTCAGTCTCTACCATCAATAATATCACGATCTACTTTATTCCCTTTAATATTTTCATCAAAGTAATTACTGTTTGCAACACAACTTCTCCAGTATTCAAAGAGCATGGTGGGATTTTTAACTCATTTTTTTCTCACTAGGAAATGCTACGCTAGTTCTTGACCACATTAACTAACATTACTACCACATTATGAACAAAATCCCACATGTTGACATAAAAAGGATTTTTCACATGATTTTTAACAAGACATGTCTAAAAATACTCACTACACTACTGTTGGCATGGTTAAAACAATTACAAAAGCAAAAGTCAGGAAAACTTTTCTAAAAACAAGCAAATCCAAAAAAGTAACGTCAAGGATGGTATTTAATGGGCTAAGTGATTTCTCATGAGATTGTTTTTCCAAAGCACAAAGATATAAATAAAATCTGAAATCATGCTTTGTTTCCATATTAGTATATTAATGGAACCGAAGGACATTATAATCAACAAAATTATGTTAAACAAAAATCCCACAACCAGAGTTTAGAATTTATCCCCAACCACAGAGAGTCTGACCTCAGATGCCTACTTTAAAGAATGTGCCAATGAGAGAGGAAAGGAATCATATTTTAAGTATTTTTGAGTTTTATTTTCTAATGTGCAAACAAAAACACTGACTTGGAATGATGAATTTTTTAAAAATTCCTACAAGTTGTATTCCACAATAAAATTATAACCTTTCTTAACAATTATCTCAGGAAAACCGCACAAAAGCAGTGAGATTAAGAAGAAGAGTATCACCAAATGTCTCCATGACAGAGGTAGAGAGAGATGGCAGGTGCACACATCCTAGAGAGGTGGGGAGAGCACTGAGCAGGGAACCTGGGTTCCCTCCCACGGTGGCCCTTCTCTCACGACTATGTGTGTGTGTGTGCGCACATGCACGCATGTGTGTGTCAAGGGTTCTCACAAGCAGAGTTGCTTCCATACACACTACCAGCTGCCTGGAACCAGTTGAGGTCAGGCTCTACTGGCAACCTGTGGTAGAACAGGCTGACACTACATGGCTGCTGGATGAAGCCACCACTTTGCAGAAGCCGAGATCCAATC
>NW_011888805.1:4399622-4401588 GCF_000151845.1 Pteropus vampyrus
GTGTCATATCTCTCAACTTGGGAATGAGGCGTAATCATCTACTTGTGACAATTTCGGGCTGAGAGTGGGGAAAACTTGAAGGATCCAGGTAATCCGTAGGCAGAACAGATGCTGAGGAGACCAAGAGTATTTTAAATGAGTTACTGGATTTCTAAGGTGATATAGTTTCCAGGAAGTAACCAGGTGAGGAAAAGAGAAGGCACGTAATGGTTATCACTCAAGAATTTATGAGCCACGGGACTCAGCAACAAGGTTCCAGGGCCCAAGGCCCAGGGAGAAGCAATGGTGAGGGCCAGTCAGCCAACAGGTTTGTTTACTGAGCACCTATCCTGTTCCATGAAGTGCCGTGAAAAGAACCAGTTCCAGAGCCAGGCAAAGTGACACAACACCCCGTGCTACAGAAGGGAGTGTGGTGGCACTTGCTGTCGCTGCCTCGGCTGAAGCACGGAGACAGGCCAGAGCCTGCAGAGAGAAGCCAAGAGAGGGCAGAGGCTGAGTCAACGAGGTGGGAGTGAACAAGAGGCAAGAAACACACAACCAGCCTACTATTAAAGTATTCTAAGGAGTCACAAAGAACAGGGAGGAAGATGGGAGGGAGGAACCTGGAACAATACCGGAAGGTACAAAAGAGAAAATGGCGATCCAGAAATAAGGAGACAGCAAAGGCAGGCCCTCTTCTTCCAGGGTCATCTTTGACGGTGAGGGAGACAGGCCGGAGCTGGCAGGTTGGGACCATTTGCGTGCCATTCCACACAAAGCTCCATTTTCCACAAAATGTTCCCCTCCAGAGGATTTCTGTGAGTAAAGCTGTCTATCTATAAAAGTATAAATAAAGCAAATATAACAAACTTGGTTTTAAATTAGGAATTTGGACCAAAATAACTCCCCGGTGGTTGACAATTCAGTAGAGTGCCAGGACTGCCCGTATCCCTGTTGGAACGTCAGTGTGTAATTTGGTCAGTTGAAGCTGACCAACTTAAGGGACCTCTGAACTTGAAAGCCCTTTCGCATTTATTTTCATTGATGCCTGCAAAATTCTTACAAGTGCAGCTCTGTCAATACCTCAACTCTCCTTTGAAAAATGAGGTAACTGAGGTTTGTTAACACGGAGTGAAACGCCAAATTCATGCTGTGTGTTCTTAACCTCAGGACCAGCTCCCAGCTCCCAGCTCCCAGCCCCGCAGCCTTCCCTTCTACCCTCTCCAGGGCCTTCTAAAGTGAGTTTCAACAGCACTGAACCAACAAGAAGCCCAGCGATTTCAAAGTTACTTTTCTGAAAGTAAATGATACTATAGAATACTTCCTCCCTTCCTCAGAGTCACAGCCAAAAATCAGATGACACCAAGAGGAAATGCATGTTCCTCAATAGCAGTAAGGTTCCAGGTATCAGGTGGCAGCAGCAGCTGCTGAAATCTGGCCCCACCCCCTTTGCAGTCCCAAACTCTGGCACCGACACAAGCCTCAGAACCTGAAGGCCTCTCCGATGTGAGATTTTCAGCAACAGAACAACAACAAAAAAGGAACCCCATACTTCCATTCCCGAGGGTGTTAAAATCATAGCCCTGAAGGAACAACAGGTTACTCTTCGCATGAGTTACTAATCTGACTCCCTCCGCACCGGAAGATGGGGGAGGAAAAGGAAATGAAAGCAAGTGACTCTAGGTTCTGAATTTCATATGCAAGAATAGCCAGCAACAGGTGCAGCGTTCCGGTGAAATGACGACTCCCCGAACATCTTTCGCCCCTGCAGCACAGAGCCCAAGCATAGAAACTCGACACTAGATTAGCAATGATGTCAGAAGTGTAAATCATCGTGCCCTAGCCAGTAGAAGTTTTGAAAAAAAATGCAAACAGACCAAACAATATTTCTCTGCTGACATGTGACTTCTTTTACATAGTGCTCTCCTAAAACCGTTTACTGTAAAATAATTTAAATGTTGGTCACTAAAATTTAAAAAAAAAAAAA
>NW_011888805.1:4404198-4411416 GCF_000151845.1 Pteropus vampyrus
AGTCTGCTTTACCTGCCTGTGACTCCTCGCCGTCTCCATGTGTAGAATCTGATGTCACTTCCATTTCTCCTGGGCTCAGCATGTCCTCCAAAAGCAGTTAAGATTCACAAACCAACCATGCATGCTTTCTAAAGTGACAAAGATATGTACCATTCGGCTGGAGAAGGTGCTTTGATGCAGTCAAATTGAAAAACAAGGCCAAACAGCATGGGAATCTTGGAGAGAGGAGTCCCTCCCAACTGCCCCAACCAGAATGGTGACATTCCTGCCTCCTGCACAGCCCAATCCTCATCTACTCTGTCTGAGCCTCTGCCAGGCCCTGGGGCCTGTCACTTCAAATCCTGACCTGTGACAGCACTTATCTGCCTAGGGACACTGAGGTATGCGTTTCTACAAACACTGCTGTTCAAATGGCTCCGAACACACAGAAGCCAAGCCCTTCCTCACTTCTTATCAGGCTTTCCTTCCATTCAAGCCAAATGAAAATTTGGGTGAGGAAAAATGTTTACGAATTAAACAATATTTTTAAATATTCCTAAAGTGTCTAGCTCTTGCAAGAGAACTTGTTCTCATAACTTTGACAACCGATTTTTCAACATATATATGCCGAACTAATCTGTAAAGCTTTTAGGGAGCCATCCATTAATATACTAAATAATACATGCCACCAAGCAACTTCAATGCACAGCCCGCTGCTCACTTCCCTCCCACCGCTGTCCTCATTCGGATTTTCCCACAGGCCAAGGTCTGCCCTACTCCGGGCCTGCACACGAGGGCACTGCCCTCAGCCAGTGCCCTCTACCCTCATCAAGAGGCAACTGAAACATGGCTTCTTTCAGGCCTTCCCTCCGCACTAGCACCCTTCTGAGGTCTGGCAACGCCCCATCAAGGCACACGCTCATAGCACTGCAGTATTTTCACCCCCAGGCAACTAAACACCTATCTGTATATTCTGCACCTTGGTGTCTGTTTCTTCTACTAGTCTACACGCTCCAGAAACCGGACATCATGACTTTAGTATTCATCCATTTTCTTGACCTTACCCAGTACCGTGCTTGACATTTGGGGCACTCTACAAAGAGTTATTCCTGTATCAGATTCTCTCTACAAAGATACTCTTCGTGGCACACCGCTATCATTGCCAAGCTCTAAGGAAACAAGTGTTCATTGTAAGCCATCGACTTCGTCAAGGGTTATCACAATGCAGGGGGGAGTCCATGAACTTGGACAGGAAGAAAAATTAGATATTTTTCACCAACCTTCAACAGAAATTTGTATCTCTTTCTATTACAGACATAAGTCACAAAGCACACTATCTGTAATACCTTTGACTGTGTCACCAACAAAAATCATGGCCATTTTCATATCGTCACAGCTAAAAAATCATTTAGCTCATCACCTTAAAAAATATAGCAGCTACTGGACCCACTGTTGGATCTTGTCATTGACTGTACTAACAAAAAATAAATATTACTCTATCACGAGCTTCTTAAGTATTTTGTAACTAAATTTCTCTATAACTGGTTTTCCTTTGTAATGCCACACTTTATTTTATTCATTTTAAAACATTTTTATGGATTCACAAAACTGCTAATGGGTCCATGTGTTCAAAAAAAAGGGGGGGCGGGAAGGGGTGATGAGGATAAAGAATGAAAACCCTGATCTACATCATCACGAGATATAAACATACGACGTACCAAGAAACACTTATATTCTGTTCTCAATGGTTTGAACATAATTTTACTCACTGGGAAAAGGAGTAAAAAAATGTCCTAAAAGAAAGATAATTTGAAACAGAATTAGTAAATTAAGAAGTCATTTTTACAATCAATAAAAATATTTCATTAGTTTTGTTACAAAACGACTATGAAAGAGGAAATTCTTGAGGGACAGTTACAAGTTTAATAACTCATGTACAGTTCAACCATTAGACATCCTTGACATATTCTTGAAAATGATAAAACTTCTCTCATTTTTTTTAAAAGACTCATCTCTGAGCCACCAAGCCCCTCAGGTTTGCAAAGTGAGGATACTAGGCAAGTAGGATTCCAAAATATAACACACTCTTATTTCTACCAGATGTTTCCATAGTTATGACCCACCCATTGGAGATTCGCTCCACCTTATTTCTGCATCAGTTCTGTGAATATACACACATATCCACCAGGAGGAGTGACAGAGTAATCACCAACACCTTACTGTAAGTTGCTTTAATCAGCCAGTCACCAATACCCCAGTAAAAAAGGAGCTCTGACAGAGAAGGGAGGGGCAGGCATGGATGGAGTTAGAAGACCAGGGATAACATCTAGGGGCCAGGGGATAACATCTAGGGGCGTGGTCAGCAGAAAACAGTTCAGAAAAGGCACATAAATCAAATTTTGAACAACCATGATGGCAGCCAGCAGGCCCCACCTGCACTATTAGGATGGCTCTAGAAGGCCAAATATCACAGCCTTCCTCTCACACCAAGTGCAAGCTGATTGAGACAGTCAACGCAGCTGCTCCAGTTACATTCTCGCCCTCTCCCCTCAAAAGGAAAATAACAGGAAAGATATTCTTACAGCCCTCATCTGTTTTGCCTCCTCCCATTTCTCCCTCCCTCAACCTCTCCCTGTTTATCCTAAAACTCAAGACACCAAATCCAAGGCCTACCTGTTTTAATCTACAGGTACCTGTCATATCTCTTTCAGCATATTAACAAAATCCCCTAAACTTCACACAGTAAATGTAAATAAAACTAAAACCCTTCAAGAAATTCACACACCCTAACACTTCCAGCAGAATATGTCCTAGAAATCTGTGAAAACATTTTTTCTGAGACATAAATAAACCAAACAACCATCAACAACGGGATGAGATTTGAAGGAAAGGGAGCAGGAAATTTCCTTGAAGTCTAGGAAGTCCAGAGCAGCAGAAAGAATACTAACTTTGAGACCACTGTTTAACCTTGGGAAAGTCACTTCCTCCCTCTTTGACTCAGTTTCCTCAATTATCAGGCAAAGGAAAAGTAGACTAGATGGTCCCTTAACGCATCTTCTAGCTCTAAAATTCTATGAAAGTCCATGTTGCCACAATAGCCATGCATGGTTTTAAGTGAGCAGGAAGAACAAGAGGCCGCATACATCTTAAATACATCAAGAGGTGTGGGAAAAGAGACCATTTCAGCTTGAAGGTCTGCTTGCTCTTAGCACTTACTCTTTGTCATTACTAGTAAACTAAAGATGTCTAACAGAAAATATTCCAATAATCGCTAGCATTACGGAAAGTATGTGGCTGTAATGTGAGGAGAAAACTGTCTCACATTAATTTGGATATTTATAATCGACATGTACATTGAATGATTTCTAAAGCCAAAAGGCTTGTCAGGTCTGGAAGAAGGTACAGGAAACACTGGGATAACCATGCCTAAAGGCAGCAAGAAATCGATGCTAAGAAAAGAAAGCTACGGAAACAATTTAGGAGACCATATTATTCACAGAGGTTTTTGTGATCGCCAAAGCAGCAACACTGTGTAGCATTTTCTATACCGTCAATAAAATTTTTCAACAAAATGATTTCCAAAGTAAATCTCCCATTATGTATCTCTCAATGTTTATCAATGTACATAAATGTACATAGTTTTTAAAATCAAATAAGACTATAACAAAATTCAACAGTTCTGCCTCAGTCCTGCTTTTAAGGAGCTACCCACTTCTGTCTGTTATCTATTTGTTCTGACATTCACTTATATATTTCTAAATACTATGCTTATACTACTATTTCCATTTTGTAAGTCAGACATTATTTATAGGATTTTTATTATAGTAATAAAGGACTTACCTCTCATATCCACTCTTTCAGTCTCTATTCAGCTTTTTGTTTCCAATATCATATTTTTAATTTACACTATTTCTTTCTTATTCTCTGAATCTCATTTTTTAATAGCATTCTGTTCTTGTTTCAAAGATCTAATTATTTTCTCATCTCTCTCTTAGGATATTGATTATATTATATATCATTTTCCTCTGGGTCACCGAAATTCCTGTTGTTTCTTTGGGTATGGGATCGAAGACGGAGGCCTTCCTCAAACACCTTGCTCCTGGGCAGCCCCTCGCATTTCAAAATGAGGCTGTGAAACACTTAAGTTTGATTCAGCTTTGGTGTCACCTGCCAACTGGCAGGCTCAAAGTAGGTAAGCAATGTCCATGCTATAACTAACTACATTGTACTCCCAAAAGCATCCTCTGACTTGGAGCTGGTATAGCTTCAGGAATTCTGGGACAGACGTGCCAGGGGTTTGACCATCCTGGTGTCCCCTAACCTTCCTGATACAAACCACAGCCTCATCATCTTCTCTGGACCAGGGGTCCCAAGTCGGGGTTCCATTTCCCCAGAGAAATATAAATCTCTGTCCCCTGTGCAGATAAGGAAGAAGGGAATCAAGGTGCACTGTTTACAGATCTCAACCAAATTCCCGGTTTTTAGCCCCAAACTTGTCCCACCTCTCAATTGACCTCAGATAGTACTGGTGACTCTAAGTCAGAAGGGGCTGGTAAATTCTGGAAGGTGCATCCGGAAGCCTCTCGCCATCACTCCCTAGTCCCCTAAGCAGGAACCACTCCCGTGCCATGCTCTAACCTGTGATGTCTTGCCCACGGCATAGCTACCTGGTCACCACCTCCCTCTGACCACGTGAGTTTACTCCTTTTTGTCCTTTTCCCGTAATTATTGTGGCATTATAGCAGCAAGCAGTGATAAACATATACCTGCTCTACCGCTTCTAACTACAAGTTCTGCTCTCTTCAGTTTACCCTCAGGAAGACTCCCCAAAATGGCCTCATTACCATGGGCTGAGCACTGACTTACAAGGCAGCAGGGTGCAGCTTTGTAAGTCACACAGCCTTGAATTCCAAAAGACGATCGCTGAATATTTTATAGTTAAAACCAGACTCTGTACAGTAATGTTCAGAATAGATGTATTTGTCAGTTAATTATTCTCCTCAGGATTACGTCCAATTTGGAATTTGAATTCAATACTTACAATATGATATAAAATGATTTCATAGGTAGCAAAATTTTACAGTGATAGCATATTACATTTCTTTGCTTTATCTTCAAATGTGAAGTTTTACTTCATATTTAGTAATTCGGTACAGCTAAATTACAACTGCTGTTTGGGGACCTCAATGCACACTCATTTTATGAACTGAAAATACTAAATTGCATTAAAACCTTGTTAAAAATCCAAATAAGTTTCATCTCTGAAAGTGCGTGCTAAAATAAACACAGAAACCCAAAATTCATCTATATTTACTAAAGAATAACAGCTGGATCAAGTATATTAATAATAAAAGAAAAAAATACCCAATGTAGATGGTCTTATAACCTATGGGCTCAGTGTCTCATGACTAGTACAGAGGGCTTCCTATAAGTTTTAAAAAACATAAAAAGCCATTCCCATCTTGACTGAAAGGGAGCACATATGCTTCTGATAGTAACATGCTGAAATATAGAAATAATTTTTTACAACCTTCTTTTGGACCAGAAAGAACTTCGCAGCTGGATGCCAGTATTCCCCCACAAAACCCAGTGAAGCTGACTGTGGGTACCTCAGGGGGGTGGAAACTTCTCAAGCTAATAAAGGTAAAGTTTTCTTGTATATTCATAAAATTGAAAACTTTAGCCTAATGATGTGGTTTAGTAGCTCACCTACAGCCACTGGAAGGCATGGAAGCTCATAAAACATATATTGCCCAAGTTCTGACATATCTTTAATGAATCACAAAAAGACACTAAACAATGGAGAAAAAGAAAACAAGAAATTTAATAACGTGTTCTCTCCTTTACTTTCTTTAAGCTTCTTGTTTCTGTGATAGCTGAAATAAAAAAAGGTAAATTACTACTTGGAACTGACTTTAAACTTAAAGCAAAATAAATATTAATGCTCCATGAATTCTGAACCAAAGATATTTAATACCCCCTAACATTAACAAAATAGAGTATCTCAAAAATTTATTTCCTTGCTCTTTTCCAACACATCACTAAAGTGAGCAGGAGGATTATTTCACTGTCATTCAAATAATGATAATTTTAGCAACAATAATAATCAATTAGTCTTGATAAAGGAATGGAGATAAATGATGTTAAATTTTTTTTAAATAACATTTATAACAATTTACCTAGTGGTCATGACAATAAGCCTACTAAAGGAAGTATAATTGATCTGATCACCAAATTTAAGAATTACCAAGTTTCCTTCATCGTTACAAACGTCTGTTACTTAAATGTGGGAATTAGACCTTGGATTCCTATGGCAGCCAAAACAGTGCCACTTTCTACTTTTAAACAGGATTCATCTTCTAAAAAGATCAAAATCAAATACTCTCTGCACATTTTCCTATGTCCTATGCCTATGTCCTATTTGTTAATCCTTTATACATGCACCCAGTCCCTACATGTCAAGCACTGCTCAAGGCAATGACATAAAACAGTCCATGAAATCCTTTTACTTTTTTTCCAACACTCTGCCCACCAAGATATCAGTCTCGTCTAATGGGCCCCTGAGTGGAAAATGTTTCTGAGTCAGTGTCTTTAATTTCCAGTAGTTACTAAAGAAAGATAGAAACCCTAGGTGACGAATCACAATCCCAAGTTCGATAGTTAAAATAAATTCCTGGCCCACAAAGTCACAGGCAGGGCAGCCATGAAAGGCCACGCACAGACTTTTAGGGATTAGCTGATACAGGTTCCCAGATGCAAGGTGGTAAACCCAGTGGACACACATGATGGGTGCTCACTAATACAGTACACACTGCCAGTAGTCACATCCAGATAACTGAAGTCTTTACGTAACAAACAGAAATGGCAAAATCCAAAACAAAGGCCCATATGTGCTAGCAACAGAAACCAGGTTCCATTTTAAAAACTATATAATTTCTTAGATTTTCTCACAATAAAATAACTCTGGACTTATTTACTATAATTCTTGTTTGCCTGAAGTTACAGACTAAGCACTGAGAAGTGCTACAGAGTAGTAATTAAGAGTGTGGCCCAGCTACCTGAGCTTAGCTCTCTACCTATGATCCGGTCTAATTCCCACATTTAAGTCACTCACTACCTATGATCCGCTGGGTAGGTTACTTAACCCCTATGCTTTGATTTCTTGACTATAAAATAGGGATGATAACAGAAGAGCCCCTTTCCGATGGTTGGTGTGAGAATTAAATGAATTCATATGTG
>NW_011888805.1:4411466-4419951 GCF_000151845.1 Pteropus vampyrus
CAATGGAGAAAAAGAAAACAAGAAATTTAATAACGTGTTCTCTCCTTTACTTTCTTTAAGCTTCTTGTTTCTGTGATAGCTGAAATAAAAAAAGGTAAATTACTACTTGGAACTGACTTTAAACTTAAAGCAAAATAAATATTAATGCTCCATGAATTCTGAACCAAAGATATTTAATACCCCCTAACATTAACAAAATAGAGTATCTCAAAAATTTATTTCCTTGCTCTTTTCCAACACATCACTAAAGTGAGCAGGAGGATTATTTCACTGTCATTCAAATAATGATAATTTTAGCAACAATAATAATCAATTAGTCTTGATAAAGGAATGGAGATAAATGATGTTAAATTTTTTTTAAATAACATTTATAACAATTTACCTAGTGGTCATGACAATAAGCCTACTAAAGGAAGTATAATTGATCTGATCACCAAATTTAAGAATTACCAAGTTTCCTTCATCGTTACAAACGTCTGTTACTTAAATGTGGGAATTAGACCTTGGATTCCTATGGCAGCCAAAACAGTGCCACTTTCTACTTTTAAACAGGATTCATCTTCTAAAAAGATCAAAATCAAATACTCTCTGCACATTTTCCTATGTCCTATGCCTATGTCCTATTTGTTAATCCTTTATACATGCACCCAGTCCCTACATGTCAAGCACTGCTCAAGGCAATGACATAAAACAGTCCATGAAATCCTTTTACTTTTTTTCCAACACTCTGCCCACCAAGATATCAGTCTCGTCTAATGGGCCCCTGAGTGGAAAATGTTTCTGAGTCAGTGTCTTTAATTTCCAGTAGTTACTAAAGAAAGATAGAAACCCTAGGTGACGAATCACAATCCCAAGTTCGATAGTTAAAATAAATTCCTGGCCCACAAAGTCACAGGCAGGGCAGCCATGAAAGGCCACGCACAGACTTTTAGGGATTAGCTGATACAGGTTCCCAGATGCAAGGTGGTAAACCCAGTGGACACACATGATGGGTGCTCACTAATAGAGTACACACTGCCAGTAGTCACATCCAGATAACTGAAGTCTTTATGTAACAAACAGAAATGGCAAAATCCAAAACAAAGGCCCATATGTGCTAGCAACAGAAACCAGGTTCCATTTTAAAAACTATATAATTTCTTAGATTTTCTCACAATAAGATAACTCTGGACTTATTTACTATAATTCTTGTTTGCCTGAAGTTACAGACTAAGCACTGAGAAGTGCTACAGAGTAGTAATTAAGAATGTGGCCCAGCTACCTGAGCTTAGCTCTGTCACTCACTACCTATGATCCGTTGGGTAGGTTACTTAACCCCTATGCTTTGATTTCTTGACTATAAAATAGGGATGATAACAGAAGAGCCCCTTTCCGATGGTTGGTGTGAGAATTAAATGAATTCATATGTGAGTGTGTCTATGTTATACATACGTGTATGTGTACACAAACACATATACACATAAGTATGTGTGTGTGTGTGTGTGTGTGTAAATAAGTAACAGTAAAACGGTTCAACAGTGACTAGCATACAAAGCATGCAAAAATCTTTAAGCTACTCTTCTTGTTACTGCAATGCTTCTTAGACGCCAAATTATTTCACGTGGCGTTTCAGGTTAACGTTAAGCAAACACTAAACATGTGTAACTGTGTTTAGTATGATGAGTTAGGGATGATTGAAAATTATCAGCTGATTCCAAACACCTGTGCCCATACAGCCACTGATGCACAGTAAGCTTATCCGAGTGATTTCAACCAGCACCTTCCCCACCTCCGCCCCCATTAGCAGGAAAAGGCAATAAGAGAATCTGGTAAACAAAGCACAAGAGGAATCCCAGTAGTTGGAAAAATACTTAGCAGATTTTAAAAAGCTGACTCGGTTGAATGTTCCCAGTACTAAATGAGGCTTATGCATGTCCATTACCAACCTGAATTCTAATATTTCACACTATGACTAAAAGGAAGGGCGGAAAACAGAGTGAGCGGCGCTAATTTTTTTTATTAATGTTTTTACACTAATCTGCTTTCATGGCTTTACTTCTGTATTCTTACCTATGAGAAATTGCCCTTTGTTCCAGAATGCCCCCTCACCTTTGTTCATAGACTTCCTCACTCTCCTGCTGCTTCCCTTACTCCCTACACTCTGAAATCCAGCCAGAAAGTCAAACTGTGCACATCTGAGTATTTGCCAATCAATTTAGTGGCTGAGAACATGGGTCGGAGTCCATTCAGCCAGACCTGATAACTCGGGCCGAGAGATATCCCGCCCCACCTCTCCCTGAACAGCCTGCAGAAAGTCAAGAGCAAAGGATGCAAAGAAAAGGGAGAACAGGAATGAAGGTAGGAAGCAACCATAAGAATGACAATGACAAAAGCAAGAGCCTTCTGACAATATTAGCCAAACACTCTTAAGTCATTTAATCTTTGCAGCACCTCTACAGATCCATTAAAATGCAGTAGAATCATTATTTTTCTTCCACTTAGTCCCCAGAATTTATTTATTTTTTTACGTACCTTAAGTAGCTGGAGACCAAAAACTGAAGATAGAAACACACATCTCAAATAAATCTTATGGTACATGAGATTCTACAGGAAAACCTACTAGGCTCCCTCATTCACAGACATGAAGAGACACAGGAAGCAGAAAGGTATTGGGGAAACAAGTTACTTTTCAGGAACAATAATCTAAATCCCCAGCACCAGGTCTCATAAAATGTCTCATAAAACAAATAATTTAATGCATTTTATCGACAAATCCTTAAGTGTCAAGGTCTCTGGCAAAAAGCAACATGCAAGTACAGAAAGTCTGGTATATACCCAAATACAGCCTTCTCAGGGAAAATGCCAGACGCTCAACTTAATTGCAGGATCGACAGACACACGACCTTGGGCCATGACACAAAACAGGTGAAGGCATGTGGCTTAATTTAGAAAAGTACAAAAGACTATAAGGGGAAAAAAAAAAAAAGTCCTAATTAAATATTGTAAAAAGTGTACTTTAACTCAAAAATTTTAATTTGTCTTTTTTTTATTTTTCGATAGACATTATAAAGAATCAACTGAGCAATATCTTATTTCTTACACCATCTGCAGTGTAAACCTAAAGGAGTAAGAAAGAAGGAATACACTGAAGGGGGATTTTTCCTTAAAGAACTGGGAGTGAGAAGTCCAGGGCACCGCATCATGACCAGAATTATTGCGCAACCTCATAACAGTTGCCAAATACTTTCAGTATCTATTACAGAGTATCAAAAAAAAATCCTAAAAGCAGAAAATGAAACTCAGAAAAGAGATAATAGGTCGAAAAGTGGTAAAACATAAGAACTTGAGGTTTATCAAAAAAATAATAATAATAATAATAATCCCATCTGGAAGCTATTTCCAGGAAAGAAAGGAGGAGAGAACAAACCCAGAAAGAATGCTGATGTTAAGAATTCCTGGCTCTGAGAGTAGACATCTGTATACAAGTACTGAAAAAGTACCATGACATCTGATCAAATATCAAAGGTATTTTTTGACAGGAAAGTCCAAGGACCACTTTTTAAAATAGTAATTTGTGAAAACAAAGGTAAGAGTAGGTACTGTCCTCGTATTACAACAATTTGATAATTTATCAAGATTTCAGAATTGTTTAAATTGGTTGCTTATTTAAGGCAAATCAACAAAGAATTTCCTCCTATCTGTATTTTTTTAAATGACATTATAAATTTGCCCTTCGGTGACAATAAAGGATGTCACGAGTGAGAATTATATTAGTCTAGACATCACGTACTGCTGAAAAGATATCTTTCTCCATATTATTCACCATCCCATTATAAAATTCCAGGGACAGGTTTATTGGAACCTCAGGGCCAGGCGGAAAAAAGAAAACTGTGCTTCACATCAACAAATGTCTTTTTGAAAACTGATGGATAATGTCAACCTTAGAACTAATCACTCTACTCTTTGCATTGCCTAATATAACACTGAGACAAATCTGCATCTAAAGTGAAACAACGCAATAGGGCACCACATACAAAACAAGCAGAATTGTTATATACTAACTCCTGTTGGCCTTATCTTACTAATCAACTCTTTTCTTCCCTTCCCTGCACTTTTTTTAAAATTCTACTTCTTATATGACTTTCTGTAAGAATCTGAAATAAGATGGGGGATAAGTCTTTTAAATATTTCAAAAAAGTTACCATAAGACCTTACTGATAATTCAGATGTATCCTCATCTATGAAGGAGAAACAATTACATCCTCCCCAAATAATTATTCTAGGGAGCAAATGAATTAATGTATTTGAAAAGTCCCAGCACATACGCTTAGCTCTCTGCCTCCAACTACTCTTTTAGGAAATACTTTCTCAATCTCAAATCAATTTTCCTCATGTGCTCCGGATTTAGCAAGCAACCAATTTGTTCACACGTTGCTAACTTTTATGGTATAACTAACTGGTTACAATTTTAAAAAGTTAATGTATATCCAGATGCTTCCATAAAAAACACTGACTTTGGCTAAAACTCCTGGACCCATACATTTCATGAAGTAAAAGTTTAACAAATTATGTTTAATTTTAAATGAAGGCCACATAAATGAAGACACTGCAAACAAAGGGACCTTAACCAGACCTTCCCATTTCTGTATTTTTTTAATCTGACTGTGTTTCTCAACTCCAATGGTGCCCCAATGAGCCCACTCTAAAACAAACTACATGAATGACAGCCATGGAGTCAGTAAAGAGCCACTGACTGTCACTTAGGTGCAAATATGAATCAATACCAGTCTATACGTTTTTGAATACAATAATGAAAGAAGAGAAGTAGTGAAAGATGAAATCCTTGGGGAAAATAGATCCTGAAACCTCCCA
Source organism: Pteropus vampyrus (assembly GCF_000151845.1). NCBI lineage: Eukaryota > Metazoa > Chordata > Mammalia > Chiroptera > Pteropodidae > Pteropus > Pteropus vampyrus. The sequence goes on from NW_011888805.1 coordinate 4,416,318, forward strand.
GCTGTCTCTTCCATTTTGGAGGTGGGAGTGTGCAAATCAGGACAGCTAGGGAGCCAGGAGCCGTGAAGAGCCACTAACTCCTCAGATGAGCTCAAGCAGCTCCCAGTGCCACAGCATTCCCATCTGTCAAACGCCAGTCACAACCACTCCACGGGATCATCATAAAACGACCCCAAGGAGTCTAACACAGATAAAGCGCTTCTCAGGCAGATCCTTACGAATTCCAGACTGCCACATTCCAGTAGGAAGTCCGCCCACCGCATGAAGGCAGCAGAACAGGGTGGCAGAGGGAGCTGAAATCTGGCTAGCATGATGACTCCGAGGAAAAAGAACACCTTTTTCTTTGCATGAAAGACATAGCCCACTAAGTAAGTGTGCCATCAGACTATCTCTCTCCAGAGGGGCCATTTTTGTCCAACTGCCCACCCACGGGGGCTGTTTTGAACTAATATCCATAAAAGCACAAATCACCAAGCCGCAGTTCCGACCAACACTATACACTAAACTCACCACCTCTCTGGTTCCCCCTTTTTCTGGAGCGCCCATGGCGACTGCTGTGAAAACGGGAACGAGAATCTGGAACTGGGCCCTCCCCAATTAGTGGCAGCACTTCAGCCACCACCCCCACCCCTGACCTCTTCTATCACACTGAACACCCAAACCTTCCCCTCTCTGCCCTCTATTTCACCCCGCCCCCCCCGTCCTGCCCACACCCCCATTGTCCTGGACCAGTGCCCTGAGCCACTGCCCTGCCAGGCCGGAGGAGGAACCACACAGATGGAGGAAAGAGGATAAGCTACAGACCAGAGCAAGTCCTCGACCCTGCTTCCTGACCCTGCTGGGCGAACTTGGGAGGCATTTTCTCAAGAAACAATTTTATAAAGGGTGATCACCTCCAATGGCACTTCTAGTGCAATACTGTCTTTCGGCTACCATTTAATGTGAAATAAGACTCTGCCAGCCAATTTATATTCCAGAGTTTCAAACAAGCAAATTAGAAATGAGAGAGAGAGAGAGAGAGGAGAGAATGAGAATGAGAATATGAATATAACTTCCTTGGTTTCTTGTGAGCACAATAAACACAAAACACAAAAGTGTCTGGCGCAGAGTGAACATTGAGAAAACAGTCACCATTACACAAGGTACACAATCCCTTATCCATAATGCCAGCATTAGAAAAGCCATGAATACTCAAGGTTTTTCATAACCCATTTGGCAGCAAAACATGACCTGATCTGAGCCTATTTGTAACCTTGTTTGTATCCAATTTAGTGTGACAATTCATACATTTTACTGCAGAAATATTAATATATGTAATCGCAGGTGCTGTCCCAAACTCCCCCAGAGACATTACATAATATATGGGACGTGTAGCATATAGCTCTCTAAAACCAAAAATCAGTAATTCTGAAACATATCTGGTTCCATGGGTTTTGCATAAGGGGTTGAGAGTGTATCATAACCCATCTCTAAACTGAAGGCGGCGGCAGCAGTTTGCTGGATCAACCCCAGAGAAGTCTTGTGTTAGATTTCTACTATATTTCCCATGGGCAAATTGTCAGGAGGTCTGAGTGCAGAGGTGGCTCAATCCTGGGAGAGGTCAGAATCAGTGTCCTGGGGCAAAGCTGGCCAAGCACAAGGGAAAGTGGAGGTGGAGGTGGAGGTGGAGGTGGAGGTGGAGGTGGGGTGGGAGTGGGTGGGGTAAGAGCTGAAAGTCTGAGCAGAGAATGTGGAGGCCAAGCCCAGCATAGGACTTCACTGGCTCTCAGAGGACCCAAGCCATCGAGCACATTCTTATAACTGTTTAGTCACTTTTTTTCTAGATTTTCAAAGCGAGTCTAATTTTCAGTCCCAACACTGGCTCCCTCGAGTCTGGGCAAACTGCCACTGAATCACAAGGGCCACTCAAAGCTTTTTTTTTTCAGGCTGTTGAAAACATTAAACTAAATAAGAGATATTCTCCAGCCTCCCTCACTGCACCCTTCCCCACCCTTACCATCCATTAAAACGACACTTCATTCATCCCGAAGATATTCTACTCTTAGTGGACCACATATATAACATGTGTGCAATAAATAATAAATACGAGTATTAATGAAGCAGTAGCCTGGGGAAAGTGGAAAACTTTGAGAACTAAATCAAGTTAATGTTTCTCTTTATAGTACCTCCCTAGGGCCGGACAAGAAGGGCTCTGCCTTCGACACTGCCCTACTCTGGCCCTCTTCCAGCTGTATCCCTCCCCACGGGACAGAAGAGCCCACATGGCAAAGGGCACATGTGCACCTTCTTCCCAAGCGTGCTCTAGGCACCCAGGATCCCAGCAATCCTGCCCAAATGAGCCCTGAGCTCACTGTCCAAGGGCGGGCCATACCAGTGCTTGCGAGTGGGACAGGGACGGAGACCATGGATGTTTGGCCAGGGTGACCACACACCTGCATGCAAGACCCTTCTCAATGTGGAATGGAGCCGACATGGGAAAACAAAGGGGAAGCCCGAGCCTACCCTTCCCTGCCGCCATGTTCCGGCACACAACTCTGAAGAGTTGGAGAATTTAAACCTGGTCCGCCAAGTTATTATAAAGGTATATTTGGCATTAACCATTCCCCCTTCTTATTTCTGGTATCAGAAACCTAGCCCTCTCCCTGCTCCCTTTCAGTTTTAGCTCAACATATGGCTGCCTTACTGCGAACTACATTTCTCAACATCCCTTGCAGCCAGATGAGGCATGTGACAAAGCTGTAGCCATTGGCAGGCAAAAGGCATCCCGAATGACATCTCTGGGTCACATTCCTTAAAAAGGAAATTGCTTATTTTTTTATTTATTCTTTCCCCTCTCCTTGGACTAGAATTTGGATATTGAGTGGTGGGGCCAATCTTTACCAAGATGAGACAACACCGCAGATTGGCAGAACAAGAAAGGAGGAACCAGGATTCTTAAGGGACCTTATGAAGCAGAGCCACCAATGCCACCTGCCAACTCTGAACTGTAAGGTGAGAAAGAAAGATCTTATTTGAGCCACTGAATTTTGAGACTTCTTTGGTATACCAGTTTAGTCTCTCGTACATTTTGCAAATGATCTAAATAAACTGTTAATTAGATTTTGTGGGGTATACTAAAGCATACAATATGAGTCAACTACATATACAGCGATCCAAGACAAAAATAATAATAACACCAGGCCTTAGCAAGAATTTTTTAAAATGGGGAAAGGGAGGAGGGATTTTGTATCGATACAGAGTTATCTTTTCAAAAATCCTACCAGAAAAAAATGTATCCAATATAGTTAAACACACACACAAATAAAATAATAATAAGAGTTCCGTGTGAGAATTAATCATAGCACCTGAAGGTCTATAAAATGACCTGAAAACGTTCTATCTATCTTAGAATATCTTCTTATTAAATATAAAAGAGCAAAAAAATAAAAAAGCAAAAATCTAGATATCCTTAAGAAAAAAAAATTGAAATTTTGCTTGTGTGATTAAAACTATTTTTTCGTGTTCATTTTCAAAGACTAGAAAGAATACACCCACATTACAATAGGTGTTTGTGTGGCTATAATAGCTAAACACTGAGTGCTTCTAAGCACAAAAGTGCTTTACATACATGAACTTACTCAATTTTTACCACACA
>NW_011888805.1:4420856-4441245 GCF_000151845.1 Pteropus vampyrus
CATATACAGCGATCCAAGACAAAAATAATAATAACACCAGGCCTTAGCAAGAATTTTTTAAAATGGGGAAAGGGAGGAGGGATTTTGTATCGATATAGAGTTATCTTTTCAAAAATCCTACCAGAAAAAAATGTATCCAATATATAGTTAAACACACACACAAATAAAATAATAATAAGAGTTCCGTGTGAGAATTAATCATAGCGCCTGAAGGTCTATAAAATGACCTGAAAACGTTCTATCTATCTTAGAATATCTTCTTATTAAATATAAAAGAGCAAAAAAATAAAAAAACAAAAATCTAGATATCCTTAAGAAAAAAAAATTGAAATTTTGCTTGTGTGATTAAAACTATTTTTTTCGTGTTCATTTTCAAAGACTAGAAAGAAAACACCCACATTATAATAGGTGTTTGTGTGGCTATAATAGCTAAACACTGAGTGCTTCTAAGCACAAAAGTGCTTTACATACATGAACTTACTCAATTTTTACCACACAAGGAAACAGATACTATTATTATCCCCACTTTATTGATAAGGAAACTGAGGCACAGAGCAGCTTAGCAGATTGCCAAAGTACACACAGCTAACAGGGAGCCACACTTAGATTCAAAACCACATCATCTGATACAGCTCTGAACTACTCCCTATAGTATAAGACAGTGCTAATAAGAATTTTAAGTTACGTAGGATTTTCTTATATTCTATTTTTCCAATATTGTATAAAATAATAATATCGTGCTATACTTGATACCTAACCCACTTTAGAGATAAAATGCTTCTCCCAAAATGCCATCATGTAATCCTTTCTAAAATCCCAACAATAAGATTGCTTTAAGAATTAAAGTGCGTAGAACATTTGGGAAGGTCATAAGATCACTGCAGACAAAACTCAAATTACAGCAGTGAGGAAGAAGACAGTAGAACACAACCTTTCACTAGAACAGCTTTGAAATTAAGCTTTAACAATTTGCTCCTCTGGAACTTACACAGCGATCAGTGTGAGGTCATCCAGTCCACAAGCCTTACCTTACAAACAAATCAATTGACTGTGCAGAGACTGAGTGATTTATTCAAGGTCAAAAAGCTGGTTATTTGCAGGACCAAAACTAGAACCTAACTCTTCTCTGAGACTAACATAAGTTCTTTCTCTTTAATAGGGCATCCAAGTTTTCTAGAATTTATCAACTAAAACAATGACATTAAATTATATTCCACCCACCCCAAACCCTGCTTTACAGAAAGCTCCCCAATGCTTGTCAGTCCTGCATTAAAGAGAGCAGCAATGCATTGTCACATTCCTAAACGTGCCTCCATCTAAGGCTTGTTTTCAGAAAGACTGCTGAGGCAAAAGGAAGGGGAAGGAAGAAGGGAGAGAAGAAGGGAGGGCAGGAGGGCAAGCAGGCTCCGAATCACGTAACAACGCGGGATCAGCATCCTTACTTTCGAGAACCCTGTCCTTGGGCCCTTTGGAGTGTTCACTGAAGAAAGCTTCCCAATGCCAGCATTGAGGTCACAGAAAAACTATCACCATCATTTCATTGAATGGGCATTTTCATGCCAAATTTTAAAAAAATAACATATTCTCCAAATAAAGGACAATCTTGAAAAGACAGGCAGTTGACAACCTTACACTGACACATATCTACATTACATTGGCATTAGTCTTCTTATTTCATGTCTGACTGTTGAAAACACCAAATGCTGCCAACCAGCATTTGGAAAACACAGGCGGGGACTAACTCAGAGCTCATCAGTCGGCGCAAGGAAGATATGAAAAAGATTAAACTGTTATTTGTTAGAGATTATGCACCTGTTGAAAGCAACAAAAAATAAAACCTGTTTATTCACGTAACATGTATTTATTGAGCATTTACTATGTGCCAGGTACTTTTGTGTAAGATACCAGGGATTCAACCCAAACAAAAGACCTGCCCTCTACTGGAATTTACATTCCAGTAGAGAGACAGCCATCAATCAGCACAGCAAACAAGTAAATGGTAGAGTGTGCTAACAGGTGCTATGGAAAAAAAATACAGCCTGTTAGAGTGAGAGGGAATTGCTGAAGAAATGAGGGTGTGCAGTTTTAATCAGGTGGTCAGGGAGTCAGTCATATGATTACTTGAGGGAAGAGCACTGCAGGCAGGGGCCACCAAAGCACAGGCTCCTAATTGGAATGGCGCCCATCTGCTCTGTACAACGAGCATGAGAAAGCCAGGCAGGATCACTCAGGGCCCTGTCAGTCACTGTAATGGCTTTAGCCTTTATTATAAGTAAAATGGGAAGTCACTGCAGAATTATGAACCTAGAATGGCATGATGTACTTCCGTTTTGAAAAAGCTCACTCTGCTGCTGGTTGAGACCGCCTTGGAAGGGCAAGGGTAGAAAGAGGAAGACTCCTAAGGGGGTGATTGCAGAAATTCAGGCAAGGATGGTGGCCTAGACCAGGGCGGTGACAGTGGAGATGGTAAAATATGACCCGATTCTGTATAAACAAGATTCAGACAATAGAGCAGTTGTTGCTGATGGATTGAATGTGGTTATTAAAGAGACAAGGGTAAGGCTGTGGGACCAGGTGTGGCTTGGGGTGGATTAGGAGTACAGACTTGAACAGACAGCGGAGATTCCAAGCGGGCGGTTGGAAACAAAAGTATGCATTCAGGGGGAGAGGTCTGGGCCAGAGAGAAATCCGAGTCCAGGGTTCAGACGATGTTTAAAACCAGGAGACTGGGTCTACAGCCACGCCACCCTGAACAAGCCCAATCCCATCTGGTCTCAGAAGCTAAGCAGAGTCGGGCCTGGTTAGTACTTGGATGGGAGACCACTTAGGAAGACCAGGTACTGTAGGCATAACAAATAAAAAATAAGAGATTGTAAGCTGATGAGGTCCTTGCAATCTGTGAGGTCAACCAAGGGTTGCCTCGCCTAAAAAAAAAAAAATTTTTAATTTAAAAATAAAAATAAAACCAGGAGACTGGGGAGATGCTACAGGGAGTGAATGGTGATAAAGGGGAGGTCCAAGGACTGTGCTCTGGGCCCCCAACATTAGGAAAAAGCATCAGCAAGGGAGAACGAGAGGGAAACCAGGAGAGTGCGGTATATCCTAGAAGCCAAGAAAGAAAGTATTTCATGGAGAAGGGAATGATCAACTGTGTTGATGCCACTGAGAAATCAAGTTCAATGAGGATTGAGAATGCCCACTGGAATTAGCAATAGAAAAGCCTCCAGTAACTTTGCTAAGAGCAGTTTTAGCTGAATGGTAGAGGCTATGTCTGTTTAAAGTGGTTTTAAGAAAGAATAACAGGAAAGGAATTGCAACCACGGGTAAATAAAACCCTTTTGAGAAATTCTTTTATAAAGGGGTAAAGAGAAACGGGGTGATAGCTGGAGAAAAAGGTAGGATCAAGAGTGGAAAAACAACAGTTTACATACTATTTCTGAATCACTAAATAGCAAGAGAGGGAAATAGCGATGCAGATGATGGAGAGGGGAGATGCCCCTGAACATGCAAGAGAAGGTGAGATATGATTATGCAGCTGGGGTGGCCTTGGGCAGGGTCTGGCTGGAGGTAGATGAGGTGTCAGACCCTGTGGATTCCTCTTCTGTTTACTTCAATTTTCTCAGGCCAAGAGTAGGCAAAGTCATCAGCTAAGAGTCAGGATGGGGAGGAAAGGACAAATGTTTCAGGAGAGCAGAGGTGGCATGAAATAATCACCTAGGACAGTTGGACACTGACTGCCAAGCAGCATTAAGGTCTCACATATGATCATGTATTACTGAGGCCAGGGACCAAGGTTCTATTTTTTTTCTCCAGCCATGTTCCTCTGCGTGGAAGCTAGTATGGAGTAGGTGGAGAGTTAGATTTAACCAGGGGTGGGGTTTGACACAGCTGTGATGAAGCAAAGGTGCCAAGGGAATTGAAGGCATGAGCAAAGGAATGATTGAGGTTGACCACAGAATTTCAGTAAAGAGCAAAGAAAGGACATGGAGGAATAGGGACAGCATAATGGTCACAGGATCAATGGACTGTAGATCCCGCAGGAATCCGAGACTGCTACAGTTCTGACACAGGAGGGAGTAAACCAGAAGCGTCAGACGTGGTGGGAAGAATACACAACACTTAAAACTCAGATGATGAAGAAGGTGAAGTCATAAATGATGACGACAAGGTTGGCCATGACACGTTCAAACACTGAGAGAGTGCTCGAAAGATCGTCTATATTTACACTGAAATCGCTAAAACAAGAGTAACTTTTAGAGAGTGACCGTGAACCAGGAGCTAATGTCACAGAGAAAGAAGAGTGATGGGGACCAGAACGGCATTTCAACAGTGAGATTTAGCAGGTGATACAGTTAGATGACAGGAGATAAGCTGGAGGGTCTGGTCCGGATGTGAAATGAAGAGCAAGGGAAACAAACACTGCTCACCTCTCTGGAGCAAGAGACAGGTGGGAGAAAAGAGGTACATGAAAGGCCAGCAGAGAGCAGGGTCCTCAGGTAAGAACCACCACTCTTATTGCATGAGTATGGGAGAGACTGACTGGCCTATAGTCAAGTGACAAATACACTGACATTTCTGGGGGGGAAAAAATTACCTTTGATGTTAGAAAAAAAAAGCATGTGATATCCACTCCACCTGAGCTTGATGAAGCACAAGTTCCACTAATTAAAAAAAAAAAATCTGAACCAGACTGTTAATTAGTAATTTATGTCTGATTATCTGCCACTTTTAGCAACAAAAGGGAAAGATTCATCAACAAATAAAAATTCATTATATGCAAAACTGGGTCAAACGCTATCAGAAATTTTGCCCTTCAAACTTTGTGTCTCCTCACCCTAATTCTAGCAATCGGATGTTTTGTTCAAATGGCTTTGAGACAACAGAGGCAACAACATAAGGCCCAGATTTTGAGTTATGGCAACAGTATGGGGCCCTGAATTCATGCCAGAGTATCAGAATGCCAATTTAACTTCCATCAGAAAAGCCTGAAACGCCACGGACCCAACCCTAATAAAACTCAACCCTTTAGTAGATCACAGACCTCCTTGGAGAATATAATGAAAACTGTGGGCATTCTCCCAGAAAATGTGCAGAAGCACATGTGTAAAAATTCTGTACGCATTGCAAACATTTCTCAATAACCCCTCTCCCTCCCTCACAAACCAACCAGGTGAGCTAAAGAAACACCTGCAGGTCAGCTTACTATGACTCCTGGAGATAAAAATACTAAAAATCCAAACCACTTCTTAATTTCTCATCTTAAATTCCCCTTTCTCCAGATGCTCATTCTTGGGTCAAGCAAAAATCTCAGAAAATACGAAGAGAAATTAAACAGTTCTTGATGAAATTTTGAGAAATGTTAGGAATATATTTAAAAGAGCTCCAGGATTGAGGAAAAATAGTCAAGACACCGGTTGCCAATTCTCAAGGATGTGATCCCAGCGCAGGCTACCCACTCTCCTGAGATATTATATATCTAATATATCTATATCCCACCTCCCTCACCACAAAACCTTAATAGAAAGGCTTCGCCTGCCAGGCGTCAAAGCCAGAAAAGAGACTTCTTCCCTACCACTATGTTCCATCACGTCTATCTCCTACCTAAAACTTTCCCACTCACCCTTCTCCTCCATCCCAACCACCACTGGCTAGTTCAGGCCAACAATATCACTTACCCTATGACTGCGACAGTCATACGGTGGCCCTCCAGGCCTCCAGTCTTGCCCTATCCACCACCTCGACCCAAGTCATCTCTTCTCCAGAAGAGCAAATCTGATCAGATCAGCCCTCTGCTTGAAACTTCTCACGGGCAGTAAGTACAGCAACCTGATATTAGTATAGAGCTGTATGGGGTGCGGGGGGGAAGACGGGAGGGGTAATTGGGATTGATGGTGTGTGTGTGTGTGTGTGTGTGTGTGTGTGTGTGTGTGTAGTAGTAGTAGTAGTAGTAGCAGTAGTAGTAGTAGTAGTAGTAGTAGTAGTAGTAGTATGTGGGAAGTACCTAGAAATTTGGAAGTTTTTTTAATGCTGAGGTTTGCAAAAATATGAAATATTTCAAACATGCCAACAGACAACAGCAAAAACGCCGCACATCACTGTAGGGGATGCTGTGGTGTACGGCACAGACCCGCCTAGCGGGACCAAGACGACGCACGCATTCCTCCAGCAGCTGAGGGTTTGTGGCCGGGCACTGCTCTAAGAATGAATGGCTGTTGGCTGAAGGTAGGTTGCTTGCCCAAATTTTCACCTCGCCTCCTTCCCAGGGTCAGCCCATACACAAGTCAGGACACGGGGCTCAAGATTCAACACCATTGTCTCACTTTGAGAACTCTCTGAAGGGCCATCCCAGTTCTAGAGCTTGGTGCCCTGCTGTACCTGAATTATAATTCAGCTTTTCCCGCTGCCCAATCTTCTTCCCTCATTTCTTTTAGGAATTGTCCTCACATACACACGAATCTGTCTCAAATTCTATTGCCAAGGACCTGGAACTAAGGCCGTCATCCCCCAGCTTTACAAATTAGCATTAAGTTCAGATATTATTTTCATCGAGGAATTACAGACACAATTGAAAACCCTCATCTCCCATTATCTCTAGAGAAATACACAATCTTTAATTCAGTGTTTATCATTTTCATGAACATGTTTGTATTTTAGTATTGTATTTTTTAATACATAAACATTACATAGTAATTTTTGTATGTGTTTGGACTTTATATGTGGTACCATTCGATATATTCTGCAGCTTGATTTTTGTTTATACTCAAAATTGCTTTTAAGATGTATCTATCCTGCTATAATTAGCTCTTTAAAATATGATCTAAAACAAAGTTGTCAAAATATTATTAGCTGATAAATTTCAAATGAGGGCACACACATATCTGGGATATCATTTCCTATAAATTTATTTATATTGACTACTTCATTATTTTTTACATAATATTAAATTTAACATTTAAAATTTTTTAAAATCCGTTCAGAGTTAGCCTTAAGATACAATCTACACTCTTCAATCTAAACTGGTTTCAGCTTAACTTTCCAGCCTTTATCTTTACTTCTCATATCCCTCTTCAGCCACATTGAATAAATCACACCGCCAAAGTTTTGGAAGTTCTCACCTCCAAAACCTCCGATATGCCATTGATTCCCCAATCTTAACAGCTCTCCTCCCTTTACCTCCCCACCCTTTCCCAGTCTGTTTTTATTCTTCAGATCTTAACATAGATATTCATTCTTCTAAGATGTCTTTCCTGAGATCTCTAGACATCAGCTAGCTACCCCTCCCATGAACTCGCAGTGTCCTGAGCTGTTTTACTTTTTAAAACTGTGTAACTGCCTATTTAATCCATTTACTTACAAATCTGTGCGACTGCCCTCTCTAGGTGAAAGACAATTGACAAATGGAACTGTTTTATTCATCCTGTGCCAATCCCAGTGACTGAAACATAGGAGGAGGAAGGTAACAAAATGCTGTTCAAAATGTCTTCTACAGATAGACAAGTGAAATAAATAGATGATAGATAGACAAACAACAAATAAGTCCTTCCCTGATGAACTCCACTACTTCAGATAGAGCTGAACCTTAAAGACAGCTAGATTCACAGCCAAGACAGACAATTAAACTAGCCAAATCAAAAATTTAGACATCACCAAAGCACATCCCAACAATGCAAAGTTTCCAAATAAGATCTTTTCTTTTCTTAATGGTCAAGGAAACCACCGTCTGTAATACAGGCTTCTATACTAGAATTTAAAGATAGCCGATGGAATACAAGAATTTGAAAGATGGAACTTAAAATAAAAACAATATGATAATAACAGCCTCTTCCTTCGCCTATTCCCCAAACCTCCACAGCAGAGCCTCACAGAAAGAAAAACATCTTTTACCTGAATAATTATGATTTCTAAGCATTCCAGCTTTATTGACTGAACTCCAAGAAGCTTTCCGCCACTTAATTATTCCTTAAATGAAAGGTATTTCTCAACATCTGCTCTTAATTCTTAACTGCATCTTCTCTATCCTATCTGAAGCTGAAATTAGTCATATAGGATGAAGTTATATTCACAGCATCACATGAAACATTTTATTCAATTAAAGTTCCTCTGAAATAGATTCCCTGGCTCTTTTTGCATATGTATTTTACTTTAGCTGTCTAAGATTATCTTCACTTTAAGATGAGATTAATATTACCATCCCTTGCTGCCTTTTCAAAGAATGTTTATATTGTCTTGAATAAACATGAATAAACTTTCTCTTTTCTCTCATTTTAATTAATCTACTTTTTTATAAAGCATAACCTTTCCTTCAGAATACGTATATATGTACATACATGTATATATATAAAATACAAATGCTATTGAAACTTATCACAATTTAAATTTCCCTAAATAAACTAATCAAGAGGCAATGAGAAAAATAGCAGTAGTCAACTTGAGGTGTAAAACTACCTTTAAAATGTGAAGAAATTAATCAAGTTAAGAAAATTAATTCTGGAAGAAGAGCCAATAACTGAAAGTGTTGACAATTTAAATTAAAACATGATTTGAAAAATTATACAACTGATTAAAAAATACAAAACAAATGCCACGGAAGTAATGTTTACATTGCGGCTTTATTCGTATTGTGTCTAACTGCTAAGCATCCTTCAAATCCTTTCCCCTACCCCACCTCCACCTGTACCACTCTAGTCCAAACCCCATAATCTCTAACCTCAATTATTTTCCCAACTCTTATCTGCTCTCTGCCTTCCTCCAGCTCTGCTCCCTTCTAAATCTATCTTTCATACTGCCAATCAAGTTATCTTTCTGAAAAACAGTACTGAGCCAGTCATTAACCCACTTAACATCCTATAGTGACTCCCCACAGAGAAAAGATCAAATCTCTTATTCTGCTTCAAAAGAGCTTTCAAATTCTGGTCCCAACCTCTCCCATCATCCTCAACACCCCAGCCACACTCACCTACCAGCTAGAGATTCAAAATGCCTTGTTCTTTTCCATCAATCTGGAATGCTCTTCCGTCACAATCCACATGGCTGCCTCCTATGCACCCTTGAAGGGGCAGCTCTAATTTCCTCCGCTTAGGTCCCTCTCTTACCAGCCCCTTCATTCCCACCAAGGCAAGAGTTCATCTTGCTCCTTCCCTGCTTCCACAGCCTTGTGTATACCACAGTGGTCCTAGTGCAGGCATGTCCATGCATGCCTCTCTTCCCAAGTAACCTAAGAGAACCTGAAGAACAGATGCATGTCTTATTCACCTCTGAGCCCATCATCTAGCAATAGGATTGACAGACCATTTGCTGAGTAAATGAGCTATGTATAGAAGCAAGTCTGATTTTTTTAAACCATGAAAATGCACAGTAATCCCTTATAGAGTACTTCCTGTTTGTGGAGACTAAGCTACAGACTGGCATCAGAAAGTCAAATTAGGAAAGCATGTACCCAATATACAAGTAAGAAGAGGCAAAAATAGAAATAAAGAGTGAACAGGAGGGAGAGATGGACGCTGGTTTGGTGATCGGAGAGCAATGCTTTGTGGCATTCATGCTGAAGTTTGAAGGATGAAAGCTCCCGAACTGGGGGTGGGGAGGAGGAGAACAATCAGGCGCAGAAAACAAAGCCATCACTGCAAAGGCAAGAAAGGACCACGGGTAGTCCTCGCATGGCGTCCTCTGCCTCCTTGACAGGGTTTTGGGGGAGGAGAGGGAGGGGCTAGAGAGGATGGTGTCAGACTTCCCTAATTGTCTCACATAAACATACATGCAAGTGGGTTCCCCTCTCTGAGCCATCGGCCTTGATGACAGGTCCCCAGAATTAGGTATGTCCTACAATGAATGCCCACTAAGGCTAGCCTAAGAGAGGGCAAGCATATGTGTGTGTTCTCCAAATAGCAACATGCATCTAACTTAGAACAGGTTACGTCTCTTGGAAAAGCACATGTAAGTTAAAATAATTCACGTCACTATGATTTTTTTTTGTATACACACGGTATTAAAATGGGACTTAATACATGATTAAAGGTCTGATATGTTACCTGTTATAGAACTGGCCACTGATACCACATGTAAAAACACAAAAGTAAGTATCTTTACGTATTACATTATGACATTTTCTAAATACCCATGAAGAAATTGCATAGGGTAACAGCATAAATTAGAGCGCACATGGAATTTTATTCAAGAACCCCCCCCAGAAGGTAGCTTTTGGGTAAAGCCAGGAGCCTTCAACACCAAATAAGACTCAGATTCATTCTCCTAGCTCTGAGTCAATACTTGTGTTTTAAATTTTAAAAGACAGTATGTTGTGAATCATAAATCTGATAAGGGGCTACGATGGTTCATAACCTAGGGAGTTGTCCAAGTAGAATTCAAAACTGGTCCTTGTACATGGCAGGGCAAGGAGGGACCTACGAAAGAGGCAGACCACTCCAGATGAGTAGGTGACAGGTGGCCCTCCGCACCTGCCCCCCCAGATTTTAAGACTTTATATAGAGGCCTTAACAGGGTTCACTCACATGTACAATCTAGATGAGCTCAACAACAAATCACTCTTTCAAGGCTGCATCCTTGAAGTGGCTCCCACTATGGGAACAGCAGGTAGAACACACATTCCAAGGACAGGGGAAAGGAGCCTCTGATTGCCTTGGTCCAGCTTGAGGGTCACCTGGCCGTCATATCCTGTCAACCTCCTCCAACAGGTTAATACCAAAGTATATGAAAAATTAATACAACTCGATAGAAAAAAAAAAACAATCTGATTTATAAATGGGCAGAGGATGTAAACAGGCATTTTTCCAAAGACATACAGATGGTGAGCAGGTACATAAAAAGGAGCTCAACACTGCTAATCACCAAGAAAATGCAAATCAAAGCCAAAATCGGAAAACACCTCACACCTGTAGAATAGCTATTATCAAAAAGACAAGAAAAAACAAGCATTGGCGGGAATGCAGAGAAAAGAGAACCTTTGTGCACTCTTGGTGGGAATGTAAATTGGTGTGGCCACTATGGATAATGATATGATACGATTCTTCAAAAACTTAAAAACAGAACTGCCCTATGACCCAGCAATTCCACTTCTGGGTACTTTTCCAAAGAAAACAAAAACACTTAACATGAAAAGATACATCCACTCTCATATTCACTGCAACATTCTTTACAATTGCCAAGACATGAGAAGCAACCTAAGAGTCCATCAATGGATAAAGAAAATGTGAGGTACACAAAGACACACAGACACACAGACACAGAGACACACAGACACACACACACACACACACACACACACACACACACACACACACACACCAGGAATATTATTCAGCCCTAAAAAAGGAGGAAATCTTGCCATTTACAACAACATGAATGGACCTTGAGGGCATTATGCTAAGTGAAATAAGTCAAAGAAAGATAAGTAACATATGATCTCATTTATACGTGGAATCTAATAAGATTGAACTCACAGATACAGAGAACAGACTGGTGGTTGCCAGAGGCTGGGGGTGAGGGGTGAGCAAAATGGGCGAAGGTGGTCAAAAGGTACAAACTTCCAGTTATAAAACAAATAAGTCACAGGGATGTAACATACAGCATAACTATAGTTATTAATACTGTTTTTGCATGTTTGAAAGTTGCTAGAAGATTAAATCTTATATAAATTTTGGTAACTATGGTGACAGATGTTAACTAGACTTATCATTGTGATCATTTTGCAATACATGTAAACATCAAATTAGTATGTTGTACACCTGAAACATTTGTCATATATCAATTATATCTGTTTTTGAAAAAAACAATATAATTTTAAAACTGGCAATATAGCAACTCATTTTGAAAAATGAGTCATTTACAACTTAAAACCAAATTTTGTTTTTAAGTCTATTTGTTTTGGAGTAAATTTTACTGGCTTTATTTTGTGGTCTGTTTGTTTCAAATAAAGATAAAAAGGCTTCCTCCTAAGTAGTTCGTTAAAACTTACCCACATTTCCACATGGCCAACCTCTACACAAAGATCTCTGTGCAAGCAGAAATTACCATCCCACACAGACCTTACCAGGCTCTCCCTTTTTAAGCCTCAATCTTAAAACTGCCTCAGGAATGGGTCCCATTAAATTCTGAGACGTGATCTCAAATTCCACACAATGACATATGGAGAAGCAATTACACACCTCCAACCACCCTGAAGCTTTTTTCATCAATAAAGAAATGAAGATCATTTCCTACATCTTCAAAGAGGTTAAAGATTAGAGCTCAGACATTATATTGCAAATAACTGAAGGGCTAGAAGAGATTCAGAGTTTGGTGTCTGGTTTAGTTTGGTTATATAAATGTAAGGACGACCCCAGATTTATAGATCTTTGGAGAACTTGCTATGATGATCCATAAGTCATTAAAATTCTGGTTTTTCATTGACATAAAAATCATGATTCATCTTTTAAAATTTGCCAATTTTAAAAGAATGATAGGCAAATTATTTTATATCAAAAGGAAATATAGCTACAGTAAATATAAGTACGAGATGTCGCCTATTCAAATTACAAAAACAGGGAGGTAAATATATATGTAATATTTTCCTCAAACCTTCAAGAAGAAAACTAGCAAATGTTATTGCTTGTATTTTATACTCTATAGCATATCTTAGAAAGTATGTATCAACACAGAAAGAACTAGTGGTTTTTAATTACAAAGTATTCCATTATAAGAATAAATTATAACAAGTAAAAAGAAAAAAAAATGAAAACTGGCATGAAAGATGGCTGTGAGGGTTTTTTCCCCACCCTGAGTCAAAAACACATCCATCTTGGAAATAATTTCTTAGAAAATATACACAGCAAGTTTTTGCGAAGAATTGATCGGGGTACTTACTCCCTGAAGGAATTCAGGATATGACTTTAGGCTCACAGCAGGAAGAGGTTTAATATAATGAGAGGAAGACTGAGGAGCTCAATAAAGAAATATTTCCATGCTGAATATTTTGGTGTGGTCTTCTAGTTCAATGAGCCACAATAAGAAATGTACCAACAAGTTTCATCACTTTCCTGACCCACTTCCCATTATTTTGCCTTTGTTCAGCACAACCCAAACTTCAAAACACAAGACAAAAGAAAAAACTGTCCAATGCCAAGATATCCATTACCTTTTTTGTTTAAAGAGAAGTGTTTATGAGTAGAAACAGTCTTCAGCATTTGACTAGAGCTCTCCTTGTTCCTCTGAAACACACAGACCACTTTCTCTTTCATTCCAGGAGTCTTAAACCTGCCTCCTTTGTCCATAAATCAATGGCGCTAAACAGAATAACCCATGGAGCTTGTTAATACTCCAGATGCCGGGACCCTACCCACATGACTGAATCTGAATCCCAAAGGGTGGTTTTGACATACGGCCTGAGTTAGGAACCCCATATGGGATGAGCCCCAAATCTGACTTTCAAAATAAAAGCGTATTGCATACAGCTATGTAATTAGTGATTTAAAGCTGACATGATTCACACACAGCCTATAAGGGGCAAGAGAACCAACCAATCAGTATCGACCTCAAAATGCTACACTATTCCCATCCCCAGTCTTCTTCACATAAAGATCACACCAAATTCTTAATTAGAAAATGGAACAAAAGAAATTCACAAGTCTTAAAACTATGTAATTAGAGGAGACTTAAACAGATAATACGTTTTCAACTACGTTAGCTGCATTTATTGCAAAGTTGTGGCACTTTAGAAGCACAAAGTGAGATTTTTTATTGGGTTCCCCTGCTACATCAGAAATGTGATTGATTATGTGTGTTTTTCTGTTCTTTGAAAAAATTTTGTTACATAATTAAATGCTAAAATTATTGAACTGGACACAAATCATAACTAGCTAGGCATCAACACGCCAAAAAAGAAGTTCGTTTGAAAATATTCACCTATGAAATGCTATTCTCATACTTTACACTGAGTTCATTGGCTGTGATAGACAGAATTGATTTTTTTTTTAAGAAATTGAGTTTTCAAAATCAATGTGAGGCGGTATCACCCCAAACTTTAACCTTAGCTGCCAAATGAGCACACACAAACAATTCCTCTGATTAACTAGGCCAGAAGTACAAGCTTCTGAGAGAAAAGCCCCACAAGATATAAATAAACTTTGAGTATTTGGCTGTTCAAAGACTGCGCGGAAGCCTCCTGCAGCTGACGTGGGTGAGTCCGGGGGCAGAGGAGCAAGAGTGAAATGGCTGGATCTGGATTGGATTTCTCCATTCACAGGCCCTCGTTCTGAGAATGAATATATATGCATTTAAAAATTCACGCTGACTCACATTTCGAATACTGAATTGAGTGTATTTATTATACAATTAAAGCATATAAAAATGTAATAATATAGCAAATATCTCTGCCTCCACACACAGCTTAAGGAGAAAAAAAAAAAAACCTAGCCAATACATCTGAAACCACCTAAGTGCCCTTTCACAACTAAATTTTAACTAATATTTACAACCGCTTCGATGAACTGACATGTTCTCTTGTCCTAGAAGATCATCACATCAACAACTAGTTCAAACCTCTGGCCTCAAAGGTCAATAAAATTGAGTTTTCCATTCTGTCTATATAATGAATGTACTTCTACTGCTTAGAACAATCTCAGCAATTCGCGTTTTCTGATCGTGAATGGATCACCTAACAAGCTTTCGTAACCATAGTAACAAGTCATGAGAATCACATTGATAATAGAAAACTTTCCTATGATTGCACTATTTCAGCATAAGGTTAACACGAATTACAAGAATAGCTGCTCAACTGGTGTCAGAGTTGAATTTCCATCAGTTATTTGTCCCTCACCACAAATCCCCAGGGCTCATGGAAAAAAACAAACCTGCTCAAAGACGTCCTTCAAAGCACAGGTATTCCAGCCAAGTAAAGCTTCAGAGGAGAGAGAAAAAAAAAGTGTTCACAGTCCCTTAAGCTCTTCAGAAAAATCCCCTCACAGCTATTTCTTTAAATAAAAGAGAAGCAGACCACTGCCTTAACCACTATCCTTAGTAAAGAAAAACCTCTGAAAGATAAACAAATAAAGTAATCTTCCTCATAATTTTCATAAACCTGAATCTTGTTAAGCAAGTTTACTTTACTGCAAATATAGCATCTTTTCAGGAGGCTTACTGTAAATGTAACCAGGTATAATATTCCATCTTAAATAATTCATTTTATTTTTACTTCACTGGCCTCTCTTTTCTTCCTTCTCCCTTCCCCCCTCCTCTTACCAACTCTTTCAATCCCACAGATACCCATCTGGGCATCAGACCAGGATTTAAATTGTGCCAAATCCCAGTGCATTTGAAATCCACTACCTTTTTTCACCAGCCAGTGAAAACCCTTGAGCAGCAGTTGGAGGAAAAGAGAAAAGGGAATTCACGTCAGAAACAGATTAGCAATTTCTCAACCTTCCACCCAGAGGACTGCCTGTCCTCTGCTATTTTACCATTTGCTAACTCTTGACAGAGAATGACAGAGCACAGTCAGGGAAGGCCAGGACAGGTCTGGGAGTAGCAGGTCATGCCTCCTACAATCGGCCCTCCCTTGGCAGAGGCTACAGTACCAACTGAGGGCCTAGAGAAGCTCTACCTCAGAGCCCAGGGTCCCAAACCTCAGTAACGATGAAGGAAGAGGCAAGGGGAAGTATAAATCCAATTAATACTGTGAAAACTTTCTAAGCAATAGATTTAGGCACAAAATGAAGAAGAATCATACAACAGCAACGGAATAAGCTACCTTGTAAATCAAGACACTCTGCACTATGAGAGGTCAGATGCAGAGTTTCTGGAGTCACAGCACCTGAGCTCTAACCCCAGATCTGGCACTTTCTAGCTCTGTAGCCTTTTCCACTGAATAAACAGTCACTGCTCACCTACTATGAGCTAGGCACTGGGCTTGGTGCCAGGGATGAACCAGTCCCTGCTCCTGTGGAATTACATTCTAGTGGGAAGGACATTAACAAACACACAAAACAAGAAAAGTGCAAGAGAGTGGTGAGAACACAGAGGGAACTTAAATATAGAGATGCATTCCCGAGTGACTGGGAGAGAAACTCAAAAGATCTTTGTGGGAAGATCTCTCAGAGATGACATTTCAGCCTAGAGCTAAATGACCAGAAGGAGCCCAGCAGACAAAGACAGGAGTATGAGGGATGTGCAAAGGCCCTGAGAGAGGCACAACTGGGCCTCTGGAGGAACAGGGGCAAGGCCAGTGTGGCAAATTACTTCTGCGTGTGGCTCACGCTTGTCAACTGTAAAAGTGCTTGTG
Source organism: Pteropus vampyrus (assembly GCF_000151845.1). Lineage (NCBI taxonomy): Eukaryota > Metazoa > Chordata > Mammalia > Chiroptera > Pteropodidae > Pteropus > Pteropus vampyrus. The sequence continues at coordinate 4,437,127 of NW_011888805.1, forward strand.
AGGATCAAACTCTTAGCACCACATCTGCACACAGTCTGTGTTCAACAAACGTAAAATGCTAGAATTATCATCATATCATGGTCATTGTCACCAGTGAGAACTTATCACTGGAGATGTGCAAACAGAGGCAAAGTAACCACCTCACAGACGTAACCAAGTTATACAGCCTCTAACATTCCCTCAGCAATGAGGTCCCAGGAATAGACAAGAAGACAAAAGGTGAAAGAAAAAATGATAAAATTGTTACACTCAGGCTTCCTGTCCAAGGGCTTTTAAAGGAGGTATTGAATCATGCAATAATGTGGCACCTATCTGACTAATTTATTCAACAAAGGGCCCTTTCCCATTTGAGAGTCTGTGATTCCAGTCTCCAAACTGTCAAATTCCCCGCGTGTAGCCAGTTGGCACACGGTCTTTAGCCCGGACATCTACCATTGTTAGGGAGCTCTGGGTTAAAATTTACAACAGCACTGAGAACAGAATGGATGAGTTGTACTGTATTACTAGCTTTAACATGTGTTAGCCATTGACAGAATGAAGTAGCAATGAGCATATTCTTTGATTTGACATGCATCACAAACCACTGTATCATTTCATGTTTAAAATATTCCAACCAGAAATTTATACATCACAGACTCCATTGGCAATCTATTTCACTTTTTTAAAAAATCTATTTCTTGGACTATTCTCTCAAAATACTAACTGGTTAAGCCTTCTGAAGCTCACTAATTCAGGCTGTAAAAGAGGCATCATTGATGACAAATTTGACGTCAGTATCTTAATAGGGAAAGAAAGGTCTCCTTTTACCCCACCCCAAGCTCTTAGTCAGTCAACGTCATATTCTTTTAAGTTCTTTTCTAAAAATCATTCAAATCTGAGGCAAATGTACTACAACTTAAAGAAATGTATGGATTTATATATTTATGAAGCTTTCATCGACTGCCCTTAATGAGTTCATATTTGTTTAGATGGTGGAAATGACTTAAAATTTTTTTTAAACCTCACATACATCATAAAGCAAGTTAATATTCAATAAGAGCAATATAAACAATCTCAATAACTTAACATAAAATGCACAAATACTTTTATTATGCCAGGCTCTTAATCCATCCAAACCCACGGAGAAGGGAGAAGACTCTTCATAAACCAAGAAATTAAATTTATCAGTATCCTCTCAATATTAGTTTTTTCCCACCTGAACCTTTGCCCTCCTCTCCCCCATATCCAATCCCCAAAAGGAAGAAATCTAGAAGAACAGATCAGAATCATAATCCTCCAAGGAAAACATTCCTTTAAAACAACAAAATTGCAACAACTTCAGCATAGAACATGTCCAAGGAGGATCTTTAAAAACATGTATTATATGTAGATGATTTCTTTCATTTAATCTGAACTAAAAATCCCTTTTCAATATGTACAGTCTTGGCATACCATAAAACATTACTACTGTATACTAATATTTACCTTAAAAGAATCAAAACTGTGCCTTCCAGAAAGCAAGATTTGGACTAATAGGTCCATTCGAATCCAAATTTATCTACTGGCTTTTGGAACATAATCCAGCCAAAAGACTGTAATTCATATCTCAGATATGCGACAGCTAACTTTTCAATGTGTTTTGAAGTAGGTGCCACCAAAAAAAAAAAAAATTAACAGTCATAGCTTTGGCATTAAAACATTCTAAGCAATTCGAGAATCTTTAGAAATATAAGAATTAATATAATACAGGCTCATTGAAGAACTTTAGAAACTACACATGAGCAAAACGAGAAAAATAATCCCAAAATGCCAAGATGACTACCGTTAACATTTTAGTGTACAACCTGCTAAATTTTTTTGAAAAAATATTTTTCACATGAGGTCCTACTATACATATTTTTCACTTAACAATATCAAGAACACATTCTTATGCATATGAATATATGTACATATCAATAACATTTTTATGGATGTATAACCTTCTGCTTTATGGATGTACCCTAATTAACTCCACTGAGAGTCTACATGATCTACTCAGATGCCCTACATACACTAAAGAAACAGAGTAGGTTAATCACTATTTCCTAAAATTATTTGTCTATGACATCCTTTTTTAATTACACATTAGAACTTGTGCTTTCAAAATACTTTGGGAAATTATGACTTAACCAATCCTCAATATTGGATTTTTATGGTGTTTCCAATTTTTTCTATTATAAAAATGCTGTGATCGACTTCTTGCTTGTACAATTGTTTGTTCCCTAGGGAAAAATTCTAAAAATAGAGTTAATGGGCCAATTGTTATACATATGTTAAAAATATGAGATAATTTCTGTCCAATTGTCCCCCAATAGAGTATGAGAACTTTCGATCTTTTTAAATACTTTTTAATTTAAAGTATAGTTTGGAAGTTATGAGCACTCATTATATGTACCCAATATTTTTAAACTTATATAATTACTTTTTTACGTACAACGTTAAAATGCATAGTCATAAATATCAAAGGTCTTACTGTAATGGAGGCGGTTCAGAAAACTATTTAAGAATATACCTCCTCACAATTTATAGAACATAACAAGCATGGTTAAGTTAAAATGTCCCACTCTCATTTTTCTTTGTCACATTTACATAGTTATGAATATACATTCTATACTCTTAAGAAGATGTTAATAATCCCTTATATTTACATAGTACTTTATATTACTAAAACATTTAAAATAAAAAGAATTTTAGAGGAATAAAACATCCTCAGAGCATTCTTTAGAACAAGATATTAAGCTACACCCCCAAAAGATTCTTCAAGCCACACAATAGTAGCTAGACATTTAGGGCCAAAACTGTGATAACCAAAATCTTTACCAATCAAACAATATCAGTATCATGGAGGGAAATGCGTATCTTAAATGCGTATCTCTATTAATGTGGAGTTTATTTTTGGTGCATAGTTCTACAATTTCAAATAATAAAAAATAAGCTCCTAACAAAAAGATGGCTCACAGAGCAAAACAGGCTGTAAGTTCCTTTTTTGTTTTTAAAAGTGACACTGGTTGTAATTTTATACCTCAAAGTAACTCTCAAAGTTACTTAAGTATAGTGTTCACACCCAGGGTAGAGTTCTGTGTAATTTTCAAAGCTCAGAAAGGCCCTGCCTGCTCAAAAATATCTCCCCTTAGAGCCTGTCTCAGAATCATATTTGAAGCTTCTAAAAACTACAGAAATTTTTATTCAACCGGTCTACAGAGAAGCCAGTGCATCTGCATTTTGAAAAAACTCCCCAGTTGATTCGTTTGACCAGCTAGAATAGAAAAGTACTCAGCTGTATAAAAAGACTGAAGGGTTGGCGGGGGGAAGATTCCTTAGGTTCCCAATTTAAATGTTCATATGAAAATCACTGGTCTGTCTTAGATTACTGAGGTTAAAAATATACCTTGAGAAGGTTCATAAGAAGTTTCAAAAATGGAAGCAAAGTTGGAACACCCGTTGGCCTAGCCCTGGCCACCAAAAGGGATGGCGGTAAGGACATAAGGTAATGAAGCAAAACTCAAGAGGATCCATCCTGCCAGAAACCACGGTACTTCCTACTTTAAGCATATAATCCCTTCAACTTCATAAAATAGGCTGAAAAGAAAAAAAAAATGTTCAGCTGTATTTTTGTGTTTAAAGGGGGTCATCTTATAAATGAAAAGCATTCAACCATAGGTAGCAGTTTTACCAGGCAATCCCAGGCAACAAACAATGAGATTAAATTGTGTAGAGAAATTAAGATAGGATACTCAGAGACATTATATTATCTTTTACAATATTAATACTGATTTGTTAGAACTATGTTTCTCAAAAGAAGTTTGTCTCACAAGAACAGTACAAAACATGTCAAAAAAAACCCTACATGTTAATAGGAGTGTATACATAAAAATCTGTCATTTTCTTAAGCTTCCATTACCTACCAGATCTGGACTTAATGATGTCACTGAACTCGTTCTGCCCATCGTCAGGCCTGGCCTCATGTTCTCCACACTTGGCCATCTTTGCTGAGTTTCAATATAATCCAAAGACTTTACTAAATCCTCTTTTTTAAGATCTTCAGTTTTCTATAATGGTCAAGCTTGACATTAACACCTAAAGACAAAAGGGAAAGTATTG
>NW_011888805.1:4441295-4447251 GCF_000151845.1 Pteropus vampyrus
TTTATATTACTAAAACATTTAAAATAAAAAGAATTTTAGAGGAATAAAACATCCTCAGAGCATTCTTTAGAACAAGATATTAAGCTACACCCCCAAAAGATTCTTCAAGCCACACAATAGTAGCTAGACATTTAGGGCCAAAACTGTGATAACCAAAATCTTTACCAATCAAACAATATCAGTATCATGGAGGGAAATGCGTATCTTAAATGCGTATCTCTATTAATGTGGAGTTTATTTTTGGTGCATAGTTCTACAATTTCAAATAATAAAAAATAAGCTCCTAACAAAAAGATGGCTCACAGAGCAAAACAGGCTGTAAGTTCCTTTTTTGTTTTTAAAAGTGACACTGGTTGTAATTTTATACCTCAAAGTAACTCTCAAAGTTACTTAAGTATAGTGTTCACACCCAGGGTAGAGTTCTGTGTAATTTTCAAAGCTCAGAAAGGCCCTGCCTGCTCAAAAATATCTCCCCTTAGAGCCTGTCTCAGAATCATATTTGAAGCTTCTAAAAACTACAGAAATTTTTATTCAACCGGTCTACAGAGAAGCCAGTGCATCTGCATTTTGAAAAAACTCCCCAGTTGATTCGTTTGACCAGCTAGAATAGAAAAGTACTCAGCTGTATAAAAAGACTGAAGGGTTGGCGGGGGGAAGATTCCTTAGGTTCCCAATTTAAATGTTCATATGAAAATCACTGGTCTGTCTTAGATTACTGAGGTTAAAAATATACCTTGAGAAGGTTCATAAGAAGTTTCAAAAATGGAAGCAAAGTTGGAACACCCGTTGGCCTAGCCCTGGCCACCAAAAGGGATGGCGGTAAGGACATAAGGTAATGAAGCAAAACTCAAGAGGATCCATCCTGCCAGAAACCACGGTACTTCCTACTTTAAGCATATAATCCCTTCAACTTCATAAAATAGGCTGAAAAGAAAAAAAAAATGTTCAGCTGTATTTTTGTGTTTAAAGGGGGTCATCTTATAAATGAAAAGCATTCAACCATAGGTAGCAGTTTTACCAGGCAATCCCAGGCAACAAACAATGAGATTAAATTGTGTAGAGAAATTAAGATAGGATACTCAGAGACATTATATTATCTTTTACAATATTAATACTGATTTGTTAGAACTATGTTTCTCAAAAGAAGTTTGTCTCACAAGAACAGTACAAAACATGTCAAAAAAACCCTACATGTTAATAGGAGTGTATACATAAAAATCTGTCATTTTCTTAAGCTTCCATTACCTACCAGATCTGGACTTAATGATGTCACTGAACTCGTTCTGCCCATCGTCAGGCCTGGCCTCATGTTCTCCACACTTGGCCATCTTTGCTGAGTTTTAATATAATCCAAAGACTTTACTAAATCCTCTTTTTTAAGATCTTCAGTTTTCTATAATGGTCAAGCTTGACATTAACACCTAAAGACAAAAGGGAAAGTATTGACTTGAAAAAAAAATGTATATACATATATATATATACATGTTAGTTAACATATAGTCATATACAGTTATAGATAGTAACCACTCATTCAGCAAATATTTATTCAGTGCCTACTACGTGCAAAGCACTTTTCTGAGCAATGGGGATATGACTATCAAAAAAAACCAGCCTCTACCATTATGAAGTTTATAGACACGAAACAGTTAATTACACAATGAATCATTTCTGATATACTACAAACATACCAAGGTGAAGCACACAGTGATATCATCATACAGCAGAGGACTCTGACCTGCCCTGGGCTTTCAATTAGAGAAGGCTTTCTTGAAAAAGTGGCATTTGAGTCAAGCCTTCAAGGATGAGAAGAATTTGATTAGATAAATCCTTGATTGAATTCGGAGTTTTTAAAAATAGACATTTTAGGATAATTTGAAAAATCAGAATTTGGGCTGTATATTAGACGATATTATTGTATCAGTATTAAACTTCTTTAATATTGGTTAATGATTTTGTCATTATGCAAGGATATGTCTTTGATTGTAGGAGACACATGACAAAATATTTAGCAATGAAGTGTGATAACATCTTCAACTTAAGTTCAAGCAGGACAGTATATATCTATCTATGCATGTCTATTTGTCTATATCTGTCTATGTATGTATATATACAAATATACACATACGGGGGAAGCAAACACTAGAACATAAGTGGGGAATGTAGATAAAGACCATATGGGTGTTTAGTCTTTTATTCCTGCTGGCACAATATTACAAGCAGAAAATGACTGTGGCCTAAACAAGGGTAGATGGAAAGAAATGGGTGGATATGTGGGATATTTAGATATTAAAGAAAGTTCAGTAGGATTTGAGAACTGGTTGGTTGGTTGTAAGAGGTTCAGGATACTAGGATACAAAATAACTGCCCAGCTTTGGGCAATTGAGTAGAGGATGAGTCATTCACTGAGCTGGGGAGCACTGGAGGATAAGCCACTGGAGGAAGAAATAATGGCTGTGGTCTGGATTTGCTGAGTTTGAGATGCCTCTGAGATATGACGTGGAAATAACAAAAAGGCAATTGGATATACAGGTCTGATCTCAGAAATGGTCTGAATTAGATATAAACCTGGATGGTTGTATATTACAACATTGACACAGATTTTATTCTAGAAGGTACATCATATGAATTCTACTGAGTGTAGATATCACTCAATAAAATAAATATAATCTTTAATGATTAGTCACAAGCATATTTAGAATTTAAAGAATTGAGGATTCTATCCTGAAATATCACTTTTTTTTTTTTTTTGAAGAATGTCAGTTAAAGTACTGCATTGCCCTAATACTTACTGGATCACACTGCCCCAAAAACCCAAACAGAATCAGAATTCAATTTTAAGTTCAGCAACTTGGCTCCATCCTAAGAGCCCCATAAGCAGATCCCAAATGCCAATTAAATAAATTAATTATTCAATTGAGAAGTCAACACATCTAAATATTAATCTATGAATAACAGACATTAATTCACATATTACAACACATATCAGAACCAGTGTTTACTGCTATCTAGGATTAGACAATTCAATTCTCTAATTAAAGGACACACCATATAGTATTATTTTACATTTCATTTTGTATATTTATATAACATTCAGTATTTTATGTTTTATGATATATAATACTCAAGGAAATACCACATGATATAATTTTATAATACAGATATATGTAATATGTATTATTATATTATTCTCCTGACCAGTCAGGAATACAGTGTGTTCTAATAATAAAGAGGTCAAAATTACCTTGGCAAAAGGTTTTAAGTGTCAAGGAGTTTGAGGCAGATGAAAACTGTGGCAGATTTCTAAAACTTTAGAAGTAATTTCCTCTCCAGCGGGAAGGAATATATGGATTAGATCATCAGTCTGCCAAATTTTTTTAATATAAAACTTTTTCATTTTTTAGATTGCTCTACTACTATTACAACTTTAGAGATTATTATGTGATTAAGTTCCCTTTTAGGGGTACATACTGTGATTTACTGAATTCTTAATTGTATTTTATTATATTCAAAAACCAAAATCTTTGTTCAAAAGAATGCATATAAAATTTTATTATGGAAAATCGAGTTTGCCCAACAAAATCCACTTAACTGAAACACAACTAACTTGAGAGGTATTTCTAATGCTCTTCTTCATAACTGGCTTGAGCCAAAGGTCTTCACTTCAATGCTTCCCAAGGACTTTTCCCACTCCATAAAAGAGCAAAGGAAACTATTTACACAGGAATTTATTCATTTGCACATTCGTATCTCTTTACTATATTTTATTTTGCCACTCTCCTTATTTCTCAAATTTTATTTTTGATAATCAAAATTCCTTACATACTACAAAGATACAGCAGAACAGAGGATTAGAGAAGGAAAGAGGGAGAATCTCAGACCATTTAAACAGTGATAGCTACAGGTTGCCACTTGTTGCATGAACGGCAAGGGACTCCACGTTGAGTAACATATGGCAAAAAGATACCTCCTTCTGATTATCTAAAGATTGCAGCAACTTATAATTGGTTGTCTGAAGACAAAATCAAAGTTTTATCACTAACAATGTGCCTCGAGGTGTCCCTCCATTCCACATCTATGCAACAGAGAGAAGGCCATCTTCTACACCCGGCTAGGTGAGAAACCGAGAATAAATGAACGGGGCATTGCTTTAGAAGCTTTAAGCCCTTTACAAGTGTAATTTATTGTTACCACTGCTCTAGGTTGCTGTGCCAAAGTTTAGCCAGATCTTTCTCACGGGGAAATTAATACACTCAACTCTAGTTCACCAACATTTTCTTCATAACATTTCTGGCTGTCATGTGGACCCAAAGCCATGAGAATGTGGCATTTAAACCAACCTAGAGTGAAAGGATAGATGGCCTTAAACGGAAAGCTAAAGTTTTAACTTAAAAATAATATGGTAATTAAAAACTGTAAGAACAAATATGTTCAACAATGTACAGTTATGATGGAAATGCAATGCTGGTCCTTTGGCAAAAACCATTCATTCATTTATACTGGGAACCAAAACCTAGCTAGAGGTAGTGGAAAGCGAATCCGAGCGGGCACGAGTTTGTAGATCTGCTTCAGAGTAAAAGGCACCGCCCAGTGCCAAGAACTGCCATTCACTCTCGGAAGCGCTCCAAGAGAAGGTTAATACTACAGTGATTAATACTGTTTACAGGGGCAATAAACTGTATGTAAACACCCAAAGGAGAGTTAAAGAGCTGTCTCATCGGTCCCATAAACACAACCAGAGGGGGCAGGGAACGACATCGCGTAGACCTTGGCTCTCGCCACCGGGAACTTTAGAGGCTGAAGCACCCACGAGCTTCGCATTCCTCCAGCTCTCGCCTGGCCCGCATCACTATCCGCGGGCTGCATCCTCCACGCCCACCAGCAACCAGTCGGGAGGGGCCGACCCGACTTCCTGAGGCCTGTGCAAGTTACAAAGCAATGGATGCGGCTGCTGCCGCAGGTCCCAGAGGCCGCGAGGTCCGGCCCTAGCCCGGACGCTGAGTCGGGGCTCCCCCGAGCTCCGTGCGCTCCAGCCACGGCAACCAGGGCACTGACCCTCCCAAGCGCAGCATGGGGAAGTGACCCGCGAGGCCTTGGTGACCCAGGTGACCTGGAGGCTGGGACATCCCAAAAAGCGGAGTCCTTAGACCCAGGTTAGACGCCCAGCTCTTCAGTTCACTGTAAAACAAATGGCAGGTCCCCTGGCTCTTCAAGGTCGGGGACGTTTTCTCCTTCCCTAGAACAAGATCCTTTCAGGAGCTTGAGGGGGAAAAAAAAAAATCTCTTTTAACAGCGTGCCTTCTAATAGTTGCACAGCATAAAATTAGTACTTTTGGTTTTGTAAGTGACTTTCGGCAACCAGAGCCTCAGACCCGGGGCCAAAGGTGGGCATGAGCTACCTTACCAGTTGCAGCAAGAGATGCCAAGTGTCCGGAAAACTAGAAGAGGCGACTGCACAGGACCACACACCGACTGGGCTCCCCTGAGTCCTGTTCGGAGCCCCAGCCTCGGGAGCAGCAACGGCCCGGAGGTAGAACACGTTTCCTGACAGGCGGACGGCTAGGAACTGCTCCCCTGCCCGCCGACCACAGACACCCTGTCCTTGCGGACACCCTCCGGGCCCCGCCTTCTGGGGCTGGGGCGTGTATGACAGGCCCTCCTCGGAGGCCACGTCCCCTCTTGGAGATCACTGGCTCGGGGCCTCTCACCGCGCCAGGCAAGGATGCGCTACTCTCACACCCCGGCAGGGAGGAGGATCGCTGGGGCCAAGCTACAGCCCCGAACCCGTCCAGAGACGTTGGGTCGTTCGCTACTATACGGATCCCGAAGATCTCCTCCTCTCTCCACGTTTCTGGCATTCTCTCCCCCACCGTGGGGAGCTGAACTCAGGTTCCGAGGAAAGTGCACCCAAAAGTTGGTTACATCTTAGTCTGTCTTGAGAAAGAGCTTGAGACGCTAA